>NC_084563.2:13504598-13642098 GCF_033978685.3 Nerophis lumbriciformis | reverse complement strand
CAGTGTTCATTTATTTACGCATATACACACACATAACACTCATCTACTCATTGTTGAGTTAAGGGTTGAATTGTCCATCCTTGTTCTATTCTCTGTCACTAATTTTCTAATCATGCTGAACACCCTCTCTGATGATGCATTCTGCTTCATCTCCTTGTTGTGTGCGCAGTTGTGCACTGCACTCTCTAAAAGCCCTAGATGTTATTGTCACATATGCATGTACAGTAGATGGCAGTATTGTCCTGTTTAAGAGTGTCACAATATTGCTGTTTACGGCAGACGAACTGCTTTACGGACGTGAAAACAGGCTGTCGACACGTCACTCAGGTCCGCATGAATTTCGGGAGATTTTCGGGAGAAAATTTGTCCCGGGAGGTTTTCGGGAGAGGCGCTGAATTTCGGGAGTCTCCCGGAAAATCCGGGAGGGTTGGCAAGTATGCCGAACATGCTCCTCTGCTCGTAAACCAGCAATGACACGACGTGACGGGGGGTGGCGGCCCGGTACTTTTCAGAGGCGGTATAGTACCGAATATGATTAATTAGTATCGCGGTACTATACTAATACCGGTATACCATACAACCCTACATTGTGTAAATGTCTTGTGCCTGCTGGTATGACTCTTTTTCCGATAAAAGGCCATAGTGCCCGCATGTGAAAATACCTCCTGGGGGGTTAAAGGTGAAAGGAAGTCATCATCCCAAATGACGCTTCATTGGACGCGTGAGTTGCTCTTTGTTTGGCTGCTCTTAGTCTTTGTGAGACGTTTGGAAGGTGGGGCAGAGCCGGAGATTAGGACAAGACACACGGAGATGAACAAATGCACTTAGTCACGGCTGAGGATTTGGGTGGAATGTGGGAGGTGGGCATGGTGTGTGTGTTGGGTGCATGCATGGAATGTCTAACTCCCCACCCAGTGAAGCAGAAAGCGCGCACGCACGCAAACACACACAGGTGGAGGAGTAAGAGGAAGCAGGAAGGAGGAGGAAAAGATTTAATCGCGAATCATCGAATACATCATCGCGACCTTTCAAACAATGCTGCGCTTCACTTTTTCCACACGTCAAAGGCAATGAACAAGTGAAAAAGGGGGCAGAGGGGTGGCAGACATATTGCACCCTATCAAGTCATAAAAATGGGGTGCCACAGTAAATTTTGGGGGTCCCACTTTTGTGTAAGCGATTTGAAAACAAATGATAAATGTATGCATTATGCTGTTATATCTCATATTCTATATTGTGTTTTGGAAAAAGGTTGTCATAAACGTTACTTAATTCATTAAAAATAATAATTAAAAAAATCACATGTTCATGCATATGTAAATCTATTCAGTTATAAACATTCATTCTTCAAAAAATAAATAAATAAAAAACATTTTCTTGAATAAAAAAGAAAGTAAAACAATGTAAAAACAGTTACATAGAAACTAGTAATTAATAAAAATGAGTAAAATTAACTGTTAAAGGTTAGTACCATTAGCAGCACGCACAATCATGTGTGCTTACGGACTGTATCCCTTGCAGACTGTATTGATATATATTGATATATAATGTAGGAACCAGAATATTAATAACAGAAAGAAACAACCCTTTTGTATGAATGAGTGTAAATGGGGTAGGGAGGTTTTTTGGGTTGGTGTACTAATTGTAAGTGTATCTTGTATTTTTTATGTTGATTTAATAAAAATAAAATAAATAAATAAATACAATTAAAAAAATACATAAATTATTTCCTTCATGGATCTAAACTTTACCGCTCCCGGTAGTTTTTTCTATATTTGTATTTAATAAGTTGAAGGTGTATTTATTTCAGTATAATTTTTTTAGCCTGGGTCATGAAATGATGATAATGGTGTGCCAGGGCATGCATGCATTATTTATTTAACGCTTAAATCTCTACAGTCTACATCAACTTCAGATCTATCCGTCAATTCTATTTGGGGGACGGTATAGCTCGGTTGGTAGAGCAACGTGAGGGTTCCAGGTTCGATCCCCGCTTCCGCCATCCTAGTCACTGCCGTTGTGTCTTTTGAGCAAGACACTTTACCCACCTGCTCCCAGTGCCACACTGGTTTAAATGTAACTTAGATATTGGGTTTCGCTATGTAAAGTGCTTTGAGTCACTAGAGAAAAGCGCTATATAAGTATAATTCACTTCACTTCACTAATTCTAAGTTGTTGTTTTTTTATGTTATTTTTTTGTTTGTTTTCTGCCCTTTTTGTCGAAGAAAACTATGTTTTCTTTATGGCAAACACACAAAATATGCAAAATCTTCCTCAAAAAATATTTTTAGAATGTGCCGTGGGCCTTTAAAATATTAGCTGCGGGCCGCAAATGGCCTCCGGGCCACATTGTTGACACCCCTGCTATAGATGATAAAAATTAAATCTGATAAGTCTATGGATAAAAAGCAGAGCCTGGCGACACGTGCGTTTATCATAATGCACAGTCAGTAAACAATGACGGTGATGATGTCAGCGATGCGAGGACCCCGACTTAAACAAGTTGAGAAACGTATTCCGGTGTTACCATTTAGTGGTCAGTTGTACGGAATATGTACTGTACTGTGCAATCTACTAATAAAAGTTTCAATCAATCAAATCAATCAATCAAAACTTGTCAGCCACTTCTCCAAGAAACTCCTTTTGAACACTCGCACATTAATACTTCAAAAGGCACATATTTGCAACGTTTGTTGACCTACAAAGTATGTTTTTGGGGTGGAGGAGTCTGGTCGGGTGCTGGTTAGCGTGAAGCTAACAGCTAGCCTGTCTCCATCCTCGAACGATGTCGGACATTAAGAATGTCCCATTCATTTCAATGGGAATTTCCCAAAAATTCGGAAATTTCGGGAAAAGTGGGAATTATTTTGAAAATTAAAAAAAAAAACTAACTTGAATGGTCTGAATGAGTTGAAATTATTGTTGGTGGAGTTTTTCCAAATCGGTCAAGAAATGTTGAAGTAGTAATATGTTGAATTGAGAAATGGTATTACGGAATTCCTCGAAATTCGGGAAAACCGGGAATTTTTACCAGTTCATTGATGGTTGAAATGGGTTGAAAAATGTGGGAGGAGTAGTCGACAGAAAAAATGGTTGAAATAGGGCTTTGGAAAACTAGGAATTCTGGAAAATCCTGGAATTTTTTTTAACTTGGAAAACTGGTACCGTATTTTTCGGAGTATAAGTCGAAAATGTTTAATAAAGAAGGGAAAAAACATATATAAGTCGCACTGGAGCCCGGCCAAATTATGAAAAAAAACTGCAACTTATAGTCCGAAAAATACGGTACTTTAAATTTCCAGAATGGTGGAATGTGTTGGAGGTGGAATGGTTTGAATCGGTTGAAAAATGTGAAAATGGTGGAAGCTTGAAAAATGGCCAATTCATTTTGAATGGGGAAAAATGTCCCGGAAAACCTGGAATTCTGGGAAATATGGAAATTTTTGGAAGTTGTCAAGGGAAAGCCCGCGATTCCCGAATAGGCTGAACAGTTGGAAGTTGGAACGGTTTGAATCGGATGAAAAATGTGGAAGGTAGAGTGTGGCAAAATCTGGAGAAGAAGAAGTAGTTGTTGAATAATAAATAGATTAATTTTGGTGTAGAAAACCATATGTGTGAATGCTTTGGAGCATTCACACAATAATAATAGGTTGAATAAATAGATTAATTTTGGTGTAGAAAACCATGTGTGTGAATACTTTGGAGCATTCACACAATACATTTATTAATTTTGGTGTAGAAAACCTTATTATTATTGTGTGAATGCTCCAAAGCATTCACACAATAATAATAAATAGTCGGCTTCAACTTCAACTTATTATTGTGTGAATGCTTTGGAGCATTCATACAATAATAAGTTGAAGTTGAATAAATAGATGAATGTTGGTGTAGAAAACCGTATTATTATTGTGTGAATGCTCCAAGGCATTCACACATCTGCGGTCCCCTCCAAGGTTTCTCATTGTTATCCCATTGGGTTGAGTTTGTGCAGCCCTTTGAGACACTTGTGATTTAGGGCTACATAAGTAAACATTGATTGATTGATTGATACAATAATAAGTTGAAGTTGAATAAATAGATGAATTTTGGTGTAGAAAACCTTATTATTGAGTGAATGCTCTAAAGCATTCACACAATAATAATAAGTTGAATAAATAGATGAATTTTGGTGTAGAAAACCATATGTGTGAATGCTTTAGAGCATTCACACAATAAGTAGATACATTTTGGTGTAGAAAACCTTATTATTATTGAGTGAATGCTCCAAAGCATTCACACAATAATTACAAGTTGAATAAATAGACACATTTTGGTGTAAAAAAAACATATGTGTGAATGCTTTGGAGCATTAACACAATAAATAGATTAATTTTGGTGTAGAAAACCATATGTGTGAATGCTCCAAAGCATTCACACAATAATAATACATAGTTTACTTCAACTTAATTGTATTATTGTGTGAATGATTTGGAGCATTCACACAATACATTTATTAATTTTGGTGTAGAAAACCAAAATTAATGCTCCAAAGCATTCACACAATAATAATAGATAGTCGACTTCAACTTCAACTTATTATTGTGTGAATGCTTTGGAGCATTCATAGAATAATAAGTTGAAGTTGAATAAATAGATGAATGTTGGTGTAGAAAACCTTATTATTATTGTGTGAATGCTCCAAAGCATTCACACAATAATAATAAGTTGAATAAATAGATGAATTTTGGTGTAGAAAACTATATGTGTGAATGCTTTAGAGTATTCACACAATAAGTAGATACATTTTGGTGTAGAAAACCTTATTATTATTGAGTGAATGCTCCAAAGCATTCACACAATAATAACAAGTTGAATAAATAGATTAATTTTGGTGTAGAAAACCATATGTGTGAATGCTCCAAAGCATTCACATAATAATAATAAATAGTCGACTCCAACTTCAACTTATTATTGTGTGAATGCTTTGGAGAATTCATACAATAATAAGTTGAATTTGAATAAATAGATGAATGTTGGTGTAGAAAACCTTATTATTATTGTGTGAATGCTCCAAAGCATTCGCACAATAATGATAAGTTGAATAAATAGATGAATTTTGGTGTAGAAAACCATATGTGTGAATGCTTTAGAGCATTCACACAATAATCGTTTCATCAAAAACAAAATCTCTGACAACTGACAACTAAAATAATCGTTGCAGGCCTAAATTAAATTAAAAAAAAAAATCACAGTCCTTCCTTGTATTTTATTATCTTATTGACATCGTCTCTTTGTATAAAACCACCTCTATCTAACTCGGGAAACTCGCTTACCCCAAATATCCTCTTTATCACTAACAACAGCAGGTGTGTGTGTTATCACTTGTGTTAATGAGTAATGGCGTCTGCCTCCAGCAAGCTGATAAACGACAGGTCGAGGACAGCGACACACGCTCGAGCGCAAATAAACACACAAGCGGATACGCCTCAACGCACGCGCGCAACAGAGTGTTAACTATTTCAGAACTTTTGCGCACAACCTTGTGTGAGCGTCGCAATGTGTCGACGCACCGATATTGAGCAGTCGTACGCTCCACCCAACACCGCCCCACTGGTACAAGCCGGCCCACCTGACACAGAACAGAACTGGCACGTTGACCTGACCCCGTGCATTCCACACACACACACACACACACACACACACACACACACACACACACACACACACACACACACACACACACACACACACACACACACTGCAACAACACTTGCTGTGTGCACTCTCGACCAGATCGCCCCACAACAAAGCTCTTACCTTAAAATGGATTCCAATCAACATGATTGTAATCATTTGCAGTGGTGTTCAAAAGTACCGTATCATACAGAGAGTTTCTATTGTTTTGACCCAGGCTAAATCAGGGCCCTAAGCCAAAATGTTGAAAGAGCCGTATAGGACCAAAATTACAAAAAACAAATCTGTCTGGAGCCGCAAAAAATGAAAAGCCTTATACAAGTGTTATAATGAAGACAACACAAGCGTCTATATTAGCTATATTAGCCTACTATTAAAATGACTTTAAAAGTCTTATATAAGTGTTATAATGAAAGCAACACATGATGTAAGTGTCTATATTAGCTATATTAGCCTACTATCAAAATTACTTTAAAAGTCTTATATAAGTGCTATAACCAAGGCAACACATGATGTCAGTGTCTATATTAGCCTACTATCAAAATGACTTTAAAAGCCTTATATAAGTGTTATAATGAAGGCAACACATGATGTAAGTGTCTATATTAACCTACTATCAAAATGACTTTAAAAGTCTTATATAAGTGTTATAATGAAAGCAACACATGATGTAAGTGTCTATATTAGCCTACTATCAAAATTACTTTAAAAGTCTTATATAAGTGTTATAATGAAGGCAACACATGATGCAAATGTCTATATTAGCTATATTAGCCTACTATCAAAATGACTTTAAAAGTCTTTTGTAAGTGTTATAATGAAGGCGACACATGACGTAAGTGTAGCTATATTAGCCTACTATCAAAATGACTTTAAAAGTCTTATATAAGTGTTATAATGAAGACAACACATGATGCAAGTGTCTATATTAGCCTACTATCAAAATGACTTTAAAAGTCTTATATAAGTGTTATAATGAAGGCAACACATGATGCAAGTGTCTATATTATCCAAATTAGCCTACTATCAAAATGACTTTAAAAGCCTTATATAAGTGTTATAATGAAGGCAACACATGATGCAAGTGTCTATATTAGCTATATTAGCCTACTATCAAAATGACTTTAAAAGTCTTATATAAGTGTTATAATGAAGGCGACACATGATGTGTCTATATTAGCTATATTAGCCTACTATCAAAAGGACTTTAAAAATCTTATATAAGTGTTATTATGAAGGCGACACATGATGTAAGTGTAGCTATATTAGCCTACTATCAAAATGACTTTAAAAGTCTTATATAAGTGTTATAATGAAGGCGACACATGATGTAAGTGTAGCTACATTAGCCTACTATCAAAATGACTTTAAAAGTCTTATTTAAGTGCTGTAATGAAGGCGACACATGATGTAAGTGTAGCTATATTAGCCTACTATCAAAATGACTTTAAAAGTCTTATATAAGTGTTATAATGAAGGCAACACATGATGTAAGTGTCTATATTAGCCTACTATCAAAATGACTTTAAAAGTCTTATATAAGTGTTATAGTGAAGGTGACACATGATGTAAGTGTAGCTATATTAGCCTACTATCAAAATGACTTTAAAAGTCTTATATAAGTGTTATAATGAAGGCAACACATGATGTAAATGTCTATATCAGCCTACTATCAAAATGACTTTAAAAGTCTTATATAAGTGTTATAGTGAAGGCGACACATGATCTAAGTGTAGCTATATTAGCCTACTATCAAAATGACTTTAAAAGTCTTACATAAGTGTTATAATGAAGGCAACACATGATGTGTCTATATTAGCCTACTATCAAAATGACTTTAAAAGTCTTATATAAGTGTTATACTGAAGGCAACACATGATTTAAGTGTCTATATTAGCCTACTATCAAAATGACTTTAAAAGTCTTATATAAGTGTTATAATGAAGGCAACACATGATGCAAGTGTCTATATTAGCTATATTAGCCTACTATCAAAATTACTTTTAAAAGTCTTATATAAATGTACAGGTGCTGTTCTGTCTTCTAATCGTTGATAGCATTTCGACTCATATGAATTCTTCATTCATCACTCGAAGCAACGTTTGTAAGTTTTATAATATATGTGAAACTATTCTTACTTACTAAACCCTCCCATGTGCATATGTGTACGTGCTATCGTAATGTAATGACGCTAGCATTGTTAGCATTAGCAAATATGCTAACGTGTTCACAAATGTCTGTGTTAGTAGTATTACTTTACAACGGCATTCTTTTTGTATTGTTTCAGTTTCACAAATTCCTCAGTAAATTCACCAAAACGTCACAGTGGAGCTAGCTTCCGCAGCTAATGGGTCCATGACGATGACTTCTGTTTTGTTTGATCAGCCGTTTTACTGCCGTGTTACAGACAGCGATTGGAAACAAATAAGGTATGTAAATAAACATTTACAAAATATTTCTGTGTAAATAACGTATTTTACAACATTAATATCTGCGGCTTATAGTTATAGTTAAGTTATCGTGTTATTGTGCAGTTGTATGTAGTGTTCAATACCAACAACAACAACAATACTAGAAATTTATAAATGTAACAAGATAAGCTTTATTAAAGTGTCTCAAGGTTTACTTAAGTAACTTTTCTATAAAACATGTTCAGTTCTATAATTTATTGTCTGAGTATCGGATAGGAGGCCAACAAATGGGATCGGGATGGTGACATCTTTCATTTTTACGGGTGCAGAATTTTTTTTATTTTTTTTACATCTGAATTGCGATTCCATCTCATCTCAATTCTGAATCGATTCAACATGTTGAAAAATCAATACAAAAAATGTTTTTAAAAAAGTATTTTCAAAAAAACCATTTTTTTTAGGAATTTTTAAAAGACGTTTTAGGCCATCTTTTAAACTGTTTTGAAAAAAAAAATTCTTATAAATTAGGTGGGTGAAGCTTATATACTGATGTGCTCTATAGTCTGATAAATACAGTAATCAAAGGAAAGGCTGACTTGTTTTAGATTAAAAAATAATAATAAAAAAAAGACGGTGCCAGTTCCACCCCAGTCCTGTAGGTGGCGGTAATGTACCCTTCAAAGCCTATGGACTTTTTAAAATTCCCAGCACTTTAAAGACAGCGCCATCTGCTGGTATTACCGGGCCACTGCTACAAGTGGTCCCCAAAGCAAGCGGACTATATCATCCATCCATTCATCCATTTTCTACAGCTTGTCCCTTAAGGGGTCGCGGGGGGTGCTGGAGCCTATCTCAGCTGCATTCGGGCGGTAGGCAAGGTACACCCTGAACAAGTCACCACCTCATAGCAGGGCCAACACTATATCATCCAAATTCTTAAATTAATTAGACATTAGACAAACTTTAATGATCCACAAGGGAAATTGTTCCACACAGTAGCTCAGTTACAAAGGATGGAATGTGTAAGGATGGTAAGGATAATGCAGGTATAAAGTAGACAAAAAAGAGTAGCAATATAAGATATAACATATATGTACATATTATATATACAGTATATCAGTGTTTTTCAACCACTGTGCCGCGGCACACTAGTGTGCTGTGAGATACACTCTGGTGCGCCGTGAGAGATTATCTAATTTCACCTAATTGGGTTAAAGATATTTTTTTGCAAACCAGTAATTATAGTCTGCAAATGATGTGTTGTTGTTGAGGTTCGGTGCTGTCGAGAGCTCGGCAGAGTAACCGTGTAATACTCTTCCATATCAGTAAATGGCAGCCGGTAGCTAATTGCTTTGTAGATGACGGAAACAGCGGGAGGCAGTGTGCAGGTAAAAAGGTGTCTAATGGTTAAACCAAAAATAAACAAAAGGTGAGTGTCCCTAAAAAAAGGCATTGAAGCTTAGGGAAGGCTATGCAGAACGAAAGTAAAACTGAACTGGCTACAAAGTAAACACAAACAGAATGCTGGACGACAGCAAAGACTTACTGTGGAGCAAAGATGGCGTCCACAATCTACATCCGAACATGACATGACAATCAACAATGTCCCCACAAAGAAGGATAAATACAACTGAAATATTCTTGATTGCTAAAACAAAGTAGATGCGGGAAATATCGCTCAAAGGAAGACATGAAACTGCTACAGGAAAACACCAAAAAAAAAGAAAAAGCCACCAAAATAGAAGCGCAAGACAAGAACTAAAACTATACACACAGGAAAACAGTAAAAAACTCCAAATAAGTCACGTCGTGATGTGACAGGTGGTGACAGTACACCTACTTTGAGACTAGAGCTATAGTGATGTATGCTTGGTTATGGTTTAAAGTCAAATCCAACAATTGCGACAACGACTTTTTACTGTCAATTGAGTTTTTTAATGATTTCCTCCGGATTTATTCAACGCAAAAAATGTGCCTTGGCTCAAAAAAGGTTGAAAAACACTGCAGTATATAATATATACTGATGTATTATATTATATTATATTTTTTATATAATATGCACAATATATAACAATTACCATGTACAATATTACAGTATATGTAACAGCTGCAGCATAAAATAGAGAGTAGATCCATCAGAAAATATACATTCTAAACAAAGAGTAGTAGCTAACATAGAAGCGGTAATAAATAGGTAATAGACAGATATCAAATATATAATATTGCGTTTTCAGGTTCATCTGGATGTGCATCAACACTTAGCAGAGGCGCCAACAGCAACAATAACAGTGCTGTTCAAAAGTGTGCAGCAGGCAGACCGTGACGTGCAGGTGTACCTGTGAGTGTTCGTATCTCTGTTGCATGTGCCGAGACGTGCAAGGGACAAAAAGCTTCCGAGGTGCCGACTGACAGCGGACGCTCACACGCACACAGACAAAATCCGTCGTCACGCCGTTTCGACCTGTCAGTATGCGCTAATATCTCCGTCTGCACGTCGCCTTCTCGCGTTTCCGCTCATCATGACGCAAACATCTAAGAATGCTTGGGACCGTCTTTGTCGCATCTGATGCATTGTGCCGGGTGTCCTGGGCATGACGTTAAAGTGCATCCGGCAGTGGAGGCTCCTCTATGGGGTCTTGGGGCACGAGGAGGTTAACCCCTTTACTACTGTTACCCCAGGTGGCCCTTGGCAAAGACCTAGTACCTGACTGCCCCCTAGCCAGGGATACGGTGAAGACCTCAACGGCGGAGCAGGCGGAAGACGGTAGATGTAAGAACTACCACAACGGCTGGGATGGCGGCGGAAGGCTGCAGCAGAAAAGGGTCCCCAGTCGTCTTGGACTCCATGCCACTGGACCCTGACCCAGATCTGTCAAGGATTGTGTGGTGACTGTCTGTGCACCAGTCTTATGGCGTCACATTAGTGCCAAAAATCCGAGCGCATAAAAACTGTTATCGCGCGCTGATTCTTCACTTCGTGCGCGCGCGCGACACCCTTTTGCGCGCGCGTGGTGCCTTTTTACGCGTACGAGGTGCCTTTCTGCGCGCGCGCGACGCCTTTCTGCGCGCTCTCTGTGTACTCCTGGCATCTCTCCTCGCGCTGTCATGTTTCTTTTTGGCACTTTGGGGACGGGTATGCTTAGACGGCCCCTCCTTTCTGATTGGCTGTGAGCATTTTTCATATGACCAATCATTCTCCAGCGTAGCAACGTTGTAGCCATCTTACCTCGGACATCTAGCCTCAATCATTACATTGATGTCAATGGTACATGTACTAATTAAATTACCATAACTTGCTCGATTTTCGACCAATTTACAAACGGTTTGCCTTGTTACAAATCTTATTACATGTATATATGACATAGGATGCTGTACCTGTTGAAATTACCTCTTTCGCTTTAAAAAAAAAAAAAGACTTAATTGTGCAACATAGTTGTGTAGGGTCAGTGTTAGTCAGTTCTCTGATTATTTTAAACTGTTTCAGAATACATTATTAAAAGCTATTTTTAACATTTTAAAATGTATGTTATTGCTGGTGGACCAGTTCTGGCTGAAAGATGTGATTATGGTGTTTGTTGTCTTATTATTTATTTGGGTCACATTTTGTATTACCCTGTATTGTGTTTATGTGGTATGAAATAACCTTCATCAGCGCGCGACATTTTTTTATCCACTTCTTCCGCCGTAAATCTTGATACATATTGACGATGACCCGCCCTGCTATACTTCTGATTGGCTCTGAGCATTTTTCAGCATTTTTCGCCTGACCAATCAGAAAGAAGGGGCCGTCTAAGCATACCCGCCCCCAAAGTGCCAAAAAGAAACATGACAGCGCGAAGAGAGATGCCAGGAGTACACAGAGAGCGCGCAGAAAGGCGTCTCGCGCGCGCAGAAAGGCGTCTCGCGCGCGCAGAAAGGCGTCTCGCGCGCGCAGAAAGGCACCACGCGCGCGCAAAAGGGTGTCGCGTGCGCGCACGAAGTGGAGAATCAGCGCGCGATAACAGTTTTTATGCGCTCGGATTTTTGGCACTAATGTGACGCCATACTCCCCACGTTAAACAAAGTCACGCACAGGCATCCTCCATAAAGGGATACACCCCTACCAGGAGGATCGTCATACTCGCTTCGAGTGACCGCCGATGATTGTGTCGGGGTGTCGGGGTCCATTCGCGGACCACAGCTTGTTTTTTTTGTTGGCTTTTGCATGCGCGTAACAAGGAATATTTACCGTATTTTCCGGACCATAGAGCGCACCGGTATATACCGTATTTTTCGGACTATAAGTCGCAGTTTTTTTCATAGTTTGGCCGGGGGTGCGACTTATACTCAGGAGCGACTTGTGTGAAATTATTAACACATTACCGTAAAATATCAAATAATATTATTTAGCTCATTCACGTAAGAGACTAGACGTATAAGATTTCATGGGATTTAGCGATTAGGAGTGACAGATTGTTTGGTAAACGTATAGCATGTTCTATATGTTATAGTTATTTGAATGACTCTTACCATAATATGTTACGTTAACATACCAGTTGGTTATTTATGCCTCATATAACATACACTTATTCAGCCTGTTGTTCACTATTCTTTATTTATTTTAAAAATTGCCTTTCAAATGTCTATTCTTGGTTTTGGGTTTTATCAAATAAATTTCCCCCAAATATGCAACTTATACTCCAGTGCGACTTATATATGTTTTTTTTTTCTTCTTTATTATGCATTTTCGGCTGGTGCGACGTATACTCCGTAGCAACTTATACCCCGAAAAATACGGTAAGCACACACACTAAATTTTAGAAAAAAATAATAGTTTTCCATATATTAGCTGCACCGCACTATAAGCCGCAGATGTATACGTTGTGAAATTAGTTATTTACACAGAAAGATTTTGTAAATGTTTGTTTACATGCCTTAATTGTTTCCAAATGGTGCCTGTGACACGGCAGTAAAACAGCTGATTAAACAAAACAGAAGTCTACGTCATGGACCCACTACCTGTTTCTCACCTTTTTTCTAAGGGGCGACGGAAGTTGGCAGACCCGACAGAGATCCGGTTCTGTCTCCCTGTAATGTTTGTCTGCTCTTGAATGGGATTGTGCTGAAAATCTTATATTTCCCCTCTGTGATTATTAAAGTATTTCTGATTCTGATTCTGATTCAACCAGCTAAACAGACTCAATAAGTCCACGGTGACGTTTTGGTGAATTTACAAAACTGAAACAATAAAAAAAAGAATGCCATTGTAAGTTACTAATACTAACACACACAAAAAAACGTGTTAGCATATTAGCTAATGCTAACAACGGTAGCTTGATCACATTATGATAGCATGTACAAATATGCATGGAAACACTCCTACAGACATCACACATGGGACGGTTTAGTACGTAAGAATTCCATCCATCCATCCATTTTCTACCGCTTATTCCCTTCGGGGTCGCGGGGGGAGCTGGAGCCTATCTCAGCTACAATCGGGCGGAAGGCGGGGTACACCCTGGACAAGTCGCCACCTCATCGCAGGGCCAACACAGATAGACAGACAACATTCACACTCACATTCACACACTAGGGCCAATTTAGTGTTGCCAATCAACCTATCCCCAGGTGCATGTTTTTGGAGGTGGGAGGAAGCCGGAGTACCCGGAGGGAACCCACGCAGTCACGGGGAGAACATGCAAACTCCACACAGAAAGATCCCGAGGCCGGGATTGAACTCACGACTACTCAGGACCTTCGTATTGTGAGGCAGACGCACTAACCCTTCTTCCACCGTGCTGCCTGTACGTAAGAATTGTTATAGTTGTATTGTAAAACTTACAAACGTCGCTTAGAGTGATGAATGAAGAATTCATATGAGTAGAAACACTATGGACGGCTAGAAGATGGAAGAGGATTTCTTCTTCCGGTTGAAAGCTCAGTCTAAAGTTTAGACTGAGGATCGGTTTGGACTCTAAACCATTCCTTCTCAAATAGTGTGGCAGGCCCCCTGGGGGGGTGCGGTGCGATGCTGGAGGGGTGAAGGGTGTCCTCGGGGAACATGCTTGTCTTTCCGTATCAGAATATGATGAAGCTTATGTCGCGTTTGGCTTCACTGTAACCACGGTGGGAGACGAGGAAATACTAGTGTGTTGTTTCCTTTAATGTTAATAAGCCTACAATGTTATGCAGAGGTATAGTCATAACAATTTTATAGATAAATGATACTATGTATAGTCATGGTGGAGAGTGGGGGGGCCCAAAATATTTTCTTCTTCTTAACAGAAAAAAATTGAGAAGCATTGGTCTAAACAACACTCAAACACACTCAAACAACTCGTCCAAAAGACGGCGCCGTAGCACAAACAATAACACACCATTTCAGCGTATTTGCCTTTTAACTATTTGCATTATGACCGTCACGAAAGAAAAATTCCCTAAATTAGCTGCACTGTTTTTTAAGCCGCAAGGTTCAAAGTGTAGGAAAAAAGTAGGGACTTATCGTGCGGAATTTACGATAATAGTATGCATCCCTTTCAAAGGAATCTTTCACGTGAGTACAACTTTTATCCATGTAAACACTGGGACACGGTAAAGATCGGCGAGGCTCGTCGGCCTATTAGAGGTCAGTTAAAAAAGGCAAATACCGGCACCCAATCCGATCGGGACATCTTTATTTAAAATGGCTCTATGTTTTTATTTTAGTGTGCTTCCTTTTGTGGACACTCCCCCCCTTCGTCAGCCGGTGCAACGCGACCTAGTACGCATGCGCGGAAAATGCGCACGTCATAGATTTATTGATTGATTGAGACTTTTATTAGTAGATTGCCCAGTACAGTACATATTCCGTACAATTGACCACTAAATGGTAACACCCCAATAAGTTTTTCAACTTGTTTAAGTCGGGGTCCACGTTAATCAATTCATTGTAGTCACCTCTATTGTTGCTTTGTGTGCAAGTTCTTAAATGTAACTTATCTGAACAATATTCAGTGTTGTGGTATTCCAATTAACTGGAATCCAGTGTGCTGTGGGGCTCTATTGTAGTGAATCACACCTGAGCCATCATAAATTAATCAAATTTGTATTGGACACGAAAGTACACAAGGTGACAAAGAACATTTGACAACAATCAAACTAGGGATCTAGATATCTGGTCAGGACACTCCTCACTCTTTTGCCTTCACCTTCATTGTCCATTCCTTTTTGGTGACTTTATATACTCTGGGCCTAGACGTTGAGTCCGCGACAATAACTGATACAGTCTGCTTTGCCAGTCCAAAAGCATTCGCCGTTTTCCGTAGTCTTCCCTCGACGGCCAGGTAATACAAAGCACACGCTACCTTTTTTATTACCTCCACGGGAGCCCGCATTCTCGTTGTCTCTCCTTCGACAAATGGACGAAGTATTTCGGTAAATTAAGCTGAGTTATTGTGCAGAAATATGGGGAAATAACTACAAATGTGCGCTAAATTTGTTAAAAGTGTTACAAAAAAGATCAATTAGACTGATACATAATGTTGGATATAGAGAACATACAAACACTTTATTTAGTGAGTAAAAAATAGTAAAGTTCGATGATTTGGTAAAATTGCAAACAGCTAAAATGATGTACCAAGCAAACTATAACTTGCTACCAAAGAATGTACAACAATTCTTCTCAACTAAAGAGGAGAAATATAACCTTAGAGGAAAATCTCATTTAAAACATTTGTATGCACGTACAACACTTAAAACCTTTAGCATATCAGTATGTGGAATTAAATGATGGAATGGATTAAGTAAAGAAGTTAAACATTGCACTGATATGATCCAGTTTAAGAGGTTGTTCAAATTAATAGTGCTTACAAAGTACAAAGAAGAACTATGAGAAATACTTTCAACCTTATTGAAAATAAGATATTCTTCATCGCAGTATGTTAATAATGACTGACTTAATTATATATTACAAAACTGTTGTATTACTCATTCACAGATGTCATTTTACTATAAAAAAGTCAGTAAATGAATGTATATATTTGTAAACGCTCTGAAGTGGGAAAGGGGTAGGATTAAATAAGCTGTGCTTCTTCCTACTCCTTTTCGGACATGGTGTAAAGTGAAATGATATGAAATTGTGTGATGTATTATGCTGTAAGTGTGTTCATGTTCCAAATAAACTAAAGAAATAAAAGAAAGAAGACGAATCAAAGCTGACCTGGACATTGGAAAGTTCTCTTGCCGTCTGAGAAGTGTTGTATCCCGAATAGCTGCAATCGCTTTCTCTTAAGGTATTCATGTGTGATTTCCACAAGCATCTGTACGTGTAGAAGAAACACGGGCATGTCTGGATGACTCGCCTCCATCTTTCTGGTGGTTAGCTCCGAGTTACGAAACCACTTTATTATGAAGCTGGCTGTGGCGCGTTCTTTCTGACGTCACTTCAGTTTGTAAACGATCAATGAGTCCATACAAAGCTAAGAGCCGGGGATTCAAGAAATACACGGCGCACTAACCCGTGTAAGAATTTGTCCGAGGAGGGGAACCTTAAACGCTGGTTTAGTATGGCTGAAACAGAGCTTAGGCTAAATAATTATTCATTTAAGGGGTTATCCGGCTTAGTTGTCTGTCCATCCAGGAGGTAAATCTACACATAAAAAGGTACAAAAAAACATCAGCGTTGTACTGGACAAAATAAGTAAAAATCCATGTTTTTTTTTTTACTCAGGATAGCCGTCCCAATCTCTCATTCCGGGTCCGTCCTCCACCGCCGCTAAAAGTGCGAGCAAACAACAGTTCATTCTCAGAAAGCAGCTCATAAGTGGCTCTGGTGATTACGTGGACAAGAATGGGGCTGTTGTGTCTGACTGTGATAACGCCAGCAGCACAACAGAGGGATTACGTGCACATAATACGTGCTCTGAGCTGACCGGGGTGATGGGGAGTAATTAACACAGCTAAGCGCTCCTCCGCGGTTGGCTGTGTCCAACACTCTCGTCTCTGCCTTTCAAGCCACCGATGGAGGACGTGTCGTCTTGTTTTCGGCCGCCTGTGAGGTCCGAGCGACACACGCAGAGTCTCCAGGCAGTACAACTTTTGGCTTCTGCCAGCGGCTTGGCACAAATTCCAGTTTGTTGTCGAGCATTGCTGATTTTAGTCTACAAAACCCAAAACCAGTGAAGTTGGCACGTTGTGTAAATGGTAAATAAAAACAGAATACAATGATTTGCTAATCCTTTTCAACTTATATTCAATTGAATAGACTGCAAAGACGAGATATTTAATGTTCCAACTGAGAAACATAATTTTTTTTTTTTGCAAATAATCATTAAATTAGAATTTAATGGCAGCAACACATTGCAAAAAAGCTGGCACAGGGGCATTTTTACCACTGTGTTACATGGCCTTTCCTTTTAACAATACTCAGTAAACGTTTGGGAACTGAGGAGACCAATTTTAGAATCTTTTCAGGTGGAATTATTTCCCATTCTTGCTTGATGTACAGCTTACGTTGTTCAACAGTCCGGGGGTCTCCCTTGTGGTATTTTAGGCTTCATAATGCACCACACATTTTTAATGGGAGACAGGTCTGGACTACAGGCAGGCCAGTCTAGTACCCGCACTCTTTTACTATGAAGCCACGCTGTTGTAACACGTGGCTTTGCATTGTCTTGCTGTAATAAGCAGGGGCGTCCATGATAACGTTGCTTGGATGGCAACATATGTTGCTCCATAGCCTGTATGTACGGTACCTTTCAGCATTAATGGTGCCTTCACAGATGTGTAAGTTACCCATGCCTTGGGCACTAATACACCCCCATACCATCACAGATGCTGGCTTTCGAACTTTGCACTTATAACAATCCGGATGGTTCTTTTCCTCTTTAGTTCGGAGGACACAACGTCCACAGTTTCTAAAAACAATTTGAAATGTGGACTCGTCAAACCACAGAACACTTTTCCACTTTGCATCAGTCCATCTTAGAGGAGTTTGGGTTCAGCGAAGCCGGCAGCGTTTCTGGGTGTTGTCGATAAATGGCTTTGGCTTTGCATAGTAGAGTTTTAACTTGCACTTACAGATGTAGCGACCAACTGTAGTTACTGACAGTGGTTTACTGAAGTGTTCCTGAGCCCATGTGGTGATATCCTTTACACACTGATGTTGCTTTTTGATGCAGCACTGCCTGGGGGATCGAAGGTCTGTCATATCATCGCTTACGTGCAGTGATTTCTCAAGATTCTCTGAAACTTGTGATATTATGGACCGTAGATGGTGAAATCCCTAAATTCCTTGCAATAGCTGGTTGAGAAATGTTGTTTTTAAACTGTTGGACAATTTGCTCACACATTTGTTGACAAAGTGGTGACCCTCGCCCCATCCTTGTTTGTGAACGACTGAGCATTTCATGGAAGCTGCTTTTATACCCAATCATGGCACCCACCTGTTCCCAATTAGCCTGTTCACCTGTGAGATGTTCCAAATAAGTGTTTGATGAGCATTCCTCAACGTTGTCAGTCTTTTTTGCCACTAGTGCCAGCTTTTTTGAAACACGTTGCAGGCATCAAATTCCAAATGAGCTAATATTTGCAAAAAATAAAGTTTTCCAGTTCGAACGTTAAGTATCTTGTCTTTGCAGTCTATTCAATTGAATATAAGTTGAAAAGGATTAGCAAATCATTGTATTTTGTTTTTATTTACCATTTACACAACGTGACAATTTCCCTGGTTTGGGGGTTTGTACAAAAGGCAACAAAGAGCTAGCAGCTACACAACAGACAAGGTAGCACACAAGCTAGACATACGTAATAAGTGTCCTTAATTGAGCAATATTGTGTTCTAAAACATGACATTTGCCGATAGAAACAAATATCAAATAATTATAGTTGCATATTACTAACACGCACAAAGTCTCCAAGGCAGAAGTGTATTAGAAGGTATCCAGCAACAAACGTGTCCGCATCATTCAGCTTGATGCGTCATGAGAGTAACTTAATAAATAAATGAGCTGCCGCTAAATAACAATTACCACTCCACTGCAACCTAATTAAAGGCAGTATAAATCCATCCCAGATAGTTAATAATAAATAGGTTAGTGTTTTTCATTCCTACAATTTTCTGTGCAGTCATTTCACTTGATCAAGCCTTTTCTAACATTCCACACCACAAAATACAAGTACGTATGTTTTGTGTTGATATCGTATGAGATCAATATCGGTATCAGAAGTGAAAAAGTTGCATAGGGACGCTTTAACAGAAAAAAATGTAAAAAATAAAAATGGATTGAATTCAAATGCTTTATTTAGGACAGGCAGCTCTTAGAGAGCCTTGAGAGCTGCCGTCTCGCAGGGGGCTTGCCCACCCCCACATCTCCCACACTGCGCTCACATTCCCCCCGTGGTGTGGATTCCACACCAGCAGCTGGCACTGGGCTGGGGAGGTGGGGATGGGGAGGGTGGTGGCGGTGGTTTGCACATTTCAGCCATGTTTTGCCGCAACAATGACAGACGGCTTCTAATTCGGCCGGCCATATTTTGTATTTCACTTGAGGTTTGCTTTTTACTGGAAAAACCACAACTTAACGGTGAGGCGACGCACGCTCGGAAAGTTAAGGAAGGACAATAAGCACATGCGGACAAAAGTATTGGGACACAGCTCCTAATCAATCAAGGATTTAAAAAAACAACCAACATTTTAAAGTTATAATTTAATGAGGAAATAAGTGGCAAAAAAATAATGTGACAACAATCTTATTTTATAAAAAAATCACAATATTATTAGGAAACAATTCATGATATAAGAGTTCTCCGTAGACAGTAAGTTCATAATAAGCTCACAAAAAATTCTGAAAAAAATAACGAGAAGTTGTTGTATTATGAGAGACAAGTTGCAATATTTTTTATTTTAAATTAATCAATCCAACAAAATAATACACAATAATACCAGAATAATACAATTCCAATTCCAAAACCAAACCCAGCGCAGCAACATTCAGAATAGCAATCAACAGAGCAATTGAGAGGACACACAAACATGACACAAAACAATCCAAAAGTAATCAAACAAAAAGAATAATTTCAACTACAGTATCAATATTAATACGAATTCCAAGATAGCTGTGATTAGTAGAGATGTCCGATAATATCGGACTGCCGATATTATCGGCCGATAAATGCTTTAAAATGTAATATCGGAAATTATCGGTATCGGTTTCAAAAAGTAAAATGTATGACTTTTTAAAACGCCGCTGTTCGGAGTTGTACAGGGATGTAGGGAGAAGTACAGAGCACCAATAAACCTTAAAGGCACTGCCTTTGCGTGCCGCCCAATCACATAATATCTACGGCTTTTCACACACACATACTTGGTCAACAGCCATACAGGTCACACTGAGGGTGGCCGTATAAACAACTTTAACACTGTTACAAATATGCGCCACACTGTGAACCCACACCAAACAAGAATGTCAAACACATTTCGGGAGAACATCCGCACCGTAACACAACATAAACACAACAGAACAAATACCCAGAAACCCTTGCAATATACAATATACACCCCCGCCCCCCCCCCCCCCCCCCCCAACCTCAACCCCGCCCACCTCAACCTCCTCATGCTCTCTCAGGGAGAGCATGTCCCAAATTCCAAGCTGCTGTTTTGAGGCATGTTAAAAAAAATAATGCACTTTGTGACTTCAAATAATAAATATGGCAGTGCCATGTTGGCATTTTTTTCCATAACTTGAGTTGATTTATTTTGGAAAACCTTGTTACATTGTTTAATGCATCCAGCAAGGCATCACAACAAAATTCGGCATAATAATGTGTTAATTCCACAACTGTATATATCGGTATTGGTTGATATCGGAATCGGTAATTAAGAGTTGGACAATATCGTAATATCGCATATGGGCAAAAAAGCCATTATCGGACATCTCTAGTGATTAGAAATCCCTCATTTACATAGTCATCACAGCCATTAATAAAAAATAAAATACAAATATTTAAAAAATGAACAATAGTGTCACAGTGGCTTACTTACACTTGCATTGCATCTCATAAACTTGACAGCACATTGAGTCCAATATTTTCCACAAAGATAAAAGAAGTCATATTTTAGGTTCATTTAATAGTTAAAGCAAATGAAGGATTTGATAATTGGGGGTAAAATCACCAAAATGATTCCCGAGCGCGGCCACCGCTGCTGCTCACTGCTCTCCTCACCTCCCAGGGGGTGGAACAAGGGGATGGTTCAAAAGCAGAGGGTAATTTCACCACACCCACTGTGTGTGTGACTATCAGTGGTACTTTAACTTTAACTTTAAGGAGCTTTGGACAAAAATGTTATTGATCAACACTGGATTGCTTTTAGCATCTTTAGCGTGCAAAATGAGTGAAAAATGCCACCCCTACCCCCATTACTCAACTTTGCGACAGTCTCTGGAAAAGATTTGGATCCTCGCTGACTGAAGCCTGATTTTTAAATCTCCATCTCAGCGAGACCTTTGGGAAAACTGTAATTCCAAATTTGGGGAAAGCCCTTTTCTGTTCCCAGTGTAAGCAACTAGAGCGGTTTGGTGAGGACCAACCAGAACAGGCCAAACATTAGTGACCTCTGACCTAGGACTGGACGATAAAACGATATCAGTATATACCGGGATAGATAATCTACAAAACCTAAAACCAGTGAAGTTGGCATGTTGTGTAAATGGTAAATAAAAACAGAATACAATGATTTGCTAATCCTTTTCAACCTATATTCAATTGAATAGACTACAAAGACAAGATATTTAACGTTCGAACTGAGAAACTTTTTTTTTTTTTTGCAAATAATCATTCCGGATGGTTCTTTTCCTCTTTGTTCCGAAGGACACAACATCCACAGTTTCCAAAAACAATTTGAAATGTGGACTCGTCAGACCACAGAACACTTTTACACTTTGCATCAGTCTATTTTAGATGAGCTCGGGCCCAGCGAAGCCGGCGGCATTTCTGGGTGTTGTTGATAAATGGCTTTGGCTTTGCATAGTAGAGTTTTAACTTGCACTCACAGATGTAGAGACGGACTGTAGTTACTGACGGTGGTTTTCTGAAGTGTTCCTGAGCCCATGTGGCGATATCCTTTACACACTGATGTCGCTTTTTGATGCAGAACTGAAAAAGTGAAATGCAGCACTGCCTTGAAAGATGGGGGATTATAATCACAGGAAGGCTACATTTGAAATAAAACAATTCACATTTAATATATGTTTCTCAGGGTCCCTATTTTTGATTGGTTATAAAAAAAATATGAATAATTATCAATATTGACCGATATAAAACAAATGTATCGTGATACATTTCCAGCCATATCACCCGCTGACCTCACAAACACACACTTAAGACTTGTAAGATGTATTTCCAGATGAGTGGGAAGTTATATATTATCCCACAAATGATTACAAACACGATATTATTGTCAGCATTATTTTTTGGACAGAATGCAATCATAAAACACGATCATGAAAAAGTTATAGTCCCAATGATTGTCACACACACACACACACACACACACACACACACACACACACACACACACACACACACACACACACACACACACACACACACACACACACAGTTGGTGTGGTGAAATTTGGTCTCTGCATTTGACTCATCCCCATGTTCACCCCCCCGGGAGGTGAGGGGAGCAGTGAGCAGCAGTGAGCAGCAGCGTGCGCAGCGCTCGGGAATCATTTGGCGATTTAACCCCTAATACCAACTCTCGATGCTGAGTGCCAAGCAGGGAGGTAATGAGTGCCATTTTTAATCTTTGGTATGACTCGGCCGGGGTTTGAACTCACAACTTCCCTGTCTCAGGGCGGACACACTAACCACAAGGCCACTGAGCATAATAATAATAATAATAATAATGCAAAAGTAACCCTTTCAAACGCAATAAACCCTTATTTCTCATTAGTATTCTATACTATTGGAATGTCAATAACTAGAGATGTCCGATAATATCGGCCTGCCGATATTATCGGCCGATAAATGCATTAAAATGTAATATCGGAAATTATCGGTATCGTTTTTTTTTGTTTTTTTTTATTAAATCAACATAAAAAACACAAGATACACTTACAATTAGTGCCCCAACCCAAAAAACCTCCCTCCCCCACTCATTCACACAAAAGGGTTGTTTCTTTCTGTTATTAATATTCTGGTTCCTACATTATATATCAATATATATCAATACAGTCTGCAAGGGATACAGTCCGTAAGCACACATGATTGTGCGTGCTGCTGGTCCACTAATAGTACTAACCTTTAACAGTTAATTTTACTCATTTTCATTCATTACTAGTTTCTATGTAACTGTTTTTACATTGTTTTACTTCCTTTTTTATTCAAGAAAATGTTTTTAACTTATTTATCTTATTTTCTTAATTTTTTTTTTAAAAACTACCTTATCTTCACCATACCTGGTTCTCCAAATTAGGCATAATAATGTGTTAATTCCACGACTGCATATATCGGTTGATATCGGTATCAGTTGATATCGGTATCGGTAATTAGAGAGTTGGACAATATCGGAATATCGGATATCGGCAAAAAGACATTATCGGACATCCCTATCAATAACGTTAATTTTTCTTTAATGAGTAAAAATACAGAAGAATAAAATGGAGCTTTAATCTGTGTTAACAAAGTTGCACTTAAGTTGGAAAAACTGGGTCGGGTGGTTTGTTTTGTCTTTGCTGTCCCCACTTTCCAACAAATTAGGCATAATGGCTCTTTCGTCCCTGTAGATGGGCTCATCTTGCTCGCTCGTGGAAAGCCGAAATACCCCCACTGCGCCCATAGAGTCAAAGACAGTCAATGGCTGACAAGACGATCCATTGTGTTCATTCTTTCTTTCTTTCTTTCTTTAGTTTATTTCGAACATGAACACACTTACATCATAATACATCACACAATTTCATATCATTTCATTTTACATCATGCCCGAAAAGGAGTAGGAAGAAGCAAAGCTTATTTAATCCTACCCCTTTCCCACTTCAAGCGTTTACAAATATATAGAATCATTTACTGACCTTTTTATATAATAAAATAACATCCAATATCATTCAATCCTGCTATTGGATTAACGTGTTCAGGTGCAGACCGCGATGCACAGAGTGAACCCTCTTGCATCCTGGTTGGAAGCGACAGACAAATAAAACAAAACACACCCGACGGTTCTTTTTCTTTCATCGATTATGTGGATAATTAACTACCGACCGAGGCCCAGAAAAGACTCCCAATTTTTAAACAAATCATGCATTTTGCTGTTTCTATGCGCTCCATATGAGATATCTCTACAACAGCCAGAATGAAGGATTTAAAAATACAATAGGCAAACATGCTATACACGGAATGTAAAACCACACGCTAAAAACACAGCATTATGGCGGTGGGGGCGGCTATTTTGGTCGAGCCAATCCGCTGGGGGTCCTTACGTGTTACGCTCTCCTCCTGTGAGGCGTGTGCTGTGTCACACACACACACACACACACACACACACACACACACACACACACACACACACACACACACACACACACACACACACACACACACACACACACACACACACACAAAACAACACACTCGTTGACCTCTCCCTAATGCACTGGCTGACCTCTGACCTCCAGAGCTGTGGGACTGACCAAACATACGCCAAGCCCACGGAGACAACAAGGCCTCCACGCAGTGCGGTGGCCATAGAGGAAAGACTTGACGTACAGAATATGGACGTGAAGTGAAGTGAATTATATTTATATAGCGCTTTTTCTCTAGTGACTCAAAGTGCTTTTACATATTGAAACCCAATATCTAAGTTACATTTAAACCAGTGTGGGTGGCACTGGGAGCGGGTGGGTAAAGTGTCTTGCCCAAGGACACAACAGCAGTGACTAGGATGGCGGAAGCGGGGATCGGACCTGGAACCCTCAAGTTGCTGGCACGGCCACTTACTCTAGCCTTTTTAGACCAGTTGATCTGCCGTTTCTTTTCCTTTATGCTCTGACCCCCTCTCCCTTGTGGAAGGGGGGGCACAGGTCCAGTGGCCATGGATGAAGTGCTGGCAGTCCAGAGTCGGGATCCGGGGTGGACCGCTCGCCTGTGCATCGGTTGGGGACATCTCTGCGCTGCTGACCCATCTCCGCTCGGGATGGTCTCCTGCTGGCCCCACTATGGACTGGACTCTCACTATTATGTTAGATCCACTATGGACTGGACTCTCACTATTATGTTAGATCCACTATGGACTGGACTCTCACTATTATGTTAGATCCACTATGGACTGGACTCTCACTATTATGTTAGATCCACTATGGACTGGACTCTCACTATTATGTTGGATCCACTATGGACTGGACTCCTGCTGGCCCCACTATGGACTGGACTCTCACTATTATGTTAGATCCACTATGGACTGGACTCTCACTATTATGTTGGATCCACTATGGACTGGACTCCTGCTGGCCCCACTATGGACTGGACTCTCACTATTATGTTAGATCCACTATGGACTGGACTCTCACTATTATGTTAGATCCACTATGGACTGGACTCTCACTATTATGTTGGATCCACTATGGACTGGACTCTCACTATTATGTTAGATCCACTATGGACTGGACTCTCACTATTATGTTAGATCCACTATGGACTGGACTCTCACTATTATGTTAGATCCACTATGGACTGGACTCTCACTATTATGTTGGATCCACTATGGACTGGACTCCTGCTGGCCCCACTATGGACTGGACTCTCACTATTATGTTAGATCCACTATGGACTGGACTCTCACTATTATGTTAGATCCACTTTGGACTGGACTCTCACTATTATGTTGGATCCACTGTGGACTGGACTCCTGCTGGCCCCACTATGGACTGGACTCTCACTATTATGTTAGATCCACTATGGACTGGACTCTCACTATTATGTTAGATCCACTATGGACTGGACTCTCACTATTATGTTGGATCCACTATGGACTGGACTCCTGCTGGCCCCACTATGGACTGGACTCTCACTATTATGTTAGATCCACTATGGACTGGATTCTCACTATTATGTTAGATCCACTTTGGACTGGACTCTCACTATTATGTTGGATCCACTATGGACTGGACTCCTGCTGGCCCCACTATGGACTGGACTCTCACTATTATGTTAGATCCACTATGGACTGGACTCTCACTATTATGTTAGATCCACTATGGACTGGACTCTCACTATTATGTTGGATCCACTATGGACTGGACTCCTGCTGGCCCCACTATGGACTGGACTCTCACTATTATGTTAGATCCACTATGGACTGGACTCTCACTATTATGTTGGATCCACTATGGACTGGACTCCTGCTGGCCCCACTATGGACTGGACTCTCACTATTATGTTAGATCCACTATGGACTGGACTCTCACTATTATGTTAGATCCACTATGGACTGGACTCTCACTATTATGTTGGATCCACTATGGACTGGACTCTCACTATTATGTTAGATCCACTATGGACTGGACTCTCACTATTATGTTAGATCCACTATGGACTGGACTCTCACTATTATGTTGGATCCACTATGGACTGGACTTTCACAATATTATGCTAGACCCACTCAATGTCTAGAGAGAGGGGGGGAGGGGTGTCACCCACATCTGCGGTCCTCTCCAAGGTTTCTCATCATCATTCACATTGACATCCCACTGGGTTGTGAGTTTTTCCTTGCCCTTATGTGGGATCTGAACCGAGGATGTCGTTGTGGCTTGTGCAGCCCTTTGAGACACTTGTGATTTAGGGCTATATAAATAAACATTGATTGATTGATTGATTTACCAACCGAGCTATACCGCCCAAAGTACTGTTACACCCCCCACCCCACGATTATCGATTATTGACGTTTAATAATCCAATCTATAATTGTCCATGTCTGAATTGCGATGCATCTAAAAATCGATTATTTCCCCCACCTCTAGTTCAAACCGATTTTGAGCTGTGAGTAGTTCTTTATTTGTAATTAAATTAATTCATTACAGTGATGTAATAAGCATTCCTCTGAAAAAAAAAAAAAAATCCTAAATTTTTGTAATAAATGTGAATTTTTTTTCATTGAAAGTTTAATTATGCTTGATAGAAAACACTTCAATTGCAACCCACATTAGCAGGGTGGTTGTTTCATTAAAAGTTCCACAAAAAGAACATTGATTTACTCAAAACAAAGTTTTTGGGTTTGAACTCTTCACAGATTAATTGGGTTCTTTCACACCAAACTTTTCCAAGCTTGCTTCGACTACTCGGAACAGAAAAGGGCCTTCTCCAAAAGGGGTTTTCCACAAATATGGATGCATACAATATTCCAACATGGACCCAGCAGGCACAGGACATTAAAACAACATCGACAACTTGTTGATTTAGGTCCTGACGTTGAGCAACTAAAACATAATGTTGAAACAACATGTTTTCTGTCGACGTTTAATCAATGTTGGGTTCTGACGTTGCTCTGACTATTGAATTTTGGTCATTTCCCAACCAATATTCTACAACATAAATACAACGTAGAAACAACATGCTTTTTGACAACGTTTTATCAATGTTGGGTTCTGACGTTGATCTGACCATTGAATTTTGGTCATTTCCCAACCAATATTCTACAACACAAATACAACGTGGAAAAAACATGCTTTCTGACGACGTTTTATCAATGTTGGGTTCTGACCATTGAATTTTGGTCATTTCCCAACCAATATTCTACAACACAAATACAACGTTGAAACAACATGCTCTCTGACGACGTTTAATCAATGTTTGGTTCTGACGTTGATTAGACCATTGAATTTTGGTCATTTCCCAACCAATATTCTACAACACAACTTTGAAACAACATGCTTTTTGACGACGTTTAATCAATGTTGGGTTCTGATGTTGATTTGACCATTTAATTTTGGTCATTTCCCAACCAATACTCTACAACAAAAATACAATGTTGAAACAACATGCTTTTTGACAACATTTATTCAATATCGGGTTGTGACGTTGGTTTGAGCATTGAAATTTGGTCATTTCCCAAACAACAACGTGGCCAATGTTGGATATAAATGTTGGATCAATTTACAAATACAACTATTTTGCAACATTGTTTCAAAGTCACTGTGATGAGGTGGCGACTTGTCCAGGGTGTACCCCGCCTTCCGCCCGATTGTAGCTGAGATAGGCTCCAGCGCCCCCCGCGACCCCAAAGGGAATAAGCGGTAGAAAATGGATGGATGGATGTTTCAAAGTCAGTTTTAAAGGACATGTACGTATATTTAAGGTTTTATCAATGGCTTGTGCCTGCTGGGGAAGTATCCATTCCTCACCAAAAACCTTATCTCTTATCGCATTCATGTCCAGGTGACACCTCAACCCCCCTCAGACAACATCCAGACCACCATGCTGCTGCAGCCGGCCCACCATTAACCGCCTCAAAGCAAACGTTGACTTTACCTAAATGTGGGCTAATAGGCCCGGACAACAACAGGCTGCGTAAAACTGCCAAATAGTGACGGCAGTCATAACCTTTGACCTCTTATCGGATGATATCCAAAATCAACAAGAGGTCTTGTGTTGACAAACAGTCGACCTGTAATCACAGTCATTTTGACGAGGAAAAAAACCCAATCCTGATTATGGGATCAGATCCGGGGCCGATATTAGACTTTTTTAATTGTCCGGGGATCGGCTGTGAGCGTCCAAGCCCAGCTGATCTTTACCTCAGAGGTGTCCCAGTGTTCAACCATGAGCACTGGAGGACACAAACTTAGCAGGACGACACCCATGTTGATCCTGACTGTCAATGTTCATCCTGACTGTCCTTTTACCAGGGTAAGTTTCGTTTTCTTTTTTTGTCTCCTCAGACAAAACTTTTAGTTTCTTTGGTTCTTTTGCAGCTTCGGCCATGATAGCAGTAATTGCACCCAGGCGTTCGCATCGACTTCCGTCTTCTTAATGAATGGGGAAAGGGAGAGTAACGTACGTCGTAAAGTCGGCACATTTGTAGTTTTTTGTGTGGTACCCTCCACAAAGTTGCTTAGTGCCAGTGAAAGCGATACAGACCGAGGTTTCATTCAACTAGTTGATCATCCCAAAAGTTAAACCAATATTTTATGCAGGTTGAAAAGTTACTTAGTGCTTTTTTAAGCGACAATGCATTGGTTGCAATTCAATATTAAGAAGGAGAGAAGAAAGCCTGTATGTACACATAAAATTATAATTTCTGGTAAGTGTGCAATAGGGTTGTATGGTATACAAGTATAGTACCGCGATATTAATGAGTCATATTCGGTACTATACCGCCTCTGAAAAGTACCAGTCACTACACACCGTAGCTGACCGGCGTCAAAATGTAAACAAATGCCATTGGTGTATCGACACCTGACATCCACTGTAATGATACCAAGTACAGGAACGTATCTAGTCGATACTATGATTACGTTGATTTTTTTGGGCATCACAACATCTCCTTTCGTTTTTTGTTTTTTATATATTGTGTTTATAAACTTAGGAAATATGTCCCTGGACACATGAGGACTTTGAATATGACCAATGTATGATCCTGTAACTACTTGGTATCGGATTGATACCCAAATTTGTGGCATCATCCAAAACTAATGTAAAGCATCCAAACAACAGAAGAATAAGTGATTATTACATTTTAACAGAAGTGTAGATAGAACATATTAAAATAGAAAGTAAACAGATACTAACAGTAAATAAACAAGTAGATTAATAATTAATGTTCTACCACTTGTCCCTCATAATTTTGACAAAATAATAGGTAGATAAATGACACAATATGTTACTGCATATGTCAGCAAACTAAATTAGGAGCCTTTGTTTGCTTATTTACTAATTAAAGACAAGTTGTCTTGTATGTTCAGTATTTTATTTAAGGAAAAACTTGTAATAAGAAACATATGTTTAATGTACCCTAAGATTTTTTTAAAAATAAAGCCAATAATGCAATTGTTTGTGGTCCCCTTTATTTAGAAAAGTACCGAAAAGTATCAAAATAATTTTGGTACCGGTACCAAATTATTGGTATCGGGACAACACTAGTGTGCAATATCCCGAATTTATTCACATTACACTGTCAAAATTTGCACAAAAATGAGGACGTACAAAGTATACTCATAGAAATCTACTTCAATGACAGCTGTGGTATTGTTCCATAAAAGTATTTAGCGAGCTCACCAGCCATGCTTGCTAGAAAATAATCTTTAAAAATTAATTGCTTTGACGCGGAAAAATAATGTGAGAAAAATTGAAGATTCGTTAAAAAAATGTTTTTCTCCAACACAGAAGAATAATGGGTAAGAATGAGCAGGTGAGAATTGTGACGGCGCCCATTTGGACGGCAGCTGTGGAGGTCCAAAAGGACAGCAGGCCAACATTTGGTTCTGCATTAGGACTTAACAAGAGGAACTTTAACAGTCATTTGGGCCTTTTGAAGTTTGCGGCCGTTTGCTTACTGGCCTGAAAGCAACAAACATACTTTCTGGCTGCTTCCTCGTGTTGAGGAGCAGATCGTCGCAGTAAATTGTAAATGGGTTGAACTTGTGTAGTGCTTTTCTACCTTCAAGGTACTCAAAGCGCTTTGACACTATTTCGACATTCACACTCACTTTCACACACTGACGGAGGGAGCTGCCATGCAAGGCCCTAACCACGACCCATCAGGAGCAAGGGTGAAGTGTCTTGCTCAAGGACACAACGGACGTGACGAGGTTGGTAGAAGGTGGGGATCGAACCGGGAACCCTCAGTTTGCTGGCACGGCCATTCTCCCAACAGCGCCACGCCATTCCCACGCAGTGGTGGGTGACTCTTGCAATGTGATAGCATTTAAACGATATTCGCCCTTGTTAGTCCTCATTTCCTTTAACAGCAGTGGTTGCAACTATGGCTGCAACTAACCATTATTTTTAAAGTCGATTAGTCAACAATTATCTTAACGATTAGTCGACTAATCGGATAATAAAGCGTACACATATTTAATGGCGGGAAATGTTGAGCATTTAGGGTATTGTAGAACTATGAATATGTCCATTCAGAATTTTGGGGAAATATTGACAATACTGATTCTGGCACAATTGTCCTAGATTATGTGAAAGGGTCGGTGTTTACATTTTTGGAATCGGTCGAAAAATGTTGATGTAGTAACAGTTTGAATTGAAAAAAGATATTTCGGAATTCCTGGAAAACCATCATTTTTTACGAAAAGAAAAATGGTGATGGAGTTGTCCCAACTAAGAAGAATGTTTTGAAGGTGGACTCGTCAAAAAACGGTGGAAAAACGCAGTCTGAGAAAACTTTCCAGCAAGAGGTGAAAACAGGGCTTTGGAAAAGCGGGAATTCTGGGAATTCCTGGAATTTCTTTGAACTTGGAAAATAGTAGTTTAATTTTCCAAGGTGAGTGGAGTGTGTGGATGGTGGAACGGTTCGAATCGGTTGAGAAATGTCAAGTATGGAGAGGTTTGTATGTTGCCCATTCATTTTCAATGGGGAAAAATTCCTGGTAATTCCGGGTAATCAGGGAATTTTCCAAAATGGGAAACATGCTGAGCAGAGTGAGTGGATGGTGGAACGGTTCAATTCGGATGAGAAATGTGGAATATGCAGTAGATTGTATATTTCCCATTCATTGTAAATGGGGAGAACATAAAAGGAAATTCCGGGAAAACCAGGAATTTGGGGAAAGGGAAAACATGTTTTGCATTCACTACATGGCAAGATTAGTGTGCGCGGATGGTTGAAAGGTCGGCATCAAGTTTAAAATTTGCGGGAAATGTTGAGAATTAAGGGTATAGTAGAACTATGAATATGTCCACTCAGAATTTTCTGGAAATTTGGGGAAAACCGGGAATTTTTTGACAATACTTTCTGGCACAATTGTTCTAGATTATATGAAAAGGTCGATGTTTACATTTTTGGAATCGGTTGAAAAATGTTGATATAGTAACAGTTTGAATTGAGAACAGATATTTCGGAGATCCTGGAAAACCAGAATTTTTTACGAAAAGAAAAATGGTGATGGAGTTGTCCCAACTAAGAAGAATGTTTTGAAGGTGGACTTGTAAAAAAAACGGTGGAAAAATGCGGTCTGAGAAAACTTTCCAGCAAGAGGTGAAAACAGGGCTTTGGAAAAGCGGGAATTCTGGGAATTCCTGGAATTCCTGGAATTTCTTTGAACTTGGAAAATAGTAGTTTAATTTTCCAAGGTGAGTGGAGTGTGTGGATGGTGGAACGGTTCGAATCGGTTGAGAAATGTCAAGATGGAGAGGTTTGTATATTGCCCATTCATTTTCAATGGGGAAAAATTCCTGGTAATTCCGGGTAATCAGGGAATTTTCCGAAATGGGAAACATGCTGAGCAAAGTGAGTGGATGGTGGAACGGTTCAATTCGGATGAGAAATGTGGAATATGCAGTAGATTGTATATTTCCCATTCATTGTAAATGGGGAGAACATAAAAGGAAATTCCGGGAAAACCAGGAATTTGGGGAAAGGGAAAACATGTTTTGCATTCGCTACATGGCAAGATTAGTGTGCGCGGATGGTTGAAAGGTCGGCATCAAGTTTAAAATTTGCGGGAAATGTTGAGAATTAAGGGTATTGTAGAACTATGAATATGTCCACTCAGAATTTTCTGGAAATTTGGGGAAAACCGGGAATTTTTTGACAATACTTTCTGGCACAATTGTTCTAGATTATATGAAAAGGTCGGTGTTTACATTTTTGGAATCGGTATGAAAAATAGTAACAGTTTGAATTGAGAACAGATATTTCGGAGATCCTGGAAAACCAGAATTTTTTACGAAAAGAAAAATGGTGATGGAGTTGTCCCAACTAAGAAGAATGTTTTGAAGGTGGACTTGTAAAAAAACGGTGGAAAAATGCGGTCTGAGAAAACATTCCAGCAGAAAACAGGACTTTGGAAAAGTAGGAATTCTGAGAATTCCTGGAATTTTTTTGAACTTGGAAAATGGTAGTTTGATTTTCCAAGGTGAGTGGAGAGTGTGGATGGTTCGAATCGGGGTGAGAAATGTGGGAATTGTGCAAGTTCGAAAAGAAAACCGGGAATTCTTGGTAATTTGGGATATTTTTTAAGTTTTTGGGGGGAGCTCACGATTCCCAGTCGATCCCAACGTTTAAGGGAACGCTTCCGATCGGATGAAAACTGTGGGCTGTTTTTTGCGGCAGAATAATAATAAATAGAGGATTTTTTGGTGTAGAATCTTTTGATTGATTGATTGATTGAGACTTTTATTAGTAGGTTGCACATGAAGTACATATTCCGCACAATCGACCACTGAATGGTAACACCCGAATAAGTTTTTCAACTTGTTTAAGTCGGGGTCCACTATCATATATACTATCATCATAATACAGTCATCACACAAGATAATCATCAGGGTGTATACATCTTATGCTTGGGCTTTCGCACAATTAGCATTGGTTGACTTACTTGAACTAGTAGAAAAGAAGGGTTTTGCCATGGCCATGGGTTAACCCCGGAACAGATTATTTCTGTTTATATTACTTATCCACAAATATCCTCACATGGGCAAAGGCATGGTTGCATGTCATGAAAGGGACTAACTTCTTCGTGACTACACCATCTATTAATGAAGAGGCGTGTTTCAATACTTTTGACAACATAGCCATGGATGTGCAATAGACGCCTTGATGATTTTCACAGCTGTTTAAGGTCTCTTCCTGTAAAAAAAAAAAAAAAAAGCCTCACATCCTCACCCAGCCCTCGCCAGCCCTCATATAAGCCCCATGAGCCCCATCAACCACAGTGTGGCCCCCTCCCCCACCTTCTCTGTTACCTCCCACAGTTAGCGTGAGCATGCTAATTACATTCCTCCGTGATGGACGTGTGGCGCCGAGGGTGACAGGCTGGTGGTGTGCGTGGGTCTTATTCGACAAAGTTTCCGCCAATGCTGCGTGCGGTCCCTAATTAAGACCGCTTATTTACGAAAGAAAATGCAATGTTCTCACTGAATTGATCCGCTGGCGGTCCCGTCTTGTCCCTTTGTAACGTATGTCTGCTCTTAGTGGGACTGTGCCGAAAATGTGTCTTGTACATGTTAAAGAATGGACAATAATAAAGCATCTTGAATCTTGAATTACTTAGTAAACAATTAATCAAAGGTAATGGCAACATTCTGACATACCTGTGAATAATCAAGATTTTAATTATCATGGCTCTAATCCAGTGGTGTCAAACGTACGGCCCGAGGGCCGGATCAGGCCCGCGAACAGGATTTATCCGGCCCGCGGGATGAGTTTGCTTAGTATAAAAATGAGCCGAAATTTTTGAATGAAAGAAACTGCTGCTCTAAATGTGTCCAGTAATTCTCAAATCCCTTCACTGGCTTCAGGATTATAATAATAATAATAATAATAATACCTGGGATTTATATAGCGCTTTTCTAAGTACCCAAAGTCGCTTTACATGTAGAACCCATCATTCATTCACACCTGGTGGTGATAAGCTACTTTCATAGCCACAGCTGCCCTGGGGTAGACTGAATACAAAGTCTCCCGACTAACCAACCAGTGCCTCCATGGAAATGCCCCCCTCTACCTCAAAGAACTGCTCACCCCCAAATCCTCCACACGACACTTCCGCTCCGGACAGGCTAACCTCCTCCAACCTCCGAGGACAAAGCTACGAACAATGGGAGACCGGGCTTACTGCTCCGCCGCTCCCAGTTTGTGGAACGCTCTCCCTGACCACCTGAGGGAACCACAGACTGTGGATGCTTTTAAAAAAGGCTTAAAAACCCTTCTTTTTTACAAAAAAAAGCCTTTTTTTTTTAGATGTATGCATACTAGTTATAGCTATTAGGCTGTTCTGGTTTTTATTTTTTTATTTTTGTTATTATCTTTTTATTTAAATTTTTTTTAATACACTGTAGCACTTTGAGGTTGTTTACTCAATGTAAAGTGCTTTTTACAAATAAAATCTATTATTATTATTATTATTATTATTATTATTATTATTACTAGATGTCGCAATAGCAATTATTTGTATCTTTGTAGATGATGCTACATATGTAAAAAAAATAAAATAAACCACCTGATGTTAGTGCACCAGTTGAGGAAAATGAACAAACTACATAAATAAAATCCTATAATTTGATTTTGATATTATTATTTTTATCTTGATAGATTGAAAATAATTTTTGGGATGTTTTGCGAGATCTTGCAAAAATTGTTTTTTCCTATGTCAGTGAACCGGAAGTGAAACAGACACAGCGATGGAGGAGCGGGACAATGCGGGAGCCTACCCATCATCTGTGCTATGTTGTGGGACCATAATACGATTTGATGTCTTTACATGTTAGGCCAATACTAAAATAGAAATCAATAAACTTCTCCCACGGATGATGGGTAGGCTCCTCCATCGCTTTGTCTGTTTTACTTCCGGTTCACTGACATAGGAAAAAAGCTTTTGCGAGATCTCACAAAACGTATTGCGAGATTTCGCAAAACATTTTTTCCCTCCATGTCCCTTTCGGGGCTCCGTAAAAATTAACACCAATGAGTTGAATGATGAACATTGTCACACAATTTATTCAGAAAGTATAACTAACGACAAATAAAGTATATATACTATTAACCGCAACATGTAAGTGTAAAAAAACCCAACAACAACATTGTGATTTGTACATTTTCAGAATGTGCTTGTTCTATTTTTAAACCAAGAAAACAATCTGAAATTGTCTTTATTTTTAAGTTATCGTGCCGCAATTTTACCAGTCCGGCCCACTTGGGAGTAGATTTTTCTCCATGTGGCCCCCCATCTAAAATGAGTTTGACACCCCTGCTCTAATCCTTTCCACTGAGGGACCACAAAATGGAAAAGAAAAGGATGCAGGGACCACTTTGAGTTTTATAATTTTAGGTTTTGTAAATTCAACCATGCAGTTACTGTAGATGTGCTCAAAAGCTTCGTGTTACAGGTGAAAAAATCACCAAAAATGATTACCGGGCGCGGCCACCGCTGCTGCCCACTGCTCCCCTCACCTCCCAGGGGGTGATCAAGGGTGATGGGTTAAATGCAGAGAATAATTTCGCCACACCTAGTGTGTGTGTGACAATCATTGGTACTTTAACTTTAACTTTAAAAACATTTTTGCTTATGTTTCCATTTTTACCATTTTTTTAAAGAAATATTAACTTTCTTCTTATATTTTTTTAATCATATTATTATGACTTATAATATTTTGACTTCATTCTTTAAATATTTTAACCTCTGATTACTGTATTTTTCGGACCAAAGGCGCACTGGGTGGCAAAACCCTTTTTTTACACACCCAATTAATACCGAATAAATATATATTTATTTTGACCTGCCAATTAGTGAACAAAAGTGATGATAACTAGGGATGTCCGATAATATCGGACTGACGATATTATCGGCCGATAAATGCTTTAAAATGTAATATCAGAAATTATCAGTATCGGTTTCAAAATTATCGGTATAGGTTTCAAAAAGTAAAATGTATGACTTTTTAAAACGCCGCTGTGTACACGGACGTAAGGAGAAGTACAGAGCGCCAATAAACTTTAAAGGCACTGCCTTTACGTGCTGGCCCAGTCACATAATATCTACGGCTTTTCATACACACAAGTGAATGCAAGGCATACTTGGTCAACAGCCATACAGGTCACACTGAGGGTGACCGTATAAACAACTTTAACACTGTTACAAATATGCGCCACACTGTGAACCCACACCAAACAAGAATGACAAACACATTTCGGGAGAACATCCGCACCGTAACACAACATAAACACAACAGAACAAATACCCAGAACCCCTTGCAGCACTAACTCTTCCGGGACGCTACAATAAACACCCCCCACCAACCCCTACCCCCCACCTCATCATGCTCTCTCAGGGAGAGCATGTCCCAAATTCCAGGCTGCTGTTTTGAGGCATGTTAAACAAATAATGCACTTTGTGACTTCAATAATAAATATGACAGTGCCATGTTGGCATTTTTTTCCATAACTTGAGTTGATTTATTTTGGAAAACCTTGTTACATTGTTTAATGCATCCAGCGGGGCATCACAACAAAATTAGGCATAATAATGTGTTAATTCCACGACTGTATATATCGGTATCGGTTGATATCGGAATCGGTAATTAAGAGTTGGACAATATCGGAATATCGGATATCGGCAAAAAAGCCATTATCGGACATCTCTAATGATAACCGTAAAGAACAATAAATAATCTCAATAATAATAATACAAATAAAAACCTAATGTATTGTTTAAAAATTGAGAACAAACTTTTTCCAGTGAGGGCCACTTGCAGAAAAAGATGCGTGGGTTTGGGGGTACTTTGATAAATGCTGTATGTTAAATATATGAAAACCAATCCAATGTATGCTAAATTGCCTGAACATAACATCCACATGTGTTTTATATGACAAAGCAAATTAGTGTCAAATCTCATCCATATCTCATTGTGTATGATCTTATATTTCCTGTTTTATTCTTGAATAAATAAAAAAACAAGCAAAAAATGTTTGGACACCCCTGCGGTCTAAGAATCCCTGAGGGAGGTCACATGACAACACCACAGATATCCTTTGCCTCTTCCCCCGTCGTTACGTTTGTTTTCTCTCCCTCGGCCCGTGTCCTTCCTGCCCTCCAACGACCCTTTCCTGCCTTCACTTTGCTTCCGTGTCTGCGGCCTGGCTTCCATTGACATGCTGCGGGCGGCGAGGGTGGGGGTTGAGGAAATGGCCGGCAAACATCGCTAATAGGCTAATCTAATCTCATCTCTTGGCGCTCTGTGGCCCTGTGTTTACTTTTGGACCCGTGTGTGCGCGTCCTGGCTGAATGCGGCTTTGTTCCCGCTCCAGAACTCGTCATCGGGAGTGATCTCGGGCCCGGGCAGCGACGAGGACGCATCTACATGCTTGTTTGTTTTTGTTCGAGATGACCACCCAGCTCTCTGCAGGCATGTTGTCCCTCTTCAACTCCCAGGACCACACACTGAGGGTCACATACACTATATTGCCAAAAGTATTTGGCCACCCATCCAAATGATCAGAATCAGGTGTCCTAATCACTTGGCCCGGTGTATAAAATCAAACACTTAGGCATGGAGACTGTTTCTACAAACATTTGTGAAAGAATGGGCCGCTCTCAGTGATTTCCAGCGTGGAACTGTCATAGGATGCCACCTGTGCAACAATTCCAGTCATGAAATTTCCTCACTCCTAAATATTCCAAAGTCAACTTTATTATAAGAAAAGTGAAGAGTTTGGGAACAACAGCAAGTCAGCCACCAAGTGGTAGGCCACGTAAACTGACAGAGAGGGGTCAGCGGATGCTGAAGCGCATAGTACAAAGACTTTCTGCACAGTCAGTTGCTACAGAGCTCCAAACTTCATGTGACATGCTCCACGTGCTGTAAGTCTTTGCTGTCGTCCAGCATTCGTTTAAAATAGCCATCCCTAAGCTTCAATGCCTTTTGTTTATTTTTGGTTTAGGCCTTAGATACCTTTTTACCCGCACTCTGCCTCCCGCTGTCCTCTGCATATTGTGATCACGACAAATCACGTTCCTGATGTCTACAAAGCAATTAGCTACCTGCTGCCACCTACTGATATACTTTGAGTATCTAATAAAAGAAAAAGCGCGATATAAAATCTAATCCATTATTATTATTATTAAGAGTATTACACAGTTACTCTGTCGAGCTCTTGACAGCACAGACAATAATTACTGGTTTGCAAAGAATATTTTTAACCCAATTAGGTGAAATTACATAATTTCCCACGCCACACCAAACAATATCTCACGGTACACTAGTGTGCCGCGGCACAGTGGTTGAAAAAAAATTGCCACGGGAGCCCGCATTCTCGTTGTCTCTCCTTCGATAAATGGACAAAGTTTTTCTGCTAAGTAGAAACACAGGCTGACACGGCCGGACATTCGAAAGTTCTCTTGACGTCTGAGAAGTGTTGTATCCCAAATAGCTGCAATCACTTTCTCTTAAGGCAATTTTTTTTCAACCACTGTGCCGCGGCACACTAGTGTACCGTGAGATATTGTTTGGTGTGCCGTGGGAAATTATGTAATTTCACCTAATTGGGTTAAAGTATTACACAGTTACTCTGTCGAGCTCTTGACAGCACAGACAATAATTACTGGTTTGCAAAGAATATTTTTAACCCAATTAGGTGAAATTACATAATTTCCCACGGCACACCAAACAATATCTCACGGTACACTAGTGTGCCGCGGCACAGTGGTTGAAAAAAATTGCCTTAAGAGAAAGCGATTGCAGCTATTTGGGATACAACACTTCTCAGATGGCAAGAGAACTTTCCAATGTGCAAGTCAGCTGTGATTCTACTTAGCAAAAAACTCAGTCCATTTGTCGAAGGAGAGTCAACGAGAATGCGGGCTCCCGTGGATGTGATCAAAAAGGTAGTGTGTGCTTTGTATTACCTGGCCGTCGAGGGAAGACTACGGAAAACATCGAATGCATTTGGACTGGCAAAGCAGACTGTATCAGTTATTGTCCGCCATGTATGTCGCAGACTCAATGTCTAGGTCCAGAGTATATAAAGTCACCAAAAGGAATGGACAATGAAGGTGAAGGTAAAAGAGTGAGGAGTTATCTAGATCCCTAGATTGATTGTTATTTATCACATTGTTTACTTTCACATGCACTGAGATCCAACGATCAGCTGTTGCTCTCTATCGCTTTTGCTCGCACTGAGCTGGGGAAGAGAAACTTTTGTCCATGCAGCTCCTTGTGATTGGAACATGTTACAAAGAGACTGGAAGCTGACTGAATGTTTATCCTTAAATGCTTTTAAATCTAAACTGAGAGCGTTAGAAGTAGCCTCAGTTGTCAGTAACTGTTTTACGTGAATGTCATTTTGTATGTGTAACTTTCAGGACTCCTTTGATAAATAGTTTTTTTTAATCGCAATGGGATTTTTTTCCTGGTTAAATAAAGGTTAAATTAAAAAAAATAAAAGTAACTTATAGGATGTGCACCTGCGACCAGATCTGCGCCAAAACAGACCAAGCCGAGCTGCGCCCTTCTGTACGCCTTGGTGCACATCCTGCTAATTTCTCGCACTTTTGCTGTAATGTGTGCAGTCAAACATGACCAAAAGATGGATGAAGTGATGATGAACTCACCTCTGGCAGCGCTGCACATCAGGAGCGACTCCAGCAGCAGCAGCAGCAGCAGCAGCAGGCAAACGGACCCTGGCCTCATGCTGGTTCTAGTTGGAGAAGACGTCTGTCGGCTGAAGAAGAAATACAACATTAAACTTCGAAAGTATATTTCAAATCAGCAAAACATACACAAACGAACAGCTAACTCACTCATTTTTAAATTGGCAAAACTTTATTGTCTCATTTTATCAAGACCGAGAGATATTCCAAATATAATAGACTACTAGCACGCATGTGGGCGGAGCTTGTTTTGGTACCAGTCTACATTTCAGTATGATCATTAAATATGTTAGTGCAGGGGTGTCAAACTCATTTTAGATGGGGGGGCCACGTGGGGAAAAATCTACTCCAAAGTGGGGCCGGACTGGTAAAATCACGACATGATAACTTAAAAATAAAGACAACTTCAGAGTGTTTTCTTTGTTTAAAAATAGAACAAGCACATTCTGAAATTGTACAAATCATAATGTTGTTGTGTTTTTATTTACACTTACATGTTGCGGTTAATAGTATTCTATCTTTATTTGTCTGTATTTATATTTTCTGAATAAATGATGTGACTATGTTCATCAGTCAACTCATTGGTGTTCATTTTCAATCCATCAAGATAAAAAAATAATATCAAAATCAAATTACAGGATGTTATTTATGTAGTTTGATCATTTTCCTCAACTGATGTACTAACATCATGTGGTTTATTTGTACATATGTAGCATCATCTACAAAGATACAAATAATCACTATTGGGACATCTAGTGGACACATTTAGCAAACTCATCCCGCGGGCCGGATAAAACCTGTTCGCGGGCCTGATTCAGCCCTCGGCCCCTACATTTGACACCCCTGTGTTAGTGTAACAGTGTCGACCAGGAGTGTGAACAGTGCGGCCCGACAGCCATTTGGCAACACTAATAGAGTCGTCCCTTGTTAATTGGTTCCGGACATGACAGCCGTAAATGAATTTCCGCGAAGTAGGAACCAGTTATTATAAATCAAATATTTTCATAGATTACAAACAACCTGTTTCTAGAGCACACTCTCGACATGAAATCATACTCTTTAGTCACCAAACCCTTTTAATCTAACATAATATTGCGGTCTGAGGTTGAGCCAATCAGTGGCCACGATACTGAACAGCGGTTTGGTCTCCTCTAATGTCAAATACTAGTGTAGTATTAAAGGGGAACTGCACTTTTTACAATCCTTATGTAAGACAAGAACACATATGTTTCTTTTTTATACATTCTAAATCATAAATAAATATTAGCAAAAATCAGCTAACAATGGAGTCAATAGTAGCGCCTCTAATTTGCCGACAAAGCCCTCGAAATCTTAACTTTGTTTGATCAATGAAATTAAAGTTCAATTTAAAAAAATACAGCTTTACCACTTGAGTCATAGTTTTGCAAAACGTCTCTGTAACTTTAGCTGCAGACTTCTTCTGTTTCTTTGACATTGTCATTACTGCCAAAAGTGGTGGAAAAAGGCATCGCAACACAGCAAAGAAACCGATTATTTTTTTACGGCCTTCGAGAGCAGAAGTGTCCAAACTTTTTGATGTGGGCTAAACTAATTTGGCTGGGGGCCAAAAGCCGACTGCATGTAAAGTAACATATACATACATACATATATACATACATATATATATATATATATACATACATACATACATATGTACGTACATACATATGTACGTAGATACATACATACATATACATATATACATACATACATACATATATATATATATATACACACATACATACATATATATATATATATATATATACACACACACATATGTACATATATATATATATATATACACACACACATATGTACATATATATATATATATATATATATATATATATATATATATATATATATATATATATATATATATATATATATATATATATATATATATACATACATACATACATACATACATACATACATACATACATACATATATATGCATATGTCAAGACTTGAACTATGGCGTGATTTGTTCTCCCGTGGTGCAAATGATTTGGACCATACGTGGCGTGAAGGGGAGTACATGATTTAATATAATGACAATGAAAAGAAACAATCAAAAGGCGCTCACAGTGGAGGTACAAAACTTGGCTATAAACACAAAACTTGCACAAAGGCAGAAACTATGAACAATTAAATAAAAACACTAACTGTGGCATTAATAAACAAAAAAACTTACTTGGCATGGACTATGAACATGGCATGAAGCAGAGTGATGATAAAGTGTGATGTTGCCAGACTGACCACCAGAAAATGAAAAGCTTAAATAACACAGACATGATTAACAACAGGTACGTGACTCAAAACGTGAAACAGGTGCGTGACATGACAGGTGAAAACTAATGGGTTGCTATGGAAACAAAACAAGGGAGTGAACAACCAGGAACTAAGAAAGTGTCCAAAAAACGAACAGCACATGGCCAAACAAAAACATGATCAACACAGACATGACAGTAATATATATATATATATTATATATATATATATAGATATATATAGTGTATACAGTCGTGGTCAAAAGTTTACATACACTTGTAAAGAACATAATGTCATGGCTGTCTTGAGTTTCCAATCATTTCTACAACTCTTATTTTTTTGTGATAGAGTGATTGGAGCACATACTTGTTGGTCACAATAAACATTCATGAAGTTTGGTTCTTTTATGAATTTATTATGGCTCTACTGAAAATGTGACCAAATCTGTTGGGTCAAAAGTATACATACAGCAACATACATGATCAACGTTGGTGATGTAGAAAAGTTACAATCAAATCAAAGTAGCTTCATGGCCTCTTAACTTCATGTGAGTGATTATGATTGACGACACCTGTTGACTTCTCTGAGGCCATTTAAATATTGCTCATGTGATGCCGTCATTAGACTCGGTTACAAACGTGACAATGGGAAAGTCAAAGGAACTCAGCACAGATCTGAAAAAACGAATCATTGACAAGTCAGGAAAGTCACTTGGAGGCATTTCAAAGCAGCTTAAGGTCCCAAGAGAAACTGTGCAGACAATTGCTTGTAAGTATAAAGTGCATGGCACAGTTTTGTCACTGCCACGATCAGGAAGAAAACGCAAGCTATCACCTGCTGCTGAGAGAAAATTGGTCAGGATGATCAAGAGTCAACCGAGAACCACCAAAAAGCAGGTATGCAATGAATTGGAAGCTGCTGGAACACAGGTGTCAGTGTCCACAGTCAAGCGTGTTTTGCATCGCCATGGACTGAGAGGCTACCATGCAAAAAGGAAGACCTTGCTCCAGAAGTGAAACCTTAAGGCTCGTCTAAAGTTTGCTGCTGATCACATGGACATAAGACCTTCTGGGGGAAACTTATGTGGTCAGATGAAACAAAAATTGTTGTTTGGGCACAATACCCAGAAATATGTTTGGAGGAGAAAAGATGAGGCCTATAATCCCAGGAACACCATGCCTACCGTCATGCATGGTGGTGGTAGTATTATGCTCTGGGCCTGTTTTGTTGCCAATGGAACTGGTGCTTTACAGAGAGTAAATGGGACAATCAAAAAGGAGGATTACCTCCAAATTTTTCAGAACAACCTAAAATCATCAGAGGTTGGGTCTTGGTCGCAGTTGGGTGTTCCAACAGGACAATGACCCCAAACACACGTCAAAAGTGGTAAGGGAATGGCTAAATCAGGCTAGAATGAAGGCTTTAGAATGGCCTTCCCAAAGTCCTGACTCAAACGCGTAAACAATGCTGAAGAAACAAGTCCATGTCAGAAAACCAACAAATTTAGCTGAATTGCACCAATTTTGTCAAGAGGAGTGGTCACAAATTCAATCAGAAGCTTGTGGATGGCTACCAAAAGCGCCTTATTGCAGTGAAACTTGCCAAGGGACATGTAACCAAATATTAACATTGCTGTATGTATACTTTTGATCCAGCAGATTTGCTCACTTTTTCAGTAGACCCATAATAAATTCATAAAAGAACCAAACTTCATGAATGTTTTTTGTGACCAACAAGTATGTGCTCCAATCACTCTATCACAAAAAAACAAGAGTTGTAGAAATGATTGGAAACTCAAGACAGCCATTACATTATGTTCTTTACAAGTGTATGTAAATGTTTGACCACGACTGTAAATACATATATATATATATATATATATATATATATATATATATATATATATATATATATATATATACACAATGATTTTTTCCAAGGTATAAAACGATTTACAAATATTATAATATATATATAACGGGAGAAGGTCAAAGGGCACTTCTTGGGAGTTTAGAACAAATCCCCTTGACAGGAAAATAAACCTGTCAAAGCCCGATAGAGACGTTCTCCAAGTCCAACATGTATCACATTATTGCAGTTATTCCATGATTAATGGCGTCCACCTGTCCATACCAGCATGTCTCTTGTCTTTTGGCTGAGATTTATCCAACACCGGACTCTTCTTAAGTCTCGTTTGACTCGTTTTATTTTAGCTTTTGTTTCCCACAAACTAAAGTCAAGTTTTTTTTAAGTTGTGCATCGACGTTACCAACACAACACAACATTGCAAAAACAGCTCATTCACGCCAATCCATCGCACTCATAAATGTCACAATGAAAGTGAAAATGTTCTATATTTTCCCGCAAACTGCTTGGAGCTTCAACTTGGTTGCATTTTTAAAATATAGCAACAGAGTAAATAAAAAGTATGCAAAATAGTTTTTGAGTCTGTGGAATTATTTTACACTATTGTATGGTCGAGAACACAACACAAAAGAGAAACGCTGCACACGCCAAAAAGTAAATAAGTCTATGTTTTTGCACAATGCCATTTATTAAACGTGTTTCATACTGGAATGTCGGTGGTGTCCAATGACACGCGGGCCAACGTTGGAAAGTCGCCCTTTATTTATGTCTTCGCAAAAAAATGATAAATAGAGCTAAATGCATCATGTAATGAGAACAAATGTAAATGTTACTATTAATAATGAACAAAAACACAAATGTGTGCTTTTAATTATGTGCATAGAGTGTAATTAGCCATTTTATTAGAGCTGTGGTTCTCCAATTTTTCACACCAAGTACCACCATAATGACCAACATTAAATTGCAGCAGCGAATTAGGCCTAAGTATTTATTAAAAACAAGTCAGAGGTTTTACTTGACAAGAATATTAATATCTTTGGCCACTGTAATGGGACACATTTTGAACAGTAACACTGTGTTAGAATATGGGAAAATAAAAGACTAATCGCTTAATTAAGTGATTGTTTGGCATAGAGCCCACGTACCACAGTTTTGAGAAATTAGAGAAATACTGCAGGTTCGCGGGCTGCCAGGCCAATATTAGTGATGTAAATCAGATAAAAATGGTAAAATATTACATTCACACTCCACCAACTTTTGTCTAAGTCAGGGATCTCCAAACTTTAAACTATTGTAGTGGCGTTCTGTACAAAAAAAGCACTTTAATTTAGTGTTGTTTTGATATGTCATCTTAGTGACATCATGCCCAAAAGTGCACTAATAGCTTGTTTTAAAATGTCTCTGACAATCTTGCACTTTCTGTTTTGGAAATGACATGAATGTTTGTGCCACTGCTTAATAACTGTTTAATAAATACACTTTTGGTAAACTGACTTAGTTGTGATTTCCCTCTCTGCATGAAAGTTTAAAATGAGCATATATTAATGCAGTATGAACAAGAATGTTTTAATGTAGACACATAGAATCATCATACTGCTGTGATTATATGCATCAAGTGTTCATTCAAGGCTAAGGCAAAATATCGAGATATACAGGTAAACCAGTAAATTAGAATATTTTGAAAAACTTGATTTATTTCAGTAATTGCATTCAAAAGGTGTAACTTGTACATTATATTTATTCATTGCACACAGACTGATGCATTCAAATGTTTATTTCATTTAATTTTGATGATTTGAAGTGGCAACAAATGAAAATCCAAAATTCCGTGTGTCACAAAATTAGAATATTACTTAAGGCTAATACAAAAAAGGGATTTTTAGAAATGTTGACCAACTGAAAAGTATGAAAATGAAAAATATGAGCATGTACAATACTCAATACTTGGTTGGAGCTCCTTTTGCCTCAAATACTGCGTTAATGCGGCGTGGCATGGAGTCGATGAGTTTCTGGCACTGCTCAGGTGTTATGAGAGCCCAGGTTGCTCTGATAGTGGCCTTCAACTCTTCTGCGTTTTTGGGTCTGGCATTCTGCATCTTCCTTTTCACAATACCCCACAGATTTTCTATGGGGCTAAGGTCAGGGGAGTTGGCGGGCCAATTTAGAACAGAAATACCATGGTCCGTAAACCAGGCACGGGTAGATTTTGCGCTGTGTGCAGGCGCCAAGTCCTGTTGGAACTTGAAATCTCCATCTCCATAGAGCAGGTCAGCAGCAGGAAGCATGAAGTGCTCTAAAACTTGCTGGTAGACGGCTGCGTTGACCCTGGATCTCAGGAAACAGAGTGGACCGACACCAGCAGATGACATGGCACCCCAAACCATCACTGATGGTGGAAACTTTACACTAGACTTCAGGCAACATGGATCCTGTGCCTCTCCTGTCTTCCTCCAGACTCTGGGACCTCGATTTCCAAAGGAAATGCAAAATTTGCTTTCGTCAGAAAACATGGCTTTGGACCACTCAGCAGCAGTCCAGCTGGTGTCGGTCCACTCTGTTTCCTGAGATCCAGGGTCAACGCAGCCGTCTACCAGCAAGTTTTAGAGCACTTCATGCTTCCTGCTGCTGACCTGCTCTATGGAGATGGAGATTTCAAGTTCCAACAGGACTTGGCGCCTGCACACAGCGCAAAATCTACCCGTGCCTGGTTTACGGACCATGGTATTTCTGTTCTAAATTGGCCCGCCAACTCCCCTGACCTTAGCCCCATAGAAAATATGTGGGGTATTGTGAAAAGGAAGATGCAGAATGCCAGACCCAAAAACACAGAAGAGTTGAAGGCCACTATCAGAGCAACCTGGGCTCTCATAACACCTGAGCAGTGCCAGAAACTCATCGACTCCATGCCACGCCGCATTAACGCAGTAATTGAGGCAAAAGGAGCTCCAACCAAGTATTGAGTATTTTACATGCTCATATTTTTCATTTTCATACTTTTCAGTTGGCCAACATTTCTAAAAATCCCTTTTTTGTATTAGCCTTACACAATATTCAAATTTTGTGACACACGGAATTTTGGATTTTCATTTGTTGCCACTTCAAATCATCAAAATTAAATGAAATAAACATTTGAATGCATCAGTATGTGTGCAATGAATACATATAATGTACAAGTTACACCTTTTGAATGCAATTACTGAAATAAATCAAGTTTTTCAAAATATTCTAATTTACTGGCTTTTACCTGTATATCGTGTATCGTGACATGGCCTAAAAATATTGAGATATTAATAAAAGGCCATATCGCCCAGCCCTTATATATATATATATATATATATACACACACATACACATACATATATATTCATATAAATATACATTATATATATACACATACATACATACATATATACACATACATTCCTATATATATATATATATATATATATATATATATATATATATATAGAGTCAAGGTTTCTGTGGTTTATCCGTTATACAGTGCTCAATACTGGGATAGAGCGGAATATACGTTAGGTCAGGAAAAAACACAGAGGCTATTTCATCCCTACAAGCCTGTTTCGCAGGTTTCCCTGCTCTTCAGGGGATTTTATATACTTCAATAAATTCCCCTGAAGAGCAGGGAAACCTGCGAAACAGGTCAGGGAAAATACACAGAGGCTATTTCATCCCCACAAGCCTGTTTCCCAGGTTTTCCTGCTCTTCAGGGGATTTTATTTAAGTATATTCATATCACCTGAAGAGCAAGGAAACCTGCAAAAAAAGGTTTGGGGACCCCTGGTCTAAGTAATCCCGTTCATGTTTTTGAAGACGGCAAACTTCCATTTTGCATTTCACTCATGCAGTTGTTTTTCGGGGTTTGTGCTAGTTTTGTTTTACATTTTAATTATTTATTTAGAATTTAAGTCATGTAACATTTTGGCAGCATGCCGATTTCATTTTGTATAAGGGAATTATTGTTTTATTCTAAAATATTACATGTTCCTTCTGTATTGTTGTTCAAATGTTTAAAAAGTTCTGAGTACTGTATTTTTTTCTGACCATATATTATCAACAAATCATTTAATCATCTTGAAAAAAAATAGTCTATTAAAAAACATCGGCCCTGTCGTGACCTGACAACATTGGATCGATACGAGAACGTGCAGTATCGGCCGTGAATGTGAAAAGAGTGTAACTTACGTGAGGGAGAAGATGTCAGCACGGCTATATAGTCCCGCCAGCGACGAGGTTATACAAAAAAAAATAATGATTTTGGGACGTCGGTCACTTGATCCGGTGTTAAGTGATTAATGTAGGTTGGAAATATGAAAGTGAAACGAGCAAAAATGAAGACTTTTGTCAAAAGTTTGATGACAAAACGCCCCCGAGCAGGACACGACCACCAGCGGCGGGCAGCAAGGAGAAGAACCGCGAGACCGGAGAGGAAACAAAAATAGAATCCGAAACAATTCAAAGTGGTTGGACGTTAACGGGACGGAGATTGAGGAAAAAGACGCCCCCGGGGCCCGGTTCGACTCCAGCGGCAGGTCAGCGTCCCCAAACTTTGAGCCGCAGGCAGGAAAACAAACTGCTAGCCACAGACTGTCCCAGCTGGAAACTTTCGACCAATCACGAGCGAGGCCAATCAGCGAGCGGACCAATCAGAGGGCAGGATACTGATTCGGAGCGGTTTGCCTCGAACTAATGACGTACACTTACAGTAATACAATGACGTCACATGAAAAATAAATGAACTTTTCTATTTTATTATAAGACCTTAATTGAGGAGTACAGGCAGGATATGTTTTGTTTTTGGCTTTTAAGAAAAATACAACTAGGCGGACACTAGAAAACTGGGCATTAATAATTATAATAATATGTGCCAAGGGAAAACGTATTTAAATGTCTATTTCATTGTACAGTGTTCCCCTCATTGTTATTTTGTATTTATTTAGAGGGCAGGATACTGATTTGTAACTATATGACGTGCACTTGCAGCAATACAATGACGTCACATGAAAAACAAATTAACCTTTCTATTTAATTGAGAAGTACAGGCAGGATATTTTTGATTTTTCAAAACAAACTAAACTTACTGGCTTATAATAAAACTAAAACTCGGGGGACACTAGTTATAATAATATGTGCCAAGGGAAAACGTATTTAAATGTCTATGTTCCCCTCATTATTGTTATTATTGTATTATAAATACAGCGTATAACTTCTGTACAGTTTATTTTAATTTACACAGCTGTTAAGACAACTTATCTATTTTTACTTTGCAATCATTTTTGTTTTTCTCTTATAATGACATGTTATGTTTTTTTCTGTAAAAGCTGACTATGGGAGAAACGCACAAGAATTCCAAAAGTACCTGTGCAAATGTCAACATCTTATTCTCTTCACTGTTCGGATGTCACGTCACGGGAAAATGCCGCTACCTGCTGGTTTTAAGGGGTACTGCACACAAAAACTGAGGTGAGCTGTAAAAAAAAAAAAGTTACTACAGCACTGCTGGAGCAGGAGTGTCCAAACTTTTATGACAGGGCTTGAATTCGATTGCATGCAAAGTAACTACATTTAAGAGTACATATTATTATGATAAAATAATGAATATATGATTATTAGAATTTGTTATTAAAAGGTATGTGAAAATTTGACTCCTACTCCGACAAATCATTACCTGGAAAATATCAGAGCCGTCCTTTATTGATTAAAAACAGCCAATGGGAGCAAACGTACACAACTAAAAAGGGCAGCTATGTACAAATATTATTAGTCATGGTTGCAGCTTATTAACCTGCGAAGAGAGTCAAAACCTGGCACATCTTTAAAGGAAATTCCGATCCAACTTTTTCTAAATGGATGACGCAGGTGTACCTAATGAAATGACCGATGACATTTAACCGGTCACTTCACGTCCTGAGGGATTCTGGGGCGTCCGTCGGTGCACTCGCACTCCTCTCTGCGCGTGGGCTCGCCATCCCGTCCTTTGCTGCGACAGGTGGGGCAGCAGGCGGTGTGCCCGTGCGACCTGCAAGCGGGACAGGACAGCACCAGCTGGCAGCAGAAGCGGGTGGTGCACAGCTCGTAGCGGTCCCAGGGGCGCCCGCAGTAGCTGCAGCCTGACGGGGGGGGGGGTCTCGAGTGAGGCTTCTCCGCACGGTGCGACAATTCTGAAGGTGCCCGGTCCACTTACCCGAGACGACGTCATGGTTGGAGGAGATGGTGTAGCGCTCGTCGAAGACGAAAAGCTTCCCGCGGTAGAAGCCGTCTGGGAACTGTTCCAGGTATTTATGGATTCCACCTTTCAGTTGGTAAACCTCTTTGCAGACGTCCTACATGGGGGGTCGAAAGGTAACAACAACAAAACTAATAAGCAGACCTCTAATAGAGCGGAAACATTTGTGCAATAAATCGTTTTTTAAGTTTCACTCATCGTTATCCCAGCAGGCACAAGACAATAAAACAACGTTGAGAACTTAAAACTTACCGTTGAAACAACATGCGTTTTTGACAATGTTTAATCAATGTTGGGTTCTGACATTGATTTGACCATTGAAATTTGGACATTTCCCAACCAATATTCTTCAACACTAATACAATGTTGAAACAAAATGCTTTTTGACAACGTTTAATCAATATTGGGTTCTGACAACGTTGAAATAACATGTTTTTTTGACGTTTATTCAATGTCAGGTTGTGACGTTGATTTGACCATTGAAATGTGGTCATTTTTGGGATTGCTCTATTTACTTTTGTTGGAATAATATTCCCTGATTTTTTATAAATAACAACTTTAACATTTTTTAGTCAACACTGCGGATTTAAGTGTACGTCAGCAGCCAAGAGGGGCTTTTGTAACCCGTAACCTGTTTTGAAAAGGTTTCAAAGTCAAATTGTCACCCTAAGAAACAGAATCGAATCGTGAGGTGCCCAAAGATTCCCACATCGTTTTAAATCTTTAATCAAAGCAGAAAACATAGGAAGTTGTGCACAAATGACAACACACCGGCCCCTAGTGGCGGATTAGCAGCATGACACATATCTTTTTGTATGGAGCTCATCTAAAACTTTGTTCACACTGCATGCCAAAGTGAACCAAATCTGATTTTTTCCAAAACTGATTTTTTTTTTTACTGTTATCTGAAATCTGACTGTTTAGATTACGAGTAACTTTTGATCTGTATCAAACTACGGTACTTAATAAACATTCACAGGCCCCAATTTGGCTCCAATGTGGCCCCAATGTGGCCCCAATGTGGCCTCGGCGTCACTTGCATATGCAGTTCGATAAAGTGAAAACAGAAGAAGCTGACAAGAGTCCGTAAATGAACAAGGAAGTTGCGAGTATTACAAAAAAATATATAAGTTACCACACCTTAAAAATGAGTGCTTTTATGAGAAAATAAATTAAAATAATATAATGTATGTATTATACAGGTAAAAGCCAGTAAATTAGAATATTTTGAAAAACTTGATTTATTTCAGTAATTGCATTCAAAAGGTGTAACTTGTACATTATATTTATTCATTGCACACAGACTGATGCATTCAAATGTTTATTTCATTTAATTTTGATGATTTGAAGTGGCAACAAATGAAAATCCAAAATTCCGTGTGTCACAAAATTAGAATATTACTTAAGGCTAATACAAAAAAGGGATTTTTAGAAATGTTGGCCAACTGAAAAGTATGAAAATGAAAAATATGAGCATGTACAATACTCAATACTTGGTTGGAGCTCCTTTTGCCTCAATTACTGCGTTAATGCGGCGTGGCATGGAGTCGATGAGTTTCTGGCACTGCTCAGGTGTTATGAGAGCCCAGGTTGCTCTGATAGTGGCCTTCAACTCTTCTGCGTTTTTGGGTCTGGCATTCTGCATCTTCCTTTTCACAATACCCCACAGATTTTCTATGGGGCTAAGGTCAGGGGAGTTGGCGGGCCAATTTAGAACAGAAATACCATGGTCCGTAAACCAGGCACGGGTAGATTTTGCGCTGTGTGCAGGCGCCAAGTCCTGTTGGAACTTGAAATCTCCATCTCCATAGAGCAGGTCAGCAGCAGGAAGTATGAAGTGCTCTAAAACTTGCTGGTAGACGGCTGCGTTGACCCTGGATCTCAGGAAACAGAGTGGACCGACACCAGCAGATGACATGGCACCCCAAACCATCACTAATGGTGGAAACTTTACACTAGACTTCAGGCAACGTGGATCCTGTGCCTCTCCTGTCTTCCTCCAGACTCTGGGACCTCGATTTCCAAAGGAAATGCAAAATTTGCATGGTTGGGTGATGGTTTGGGGTGCCATGTCATCTGCTGGTGTCGGTCCACTCTGTTTCCTGAGATCCAGGGTCAACGCAGCCGTCTACCAGCAAGTTTTAGAGCACTTCATGCTTCCTGCTGCTGACCTGCTCTATGGAGATGGAGATTTCAAGTTCCAACAGGACTTGGCGCCTGCACACAGCGCAAAATCTACCCGTGCCTGGTTTACGGACCATGGTATTTCTGTTCTAAATTGGCCCGCCAACTCCCCTGACCTTAGCCCCATAGAAAATCTGTGGGGTATTGTGAAAAGGAAGATGCAGAATGCCAGACCCAAAAACGCAGAAGAGTTGAAGGCCACTATCAGAGCAACCTGGGCTCTCATAACACCTGAGCAGTGCCAGAAACTCATCGACTCCATGCCACGCCGCATTAACGCAGTAATTGAGGCAAAAGGAGCTCCAACCAAGTATTGAGTATTGTACATGCTCATATTTTTCATTTTCATACTTTTCAGTTGGCCAACATTTCTAAAAATCCCTTTTTTGTATTAGCCTTAAGTAATATTCTAATTTTGTGACACACGGAATTTTGGATTTTCATTTGTTGCCACTTCAAATCATCAAAATTAAATGAAATAAACATTTGAATGCATCAATCTGTGTGCAATGAATAAATATAATGTACAAATTACACCTTTTGAATGCAATTACTGAAATAAATCAAGTTTTTCAAAATATTCTAATTTACTGGCTTTTACCTGTATATATCATGTAATATATTTGGAAGGGTTCTAATGTTTTTATGGCTGTTAAACAAGCACATCAGCGTGGATCTACGTTAGCTTTAATTTTCAACTCACTTACATAAACAACTTATGCAAAGAACGTAACATGTAAACAAATACGCCACGGTATCAATTGCGGTCCTTCAACAATCACTATTTATTCGGAATCAAAATACCGTATTTTTCTAACTATAAGGCGCACTTAAAATCCTTTTTCCCCCCTCAAAACTCCACAGTGTGACTTATAACCCGGTACGCCTAATGTACGGAATAATTCTGGTTTTGCTTACCGACCTCAAAGCTATTTTATTTGGTACATGGTGAAATGATAAGTGTGACCAGTAGATGGCAGTCACACATAAGAGATACGTGTAGACTGCATTATAATGGGAGTCACACACAAGAAATACGTGAAGATGGCAATATGACTCCAGTAAACAACACCAACATTTTATATGTTCCATTGAAAATACAGAACATTACACACGGCGCTCAAAAATCTATCAAAAAGTTTTAGTACGACTTTGATAAGCTATGAAGCTGCACCGCTTGATAGATTGTACTGTGCTTCAACATAGGAGTATTATTATGCTGTGTGTATAAGGTAAGACATATTATCTAGCGTTTTGTTTCGCAATATTATGCAAAAGCAACTTTTCTTACCTTCTGGTACCTGCTGATCTGTATTATTTGGGATCTGCATAAGTCCTGAAAAATTCAGCGCAACCGCCTTTGTAGTCCGTGTCGACCCCGTAGTCAATAAGCTTCTTCTTTTTCTCTATCTTCTTGTTATGGTACATTCATCCTCCGCTGTTGCCATTTCTAATATAAAGTAGTGTAAAGTTCTTACTTATATCTGTCAGTAAACTCGCCATGAAAGCGCTAAAACATACCGGTGTAGTGAGTTTACATTATTCACCCAAGGAACTTTAGTTATTAGAGAGTTCCGGTCGGACGGTTTTTCACGGGACACATTTCCGGCGGATGAGGAGATGCTGCTCCGTTATTGATTGAAGTAAAGTCTGAATGTCATTAAAACAGTTACCGTATTTTTCGGACTATAAATCGCAGTTTTTTTCATAGTTTGGCCGGGGGTACGACATATACTCAGGAGCAACTTGTGTGTGAAATTATTAACACATTACTGTAAAATATCAAATAATATTATTTAGCTTATTCACGTAAGAGACTACACGTATAAGATTTCATGGGATTTAACAATTAGGAGTGACAGATTGTTTGGTAAACGTATAGCATGTTCTATATGTTATAGTTATTTGAATGACTCTTACCATAATATGTTTCGTTAACATACCAGGCACGTTCTCAGTTGGTTATTTATGCCTCATATAACGTACACTTATTCAGCCTGTTGTTCACTATTCTTTATTTATTTTAAATTGCCTTTCAAATGTCTATTCTTGGTGTTGGGTTTTATCAAATAAATTTCCCCCAAAAATGCGACTTATACTCCAGTGCGACTTATATATGGTTTTTTTCCTTCTTTATTATGCATTTTCGGCCGGTGCGACTTATACTCTGGAGCAACTTATACTCCGAAAAATACGGTAGCTCCACCTTTTGACACTTTTTCCACTCCCGTCCTTGCACGCTACACCGCTACAACAAGGGTGACAGGGAGAAGACGCTGCCGAAGGTGAGCCACGTAAATAAGACCGCCCACAAAACGGCACATCCGGAAACGGCTGTCAGAAAGCGGCTTGAAGATGATCTGTAAAAAAGCATCTATGCAACATTTTGACCAAAGAACCACCATTAAATGTAATGTAGACTACAAGGAAATGTTTTGCATTTAAAAAAATAAATGAATAAAAAATATGACTCCTTTAATGTGCCTTATAATCCGGTGCGCCTAATATATGAAAAAAGATAGAAAATAGAGCATTCATCGGCAGTGCGCCTTATAATCCGGTGCGCCCTATGGTCCGGGAAATACGGTATGTATTCATATACTACAAATAGCCTATTATTTGCACACTATTGACACACCAAAAATTCAGCCGTCGAACTTGGACTTATATCACCGAAACCGGATGTTGTGATGAAGTATCCACTTCCACTGGCGGGCTGCGTCTTTCCCCGCGCACACGAATAACGTAGCTCGCCCAAAGATGATGAAAAATGTGAATACGGGTCGCTTTCAGGTCTCATTTCTGTTTAGACTGAAGCCACATTTGAAAATATTTCAATCGGATTCGGACTCCATCCTAACGTGGCTTGAATCTCATGCGAAAGGATCAGATTTGAAGCACTTTGGACTGGCAAAAAATATCCGATCTGTCAGTTGAGGGCAAATCTGATTTGGTGTGCAGTGTAAACGGGGCCTAAGAATGAACAAATGTGGCAAAGTGGAACTAAGAACTCACTTTTGAGCGGAGGTAGGCGGAACCTCGCTCACAGCGGATCCCTCCTGTGCAGTACATGAGCACCTTCTTGTCGCGGAAGAGCTCCAGGTTCTGGTCCACGTAGTCTGGGAAGTAGCTGAACTTGCGGATGTCGGGGGCCAGACATCGAGTGAACTGCCCCTGACGGGGGACAGAAAAGAGTGTTTGATTCGAGACTCTGCATTGGTCTAACGCTGGGGTTCTTAACCCTTACCCTCAGGGCCCAACATTTCTACTACAGAGGGGCCAGGAGCCCACTCAAATATTAACACTGAATTACCGTATTTTTCGGAGTATAAGTCGCTCCGGAGTATAAGTCGCACCTGCCGAAAATGCATAATAAAGAAGGAAAAAAACATATATAACTATGAAAAAAACTGCGACTTATAGTCCGAAAAATACGGTAGTCATTTTACTCTTCATTTTAATCGTATTCAGTAACTATATCCAACCTACATATAGTTTACAACCTTGTCAAATGATATGAAACAATGTGTTTATCACAAAGTTTATTATCAAAACTGATTGCAAAAATAAATACTAATCAATATAAAGCAAAACAAGTGACTCATAAAAATGATTTAAAATATATATATATTTACATACAATTATGCAGTGATAAAAATAAATAAATTCTAACAAATTAATAATAAATAATATTTTAGTTGCAAATGAAAATACAGCTTCATCACTTTAGTCATAATTTTTGCGCTCAAAAGGGAACTGCACTTTTTTTTGGAGTTCTGTCTATCGTTCACAATTATTATGAAAGACATGACGACAGATGTATTTATTTTAATGCATTCCAACTTTTGCTTACAATGGAGCCAATGAGAGGTCCTCCATTTGGCCCAATAAACCCAATAAATAACTACCTAAAAAGCGCCAACAATACTCCATTTACTAGGGGTGTAACGGTACACAAAAATTTCGGTTCGGTACGTACCTCGGTTTAGAGGTCACGGTTCGGTTCATTTTCGGTACAGTAAAACAAAAAAATATAAATTTTTGGGTTATTTATTTACCAAATTTGTAAACAGGGGCTTTATCATTTTAACATTGGGGACACTATAATAAATCTGCCCTCGTTAATCAACATTAAACTGCCTCAAGTTGTTGTAAATAAAATGACAAAACTTTTCTTCTACATATAAAAAGTGCAACATTAAACAGTTTCAAGTCAACTCATCATGCTTAATTTATTACAGCATTTGGGAAGCCTGTAGTTGATTTTTAATATGTAAATGTTATATTTGTATCAACATGTGATAGCAGGGACCCTGCCATTCAAAACTAGGCGGCTCCATTACTAATTATTAATGTAACTATAACTGAAAAAATAGTACAATAGCAATAGGAGAGACTATTCATCCCTGAACACCATGGAGTTCATGTAGGCTTAATGATGCAGGTACATTATTATATCAACTATCAGAGACAGAAACTCTTCATTTAACATAATGTCCTTTTTTGCTGCTTCAACACAGCTCAATCAACACAGAAAAAGGTAAAGTGAAACAACAGACAGACAGGGCTTTGCTGTCCGTAACACACACACACACACACACACACACACACACACACACACACACACACACACACACACACATACACACACACACACACACACACACACACACACACACACACACACGCACACACACACACACACGCACACGCACACGCTCACACACACACACTGCAAAATGAGCTAAAGTTACGCTAAAAGCCAATTAGCCTTCACCTCAAGCCAGGACTGCGAGCGAGCTGAGCTGCCTTTAATATTTCTAGAAGGTCAACGGGCTCATAGTGATGTTACTAGTTGTTGACTGGAAGGTGTTTATTATAATTTGGGGAGACTCCGCTGCCTGATGCTTACCTGCTAAACTCTAAGCACTGACTACATGCGCTCTGAATACACACTGCTGATTGGCTGTTACCGCTCTGAATACACACTGCTGATTGGCTGTTACCGCTCTGTTTGTAACCAATCAGATGGTTGTGTGGATGGGACAATGCTGGGTGCTGTGTATTTTCCTCGCGAAGATTAGGAGTCATTCTTCATCCAAATGAGAACATAAGATTTTAGCAGTCGGAATTGTAATGTCAGTGAACCTGGTACAGGTAAGTGATGTTTTATTATGTTTGTTGGCTCTCACGATGTCTGCAGTGAGAAGTTATCAGTGATGTCAAAATATAAGCGAACGTTGTGATGCATTTTTTAAATGATCAAAATACGTAAACATTAAATGTTATTATAAATGTGCTTGTTACTACATTACATATATACTTTTATGTATATAAAACCTTAATTAGGATGTTTGGATGTTTTTAAGGGCTTTACTCACATAGGCTCCATTGTAAGCTGCCTTTTGATCGCACTTATTTACGAGTTAGAATGCGTCAAAAAGTTTTCCAAAAACATACGTGTGCTTGTCTTACATAAGGAACTTTGAATGATAGGCAAAATTCATTTAAGAAACGATTCTATGACGTTAACTCCCGACTTCTTCTGTTTGTTCGATATCGTCATTACTGCCACAAGTGGTGGAAAAGTGTACCACAACCGCGGTTAAACGCAATGGCCGAACGGACTTTAAAAGCGTCAACAAATAAACAGAAAGACAATTACAATTTTACTCTCGTAAAAGTTGCGACAGTCCAGCAGGATGGTGTCGTCGCACGAATCCCCTTTGGACACAAGTGCTTCCACTTCTTTGTGGAACTCCTCAGGTTCCAAATGAACTCCTGGCAGGCGAAACAGACACAAGGAAGATTTAAAGAATATCGGTGCGGTCCGCCACTAATACATTTGGCACGATATGCTACGTCCTTACTCATAAACGCATTAAAATGCTAACTGTTTTTTTTTGCTTACATTTTGCATATGCGTCATGGCCAATTATTAGGGCTGTGAATCTTTTGGGCACCATTCGATTCTTGGGGGTAACGATTCCATTCGGAATCAATTTTCGATTCACAATCTATACTTTTTTGATAACATTGGATGCCAGTTCTATGATTAACTACATTCCTCCATATAACAGATAAACAGCTCTGATCAATTTTCTATATTCCTCTGGTTTTGTTCGATAAAATTCTACCCGAACGTTTAATAAAGTCAAATACAAATAAGGCAACAAGAGAAGTATCCAACACTTCTCTTTTCTATAGCAAATCTGTACAGCAGGTTAGATCATCTACATCAGGATTGTCAAAGTCAAGAGCCGGCCCGCGAATGAATTATCTATGGCCTCCGGGATATTTGATTAGTATTAGAACCGGCCCGCAGGCCACAGCCGCCTGCTGCCGTATTGCACGCACACCAATACTCCATCAGTGTTGGCGCTAGGAATTTTCAAAAGTCATAAAAATGGGGTCCCACGGTAAATTTTTGGGGTCCCACTTTTTTGTAACCATTTTGAAAACAAATGATAAATGTATGCACTATCCTGTTATAGCTCATATTCTATATTGTGTTTTGGAAAAAGGTTGTCATAAACGTTACTTAATTCATAAAAAATAAAAATAAAATAAAACACATTTTTATGCATATGTCAATTTATTCAGTTATAAACATTCACTTTCTTCTTTCCTTCTTGGATCTAAACTTTACCGCTCCCGGTATTTTTTTCTATATTTTTATTGTAAGATTTTCAGAATGTGTTTGTTCTATTTTTTGGCCAAAGTAAGACAAAGAAAACAATCTGAAGTTGTCTTTATTTTTTTAGTTTTGATGCCATGATTTTAATAGTCTGGCCCGCATGTGCACAGATTTTCCTCCACGCGGCCCGTGAGCTAAAATGAGTTTGACACACCTGATCTACATCAACAATATGATTTGCCTGAGTGGCTGGACAGGACAGACTGAAATAAAGAAAAAAAAAAAAAAGTAAATCGATTTTTTTATTTTGTTAATCAATTAAGAATCGTAACAAAAAGAATTGCGATTAATCTGAAAATTTATTTTTTCGACACCCCTACCAATTATGCAAAATAAGCTTCATCCAGCACCGCCACCCCACCCGCACCCAGCGTCCACAGACAGATATCAGTCCTGTGAGGGGAAAAAACGGACTTTAAAGTGGCAGGCGTGTTGTTTATTTAGACCAGTGTTTTTCAACCTTTTTTGAGCCGAGGCACATTTTTTTCTTTGAAAATAACTGGAGGCACACCACCAGCAGAAATCATTAAAAAATGAAACTCAGTAGACAGTAAAAAGTCGTTGTCGCAATTGTTGGATATGACTTTAAACAATAACCAAGCATGCATCAATATAGCTCTTGTCTCAAAGTACGGTAGTTGTACTGTCACCACCTGTCACATCACGCTGTGACTTGTTTGGAGTTTTTTACTGTTTTCCTGTGTGCAGTGTTTTAGTTCTTGTCTTGCGCTCCTATTTTGGTGGCTTTTCCTGTTTTGTTGGTATTTTCCTGTAGCAGTTTCATGTCTTCCTTTGAGCGATATTCCTATACTATTTAAGTTGTGCGGACGCTATCCTTCTTTGTGGGGACATTGTTGATTGTCATGTCATGTTTGGATGTACTTTGTGGACGCCGTCTTTGCTCCACTATAAGTCTTTGCTGTCGTCCAGCATTCAATCAATCAATCAATCAATGTTTATTTATATAGCCCTAAATCACAAGTGTCTCAAAGGGCTGCACAAGCCACAACGACATCCTCGGTACAGAGCCCACATAAGGGCAAGGAAAAACCCACCCCAGTGGGACGTCGATGTGAATGACTATGAGAAACCTTGGAGAGGACCACAAAAGTGGGTAACCCCCCCCCCCCCTCTAGGGGAGGGGTTACCCACATTCTGTTTTTGTTTACTTTGTAGCCAGTTCAGTTTTATTTTCGTTCTGCATAGCCTTCCCTAAGCTTCAATGCCTTTTCTTAGGGGCACTCACCTTTTGTTTATTTTTGGTTTAAGCATTAGATACGACGACAAACCCTCGTCGTCTCACATGACGTGTTCCCGACATCTACAAAGCAATTAGCTACCGGCTGCCACCTACTGATATGGAAGAGTATTAAACGGTTACTCTGCCGAGCTCTAGACCGCACCGACACTCAACAACAACACATAATTTGCAGACTATAATTACTGGTTTGCAAAAAATATTTTTACCCCAAATAGGTGAAATTACATCATCTCCCACGGCACACCAGACTGTATCTCATGGCAAACTAGTTGAAAAACATTGATTTAGACAGTACCTGCGAGTTGGTAGGACAGGATTTCAGGATCCAATCCCATTGGGACGATTTCCTTAAAGACGCCGACCTTCAGGCCAGTGAAACAGTCTGGACCGCCATTGCTTGTCTGATCACACACACAAAGTGCAATGGAGGAGGTTATGGTTGGTAAGTACTTTGTAGAGGCGTGGCACGTGAACTGAAGAAAAAGCTCTAAATGTTTGGTGCTGATACAGACGAAAAGGTGCAGACGGCGGAATTTATTTTCACTTTTCATCATAACAATCTGATTGCATCGGGGCCAAACTGGGCAGTGACTGGGCGGCACCACCAGGTGGAGCTGTGGTGACAAGGCAAAGCTTGTCAGATGTGTAGCTGCTTATCAATTTGCTAACTTCTAAATTTACATTCACTTTTTTTTAAAGGGGACCTGTGATGAATTTCGTCTTTACCAATTTGTAAATGTTGCTACAACGTATACTCGTATTAAACAATGCTAAAGAGTCAAGGATTTCGGCGAGCTTGCACGCAGTTTTGGATTCCTCTGTTCACTGGGTTTTTGCAGTCTAGCTACGTTGTGACATCGCAGCAAGGTGGACGTACTTATTTGGACATTAAGGCTTTGCTACAGGCTATTAGGAAACACACAAAAAAGGTATGATAATAAGGTAAACAATACTGTAGAACCCAACTTTTTTTTATGCAGGTCTGAATCGATTGGAGAGTGTGCAGGTGTACCTATTGTTGTGACCGGGTGAATCTTTATCGGGGGTGTCTATAGTGCGGCCCAGGGGCAGTTTCTGGCCCGCAACGTATTGACAGAAAAAAGCAACGGTAAAAATGTAAAGAAAAAAGAGCAAAAATACAAAATGGAATGAGGAAAAACTAAAAATGCGATATTAATAACTAAAAGGTGTCGATACTTTGAAAAGTCAAAGTACGCAAGGACCATTTTGATAATATTAATAAGTTGTATTAATACTATTTATTAGCATCAAAAGTTCAGCTTTTTCTAATTACCGTATTTTTCGGAGTATAAGTCGCTCCGGAGTATAAATCGCACCGGCCGAAAATGCATAATAAAGAAGGAAAAAAACATATAAGTTGCACTGGAGTATAAGTCGCATTTTTTGGGGAAATTTATTTGATAAAACCCAACACCAAGAATAGACATTTGAAAGGCAATTTAAAATAAATAAAGAATAGTGAGCAACAGGCTGAATAAGTGTACGTTATATGAGGCATAAATAACGAACTGGTATGTTAACGTAACATATTATGGTAAGTCATTCAAATAACTATAACATATAGAACATGCTATACGTTTACCAAACAATCTGTCACTCCTAATCGCTAAATCCCATGAAATCTTATACGTCTAGTCTCTTACGTGAATAAGCTAAATAATATTATTTGATATTTTACGGTAATGTGTTAATAATTTCACACATAAGTCGCTCCTGAGTATAAGTCGCAACCCCGGCAAAACTATAAAAAAAAAAAGCCACTTATAGTCCGAAAAATACGGTACCTTATGTTTTTTTTTCTTAAATTTTCACTGTCTTTCTTTACTGACAAAATGTTGCGGGCCATCAAAACCCGAGCTGAGGGCCACAAATGGTGCCCTGGCCGCACTTTGGACACCCCTGTAATAACTAATGATAGTACACTTTGTCACCTATTGTCTTTAAAAGATATGTAATGTCTGTTTGTAGCACTTTTAAAGAAATAATATATATATCAAAATGTCCCCCACATACACCCCTGATATATATACTGTATGACGTCTGTTTTTGACTGTGTCTGGGGGTAAAAATGCGGCGATGTCTTTAAGATATAAATTTAAACAGTGTACCTTTTCAAAAGATAAATTATGATACTTTTGGCAATGGTGGGGCGTGGTTTCATTTGCAATCTGGGAATGCCTCCAGAAACAAACATCTTGCAGTGAACTTAAACAGCAGGTTAGAAAAGTGACTGTGGAGAAAAATTTACACCAAAGCATGTTCAATACATGTTATCTAGTCCAGTGTTTTTCAACCTTTTTTGAGCCAAGGCACATTTTTTGCGTTGAAAAAATCCGGAGGCACACCACCAGCAGAAATCATTAAAAAACGAAACTCAGTTGACAGTAAAAAGTCGCAATTGTTGGATATGACTTAAACCAAGCATGCATCAATATAGCTCTTGTCTCAAAGTAGGTGTACTGTCACCACCTGTCACATCACGCTCTGACTTATTTTGACTTTTTTGCTGTTTTCCTGTGTGTAGTGTTTTAGTTCTTGTCTTGCGCTCCTATTTTGGTGGCTTTTTCTCTTTTTTGGCATTTTCCTGTAGCAGTTTTCATATCTTCCTTTGAACGATTTTTCCCGCATCCACTTTGTTTTAGCAATCAACAATATTTCAGTTGTTTTCATCCTTCTTTGTGGGGACATTGTTGATTGTCATGTCATGTTCGGATGTACTTTCTGGATGTCGTCTTTGCTCCACAGTAAGTCTTTGCTGTCGTCCAGCATTCTGTTTTTGTTTACTTTGTAGCCAGTTCAGTTTTAGTTTCGTTCTGCATAGCCTTCCTAAGCTTCAATGCCTTTTCTTAGGGGCACTCACCTTTTGTTTATTTTTGGTTTAAGCATTAGACACATTTTTACCTGCACACTGCCTCCCGCTGTTTTCGACATCTACAAAGCAATCAGCTACCTGCTGCCACCTACTGATATGGAAGAGTATTACACGGTTACTCTGCCGAGCTCTAGACAGCACCGACCACTCAATAACAACACATAATTTGCCGACTATAATTACTGGTTTGCAAAAAATACTTTTAACCCAAATAGGTGAAATTACATAATCTCCCACGGCACACCAGACTGTATCTCACAGCCCACTAGTGGTTGAAAAACACTGATCTAGACCACAAGGAAGTGTTTTGATCTAGTGTAGATTAGGGCGTCTTTAATTGCATAAGCATGTTCACACTGAGAGGAGTACAGCAAAATGCAGTGCACTCTCAGTACCCGGATGTTGCACTCAGCACGCCCCAAACGGTTAGTGTGTGGAAATTTGTCGTGGAAGTAAAGGGACTAAATTGAGTGGTTGCAATTTAGAAATGAGAGAAGAAGAGGCGGTAGAGGAAAAGCATCGATATTGCAATCTTCATTTCGCAGAACTAAAGTGTCAAAATATGTGTCCTCAGGATGGTTTCCTGCTGGCCCCACTATGGACTGGACTCTCACTATTCTGCTGGATCCACTATGGAATGGACTCTCACTATTCTGTTAGATCCACTATGGACTGGACTCTCACTATTATGTTAGATCCACTATGGACTGGACTTTCACAATATTATGTCAGACCCACTCGACATCCATTGCTTTCGGTCTCCCCTAGAGGGGGGGGGGGGGGGGAGGTTACCCACATATGCGGACCTCTCCAAGGTTTCTCATAGTCATTCACATCGACGTCCCACTGGGGTGAGTTTTTCCTTGCCCTTATGTGGGCTCTGTACCGAGGATGTCGTTGTGGCTTGTGCAGCCCTTTGAGACACTTGTGATTTAGGGCTATATAAATAAACATTGATTGATTGATTGATTGATTGAACTAGGTACAATGTGTACATAGTATACAAGGGTACTGACAGTAATATTTGAAAGCTTACACGCTGTGATTTTTTTACCATTGCCGCCTATTTTCTAAAACAGTCGCTTAAAAGGTCTGACAGGAAGGAAAGACTCGAGCACCGAACATTCTTACTTTATTTTCTAGTCGTTGCTAAAAATCCGATTTTTGCCATTTATTTAGATTTTTTTCCAGGGGTAGTCTTCTTCTATTCACCCACTGCTGCTTCATCGTGACACATATGCCTCGGTGTTGCCGCCTGTGGGATGGCAGGGGTACTGCATACACGAGCAATCAAGCCTATTTGGGTGATGTTAGGCGGGCCAGATTAAAAGCCGCTGGTTGAATAAACCCGTAATATAATGTATGAATGTATATACAAGTGGAGGAGTTCAAGTACCTCGGAGTCTTGTTCATGAGTGAGGGAAGAGTGGATCGTGAGATCGACAGGCGGATCGGTGCGGCGTCTTCAGTAATGCGGACGCTGTATCGATCCGTTGTGGTGAAGAAGGAGCTGAGCCGGAAGGCAAAGCTCTCAATTTACCAGTCGATCTACGTTCCCATCCTCACCTATGGTCATGAGTTTTGGGTTATGACCGAAAGGACAAGATCACGGGTACAAGCGGCCGAAATGAGTTTCCTCCGCCAGGTGGCGAGGCTCTCCCTTAGAGATAGGGTGAGAAGCTCTGCCATCCGGGGGGAGCTCAAAGTAAAGCCGCTGCTCCTCCACATTGAGAGGAGCCAGATGAGGTGGTTCGGGCATCTGGTCAGGATGCCACCTGAACACCTCCCTAGGGAGGTGTTTAGGGCACGTCCGACCGGTAGGAGGCCACGGGGAAGACCCAGGACACGTTGGGAAGACTATGTCTCCCGGCTGGCCTGGGAACGCCTCCGGATCCCTCGGGAGGAGCTGGACGAAGTGGCTGGGGAGAGGGAAGTCTGGGCTTCCCTGCTTAGGCTGCTGCCCCCGCGACCCGACCTCGGATAAGCGGAAGAAGATGGATGGATGGATGGATGGATGTATGTATATGGCTCAATGTTAGCTTTATTTTTCAACCCACATGTAAGCAAATACATTACCGTCAATTTCCAGTCCTCCAACCATCGATATTTCTTCGGAATCAAAATAAATATTCATATAGTAGATATATCCTATTATTTGCGCACTATTGACTCGTGATGCAACAAAAATTTGGCCGTCGTGAATAAATTACATAACTTGCCCAAAGCTGATGAAAGTCACATGCAGGTCACATTGCATTTAGACTGAAGTCACATTTGAAAATATCCGATTCCAATCGGATTTGGACTACCTCCTGTTGTGGCCTGAATCTGATACCAAAGGGTCAGATTTGAAGCACTTTGGAGCGTTTAAAACCCGATCTGTGTCACTTGAGGGCAAAAAAAATCAGATTTGGTGTGCAGTGCACTGCAAAAACTGAAATCTAAGTAAGATTAAATATCTCAAATAAAGGTGATATTTGCTTATTTTCTGTCTGATAAGATAATTATTCTCACTAAGCAGATTTTATGTTAGAGTCTTTTACTTGTTTTAAGGGTTTTGGTCCTAAATGATCTCAGTAAGATATTACAGCTTGTAGCTGAGATTTGATGACCTATATTGCGTAAAACATGCTTGAAACTAGAATAACAACTGTTGCAAAGCTGTGTCATCAACACTCACAAATATAAAACTACTTTTTTAAAGTAATAATTTCTTATTTCAAGCATGAAATAAAAAATCATGACTTTGACACAATCGTGTCGCATAATTAAAACAGATGACAGCCAAATGGACTTTGCTGTTTTTATTTCAATGAAACAAGAGAAAATACGTACTCATATAGTAGTACAGTTGGCACAGTGCAGTAAACGGACAGTTAATATTTAAACATTTAACATGTGACATTTCAAACTATTTTGAACAGAAATAGTTCATGCACATTCAGGTAAATTCCTCAAAATTACAATTAAAAAGTTGTGGCTGGGGGCCGGACTGTGTGTGTGTGTGTGTATAATATTAGAGATGCGCGGTTTGCGGACACAACCCCGGAGTCCGCGGATTATCCGCGGTTCGGGCGGTTGAAATAAAAAAAAATTAGATTTTATCCGCGGGTCGGGTCGGGCGGTTGAAATAAAAAAAAATTAGATTTTAAATAGATTCAGGCGGGTGGCAGTTAAACCAATTCGGAAATATATATACATAGTTAAATGTTGTTACCCACATACGAAAAACGAGCAGGCACCTGCAGCATACGCCACAACAGAAGAAGAAAAAAAAAAAAGAGATGGACACTTTTACGGAGCGGAGAAGGGACGCCTCGCCGGGGTCCGGGACCGAGGCCCCTTCCCCCGAGAGGGCCCCACCGGGAGCCGTAGCTGAGGGGAGCCGCGAGAAGGGCCCTTCGCACGTCCAGGTTCACCACCGCGCCCACCGCACAACACCCCGCCTCGTCCGCCTTCGCAGCTTACCTGCCTGCCACCCCCGTGGCCGGGGGCTCGTAACAGGGGTCACTCCGCCCGCGCAGCTTACCTGCCCGCCACCCCCGTTGCCGGGGGCGCGTAACAGGGGTCACTCCGCGCGCAGTGCGCTCACGAAAGGGGTGGGGCAAGCAGAACTGGCGCTGCGGGATGAACCGAACGCCGGGTTAAAGCGCCCGATGCCGACGCTCATCAGACCCCAGAAAAGGTGTTGGTTGATATAGACAGCAGGACGGTGGCCATGGAAGTCGGAACCCGCTAAGGAGTGTGTAACAACCCACCTGCCGAATCAACTAGCCCTGAAAATGGATGGTGCTGAAGCCTCGGGCGCGAGCCCGGGTGCGAGGGACATCGCACCTCCACTCGCTTGGAGGTGCGCTCAGCGCGGCTCCCAGATGATTGCTGCATTGGATCAGTCTCCTTTCTTTAACAGGCAAAAGCTTTATAACCTCACTAATGCCTTGCATCGTCTATATTAGATATATAACAACGGGCGGGTGCGGGCGGGTGCGGTGTTGATTAAATGTTAATTCGGGTGGATGCGGATGGTTGACGACTTTTGTCATGCGGTTGCGGATGAAATAATTGCCTATCCGCGCATCTCTAGTGTATATATATATATATATAAATATATATTCTTCGCGCACTAATTGACTGAAAGAGCACTCACTTGGCGCGATGATGTCATGTTATCGATGGGAAAATGCAATTTTAGACAATTTGATTTGCCTGAGCGGCTAGGGAACCCCGAGAGTAACAAGCGGTTGCCTTGTTGCCTTTCCATTAAGAACAATACATTAGTTTATAGTGTAATTTTGCTGGTTTCAAGAAATGTAATGCCGAGCCCATATCATTATGTCAAGATAATGGCACTAGCATTTACTTAATTTAAGAATATTTTTCAACATATTGAGCAAAAAGGTAAAAAAAAAAATTCTACCAAGAAAAGTGCACTTGTTATTAGTGAGAATATATTTATTTTAAGGTATTTTTGGGTTCATTGAGGTTAGCTAATTTTACTTGTTTTGGAAATGTTCTTGTTCTATTGGCAGATAATTTACCTTAGTTCAAGTACAATACCCCTAATTTTTGTGTGTTTTTTTTCTTGTTTTTGAACACTGACTTTTTGCAGCGTGTAAATGGAGCCAATATTCATTCAAAATCAAACTTTGCTTTGTTACCTTAAAGTCCTCTATGTCCATGTTGAAAAGAGGATGTGAGCGCATGGCTTGCATGTAGAGGTCCGTGGCGACATGAGTCCCCCCAATGGTCCCATTGATGCCCTCTGTGGCCACCCTCACCTGCCATGATGCATTTATTAGACACGCTACAGTTGGCTCACATAGTATTTTCCAATTCTGGTGGTTGCTTACCTTGCCGGTGAGGTGCAGCAGCTCACACAAAGTTCTCTGCCAAGCACAGATGACGTGCGGCTCCTCCACTCGACAGTAGCGGTAATACAGCAGAACTTTACCAGGGCCTCTGAGCAGGAGAAGAAAACAAGAGAGTTAAACTGGAACAAAAGAGAAACACAAGCGGAAGCTAAGTAAGTACTTTCCGAGGTGCTCCTCGGGGACATGACTAATGTCTGGGATCCACGCGGTGACGTCCACGCGGTCGTTCTGATGCTGATGTTGAGGTTCTTCTTCCACCCGGCCTAGCGTGCACTCGCACTCAGCCTGTGCCAGCTGCTGGATCTCGCTTGCGTGCGTCCTGGCGACGTGCTCGTGAATGGCGGCGTCCCGGTTGAAGACGCGGTCACAGCAGCGCCAAGACGGTCGTCCGTCCTCCTGACCGCCCACCCTCTTGGATGCCACGAAGGTAGCAAACGACTGAGGAAAAGCATCGGGTAGAACATTGGCACAGTGCATCCAGGGGAGCAAATAATTATCAGTGCCGATATTTGGCATTTTGACGTAAATTGGTATCTGCCAGATGACACAATCATTCACGTGACAGCCGACACCCTTTCAGAGATATTAAACAGACAGCTTACTCAAGTAGCAACATGGTTTCAAAATAATTGTTTAACCCTAAATGATAACAAAACAGTCTCAATGTGTTTCTCTTTGAAGAAACAATCATTAAATGAAATTCAGGTCAACATTAAAGGCCTACTGAAACCCACTACTACCGACCACGCAGTCTGATAGTTTATATATCAATGATGAAATCTTAACATTGCAACACATGCCAATACGGCCGGGTTAGCTTACTAAAGTGCAATTTTAAATTTCGCGCGAAATATCCTGCTGAAAACGTCTCGGTATGATGATGTCAGCGCGTGACGTCACGGATTGTGGAGGACATTTTGGGACAGCATGGTGGCCAGCTATTAAGTCGTCTGTTTTCATCGCAAAATTCAACAGTATTCTGGACATCTGTGTTGGTGAATCTTTTGCAATTTGTTCAATGAACAATGGAGACAGCAAAGAAGAAAGCTGTAGGTGGGAAGCGGTGTATTGTGGCCGACTGCAGCAACACAAACACAGCCGGTGTTTCATTGTTTACATTCCCGGAAGATGACAGTCAAGCTTTACCATTGGCCTGTGGAGAACTGGGACAACAGAGACTCTTACCAGGAGGACTTTGAGTTGGATGCGCAGACGCGGTACCGTGAGTACGCATGCAGCTGCGGCTTCCAAACATTTGATCGCTTGCCCGTACGTGCGTGCCGCTATGTGCATGTCACGTACGTAACTTTGGGGACTTTGGGGAAATATATGTGCTGTATGAACTTTGGGGAGGTGAACGGTACTTTGGGCTGTGGGATTGAGTGTGTTGTGCAGGTGTTTGAGTTGTATTGGCGGGTTACATGGACGGGAGGGGGGAGGTGTTTGTTATGCGGGATTAATTTGTGGCATATTAAATATAAGCCTGGTTGTGTTGTGGCTAATAGAGTATATATATGTCTTGTGTTTATTTACTCTTTTAGTCATTCCCAGCTGAATATCAGGTCCCACCCGCCTCTCACAGCATCTTCCCTATCTGAATCGCTCCCACTGCCCTCTAGTCCTTCACTCTCACTTTCCTCATCCACAAATCTTTCATCCTCGCTCAAATTAATGGGGAAATCGTCGCTTTCTCGGTCCGAATCGCTCTCGCTGCTGGTGGCCATGATTGTAAACAATGTGCAGATGTGAGGAGCTCCACAACCTGTGACGTCACGCTACTCGTCTGCTACTTCCGGTACAGGCAAGGCTTTTTTATCAGCGACCAAAAGTTGTGAACCTTATCGTCGATGTTCTCTACTAAATCCTTTCAGCAAAAATATGGCAATATCGCGAAATGATCAAGTATGACACATAGAATGGACCTGCTATCCCCGTTTAAATAAGAAAATCACATTTCAGTAGGCCTTTAATCAAAATAAAATAGAGCAGGTAAAGGAATATAAATATTTGGGTGTTATTTTGGACCCTAAGCTAAAATGTGATGGCCATATTATAATAATGACTAAGACCATAAAAATAAATATAAACTGTTTCAGGCTTATTAGACCTTGTTTATCTGTTCAGGCCGCACAAGTTTACATGCATGCAAGGGTTTTATCCCATATGTCTTATTGTGCCATGGTCTGGGGACAGGCCACGAAATGTGTAGTGAAGCCTCTGTTGTCGTTATATAAACTAAAGACACTAAAGATATTTGATCAAAAACCAATGAAACATCCTCACTGCCTTATTACTCAAAAATATAACATGAAGAGTTTTGATAATTTTATAAATGTGTCATTTTTAAAAGCTATTTTTAAGTGTCTTAATGGATTAGCCCCTGATGTGATGTGTAAAGAAATACAAAGATACAGTAGTGAAGGTGTGCAGACTCCAGCTGCAGTCGGTGGGAGCTGTAGAGTGAAAAGGTGCCGGACCACTCTGGGTAGGTCTGCGTTCTCAGTGAAGGCCTCACATCTGTGGAACTCTTTGCCACTGGAGTTAAAGTCACAGTCGGACATTAAACTTTTCTCCACAAAACTGAAAAAGTGGCTTAAGGAAAGTCAGAAGTGTGAGCACTAGAACTGGATGTAGTATGGACAAATGGGGCCAATTATTTTCAATGTGTTTTTATTTTTGCATTTGTCTTAATCCTTTTGTATGTGTTTAACACTTTTCTCAAGTTTATTATTTATTTTTTTAAAGCCTAACCAGGGACAAGGGTTGCAAATTAGCCTGTGGCTAAAAGTCCTATGTACAAACCCCGTTTCCATATGAGTTGGGAAATTGTGTTAGATGTAAATATAAACGGAATACAATGATTTGCAACCCATATTCAATTGAATGCACTACAAAGACAAGATATTTGATGTTCAAACTCATAAACTTTATTTTTTTTTTGCAAATAATACTCAACTTAGAATTTCATGGCTGCAACACGTGCCAAAGTAGTTGAGAAAGGGCATGTTTACTGTGTTACATGGCCTTTCCTTTTAACAATACTCAGTAAACGTTTGGGAACTGAGGAGACAATTTTTTTAAGCATCTCAGGTGGAATTCTTTCCCATTCTTGCTTGATGTACAGCTTCAGTTGTTCAACAGTCCGGGGTCTCCGTTTTAGTATTTTAGGCTTCATAATGCGCCACACATTTTCAATGGGAGACAGGTTTGGACTACAGGCAGGCCAGTCTAGTACCCGCACTCTTTTACTATGAAGCCACGTTGATGTAACACGTGGTTTGGCATTGTCTTGCTGAAATAAGCAGGGGCGTCCATGGTAACGTTGCTTGGATGGCAACATATGTTGCTCCAAAACCTGTATGTACCTTTCAGCATTAATGGCGTCTTCACAGATGTGTAAGTTACCCATGTCTTGGGCACTAATACACCCCCATACCATCACAGATGCTGGCTTTTCAACTTTGCGCCTATAACAATCTGTATGGTTCTTTTCCTCTTTGCTCCGGAGGACACGACGTCCACAGTTTCCAAAAACAATTTGAAATGTGGACTCGTCAGACCACAGAACACTTTTCCACTTTGTATCAGTCCATCTTAGATGAGCTCAGGCCCAGCGAAGCCGACGGCGTTTCTGGGTGTTGTTGATAAACGGTTTTCGCCTTGCACAGGAGAGTTTTAACTTGCACTTACAGATGTAGCGACCAACTGTAGTTACTGACAGTGGGTTTCTGAAGTGTTCCTGAGCCCATGTGGTGATATCCTTTACACACTGATGTCGCTTGTTGATGCAGTACAGCCTGAGGGATCGAAGGTCACGGGCTTAGCTGCTTACGTGCAGTGATTTCTCCAGATTCACTGAACCCTTTGATGATATTACGGACCGTAGATGGTGAAATCCCTAAAATTCCTTGCAATAGCTGGTTGAGAAAGGTTTTTCTTAAACTGTTCAACAATTTGCTCACGCATTTGTTGACAAAGTGGTGACCCTCGCCCCATCCTTGTTTGTGAATGACTGAGCATTTCATGGAATCTACTTTTATACCCAATCATGGCACCCACCTGTTGTATGCATGCATGTGTTTTTGATTGATTGATTGATTGATTGAAACTTTTACTAGTAGATTGCACAGTCCAGTACATATTCCGTTCAATTGACCACTAAATGGTAACACCCGAATAAGTTTTTAACTTGTTTAAGTCGGAGTCCACGTTAATCAATTCATGGTGTGATGTATCATGTTGTATGTGTGATGCATCATGTTGTATGCATGCATGTTCCAAATAAAGTCAAACTCAAGACCATGTTAAGCTCTCATGGAGTGTTTTAAAAGCATGTTCCAAACACAACTAGAGGCTAGTTGACTTACCTTCCTCCTGTTTAGGCTATAGAACCTTCTGAGGGGCGCAGAGAGCTGCTTCTCACGTTTAGCACCTCTGGGCGAACACTCCTCTACTTCCCAGTCTAAAAACTCTGCGCAAACAACGGCCATATTTTGCCTGACGCTGGGCTACGACGTACGACTCATCTTCCCGGCATCTTAATTCAATTAAAAAAAAACCTAGCTCAACATTTAGTAGTACCTTGTTTTACGGACTGTTAAAAGCAGGAACGCAAGCTACTCAGGCCGGACGGAAAAGACGGTTACTACTTCCGCTCGGCGCAAGTGTTGCACCGGATGTGTTTCACATGAATGTGCCCGCTGGCTACCGGATTTGCCGCTTGCCGCCTGGCTGAATAGACGCCGTGTCGTTTAGTTGCCGATTCATTTGTTCGTTTTTTTGTCCGTTTTTCTTCCCGGCGAGAGAGATTAAACATGTCTCGGCGAAGACACAGCGACTCTTATGACGGTAAGTTAGACACTACGTACTTATGTTTCACGTTGTGGCAACTGTGGCTAGCTAGCTAGTTGGGGTTGTTGTTATGCTAGGCTAATTCTTGCTGCAATGCTTACTGACCGATGAATCATCTATGGTATAAAATGTCGCTTTTACACAATAATATTGAAATATTAATGGTTGTGACTTTATTTGGAACATGCATGCAATACAACATGATGCATCACAATTTCCAGTTTCTCTATTCAACATGTTCGAAAAGGTGTAGGAAGAACCAGAGCTTATTTAATCCTACCCCTTTCCTTTACATAGCAGTTGCTAAAACTTTTGTTCACTTCCTGTTCTCAATTTATGCACAAATAAGTAATAACAATAAAAATTAAAGCTGCAAGCAGCGATGGACGGGGCCGACTTTGAGGGCTCATAAAATCTAAACCGGAGCATTAATTAAAACTCTTTCATCAACTTTTAATCAGAAGGGTTCAATCTCTCTCCTGTGCTAATTTGAAGCCGACACGACAAACGCGCTCAGAGGAGATAATGTTTGAAAAAAAGTGACTGTTTTTACTCAACTTTTGTTTTAAAGGGGGAATTGCAAATTGCCTGTTGATTTTTGCTGGGGGTTGTGAGTGAATGAAATCTAGGTCTAAGTGAGCCCTACATAGAGGTTTTTGTTTCATGTCTCTACGACATTCCTACTGGGAGTTACATGCAGTTTTGTCTGTGTTTTCTTCCTAGGGGGCGCTAGAGCGCAGTTTTGGGGTTTGGTTTTTTGATTAGATCGCAATTTTCGCCAGTCCTGATGTGTGTGTCCAATTTGGTGAGTTTTGGAGCATGTTAAGGGGGTCAAATTACAGCTCAAAGAGGCGGCAGAATAATAATAATAAAACGCTAGAAATACAATAGGGTCCTCTGTCCCAAAGGGACTCGGTCCTTAATAAATAAATAATAATTGGTGAAGTAAGTTATATTTCATATGGTGAGATGAGTAAGATTATCTAGAAAATGAATGGATGGATGAAATAAATTCAGAATGTTTATCATGGTTCTGCTTCTTTGTACTATGTAAACACTTTAAGTTTGAAGAGCTTCTTGAAGTGGATCATATTAGTACATTGTTTGATTTCTTTGCTTAATCCATTCCATCATTCAATTCCATATACTGAAGGTCTGAACTGTTGTACGTGCATACAAATGTTTAAAATTACATTTTTCTCTAAGATTATATTTCTCTTCTTTTGTTGACAAGAATTGTTGTATATTCTTGGGTAGCAGGTTATAGTTTGCTTTGTGTATAATTTTATCTGTTTGCAAATTCACTATGTCGTGAAATTTCACTATTTTTTATTCAATGAATAAAGGGGTTGTATGTTCTCTATATCCAACATAGTGTATTAATCTATTATTTTTTTGTAAGACTGTTAATGAATGAAGTGTACTTTTGTAGTTATTTCTACACAATAACTCAGATATGGTATCACTAGTGAGCAGTAGAGAATATGGAGTGCTTTTTGGTCTAGAACATGTTTTGCTTTATTCATTATTGACGTGTTTCTTGCTATATTAAGTTGTATATTTTTTACATGATATTTCTAGTTCAATTTATCATCAGTCATTATACCTAGAAATTTGGTTTCATTTACTCTTTCAATTTCTATTCCGTGTATTTGTGTTTGACTTTCTCTTCTACTGTTACCAAATAGCATTATTTTAGTTTCACTGAGATTCAAAGATTGTCTGTTTTTGTCAAACCATCTTTTTAATTTGTTAATTTCTTCTGTTAGTTTGGTTCCCTTATTGCAATGTTGTCCTATTGACAAGCTTGCATTGTTTGTAACCTCTGAGGCAAAAATGAAGGCAATTCTGTCAGCACCTTTTTGTTATTTTTTTTTTTTTTTAAATCACCTAAATATTAAAGTAAATAAATGTGTGATGTTTTAAGGTCAATGTTATGAGTGGATACACTCGCTCAGAGGTTATCATTGGAAGTGTTCAAGTACATTAGTAATTACAGTATTTGCATTATACATACATACATATATACCGGTATGCATAGTATGCTTTTAGAAAGTTTAACAAATTCATTTATTTACATGAAACCCTTATTACCAGACAGGTCATGTAAGACGCTCCCAGTAATACAAGTATCATTTTCCTGTGACAAATATTAATAAAATTATGGATTTTTAAAACTGTTTAATACAAAGTCAATAGGGCTCAATATTTTAGCTTTGACTTTTTTGTGTAAAATGTCATAACTTCTTTAATATTTACCCCATTTTACATAGGTTGGTATCGTTGGAAAGTTTGCTCAACAAAGACACGGAAAAAATTGATTGAATAATGAAATTTGCATTTGAAGTGACGAAAAATTTGAGTGAACGTGTCTGTTTGGACTGGACTTGGCCAGCAGACACTCGGCGGCTCCAAAAAAGTCTGTGTGAATGGATTAATTTAGAAGATATTTTGCAGATAAGTGTATAACTTATAGTAGGGATTTCAATGAACATTTTACTCACCATAATTTATTTGCAGGGGAATTTTGTAGAGTGTAAACTTGCCGAACTTTGTCAGAACTTTGTGGCGCAAGTACGTGTCCAATCCGAAAATTTCGATATTCTGGATAAACTGGGATATTTGTTGTACGTTATCAGTATTGGTGTATAGTGGTGATGAAAACAAAACAGTGGTCGTTACTCTGAATAATGACCACTGCAGAGAGCCAGCCAGGGGCCAATACACACACACTTTTATTATATGCCGCTCCCTAGCTATTGATTGTTTGGCTTTCATTTGTAACTGTCTACTTCTCTTTGTTTTAAAGAGATAAGCAGTAGAAAATGGATGGATTTGAAATGAAGTAGTCGAATGATGCTTTTTACCGACAGAATCTCATGTTAAACTAATTAGTTTTTAGCCAATTTAGGGTTTTGAGTTTTTGCTAAATGTGTTATTTTTTGTTTTGCCTCCTCCAAACCTGAAACCACCAGGAGGCCAGGATCACAAAAGGAGGAGAACGTCAGAGCCGACTAAGATTGAAGACAGTCTGGAGTCACTGATATGTAATGTGGGAGAAAAGGTAGAAGGAGTCATATTGTTGTTTTGGAGGGATGCTGTATGATAACGGATAACTATGATGGCATGTCTGCGTTTTCAGAGCAAGTCATCTTTGGAGAGCAACTTGGAGGGCCTTGCGGGCGTGTTGGAGGCCGACCTCCCCAACTACAAGAACAAAATCCTTCGCATTCTGTGTTCCGTGTAAGTTCACACACCTTTTTTTTCCCCCAGTCGGTCGCAGAGCACTCGTAGTCCTCACCAGTCGTCTCGCGTCCGCAGGGCCCGCCTCCTCCCCGAGAAGCTCACCGTGTACACGACGCTGGTAGGCCTCCTCAACGCCAGGAACTACAACTTTGGCGGCGAGTTTGTGGAGGCCATGATCAGGCAGCTGAAGGAGACGCTGAAGAACAACTTGTACAACGAAGCCGTCTACTTGGTAAGGAACGTCGCAACGCGGTCCTCTCTGAAATATTGAGGCTGTTTCACCATCGCAACTTCTCTCCTCTTGTTTTGTCTTAAAGGTGCGTTTTTTATCCGATTTGGTCAACTGCCACGTAATTGCGGCTCCCTCCATGGTGGCCATGTTTGAGAACTTTGTCAGTGTTACGCAGGAGGAAGATGTACCACAGGTAGATCTTACTTCATGATGTGCTAAGTATTTTATACAGTAGCTCAGCTGAAATGTGTAACCAGTGTTTCTGCTCGGCATTAAAAAATATCGAATGGATTTTGAGAAAATGAAGGCTTTAAAAGGCATTAAATACAATGTCCAGAGGCATTAAAATATTTAATACAATTATAAGACAAGGCTGATAGTCAATACGTCAATCAATCAATCAAACAATAAATGAGAATGAACATCATAACGTTGCGGTAGGGCTGGGCGATATATCGATATATTTTTAAACAAGATATGAAATAAGCAAATATCGTAATATCGATATAATTAATTTCACGTTAAAATGACCAAACGGCGCTTATTTGTTGTGTTCCTTGTTCTCCCCCGTTCCCCCTCTATGGGCTTCTAAACCCCTCCCCTTCCTCCTTCCAAGACGTGCTTGCACGTATAAGAACATCCATGATTGGTTGGTTGTTTACTATGATGAGTCACGATTGGTTAGGGACAGGCCAATCAGAGGAAAGATAGGGCAGGTCATCGAACCAAGAAGGGGAATCACAAAGTGCCTGCCTACAAATGTATTTTTTTGATACGTTTCGTATTATTTGCACAGCTATGTTATTTATTTTATGTAGAAATAATATGTTTCTATTTTATTTATGTTATGTAATTCTGTACTACTTAAACAGTTTATTTTCTATGCTGGGTGTAACGGTACACAAAAATTTTGTTCGGGACGTACCTCGGTTTAGAGGTCACGGTTCGGTTCATTTTCGGTACAGTAAGAAAACAACGAAATAAAAATGTTTTGGTTATTTATTTACCAAAATTGTAAACAATGGCATAACATACTTATACACACAGGGTCCATTGCCAGGGTTGATGTGGTCAACATATATAAAATAAAAAACTAAATAAGATAAGGCTCAGAATGGTTTCTTAACAAAACCTTTCTACATATAAAGTGCTTTTTTTTATTGATTGATTGAGACTTTTATTAGTAGATTGCACAGTACAGTACATATTCCGTACAATTGACCACTAAATGGTAACACCCCAATAAGTTTTTCAACTTGTTTAAGTCGGGGTCCACGTTAATCAACATTAAACTGCCTCAAGTTGTTGTTCAGATTAAATAAAATGACAAAACTTTTCTTCTACATATAAAAAGTGCAACATTAAACAGTTTCAAGTCAACTCAGCCTCAGATTAACTTTTCTTCCCCCCCCCCCCCCCCCCCAGCCTGGCTAACTTGGCAGTAAGAGGATATATGGGCTTATTCTTCCACCATAGAAGTGGGTCAAAATCTAGTTTCTAATGCAATATGGACTTAAATCTGCTGCTATAAAAACATTTGTTATTGCTTTAGCCCTGCCTGACTCGCCGAGGAGAGGCTGCTTGAATGCGGTGGTGACGCTTCAAATGGGTTAGCGTGTTTGACGTGTTGTCAGAAGCAGCTGCTGAACAATGTCGGCAAACCTCCGTCCTCCATTGTTGTATCGCGCAGCCAAAGTGTTCCCAAACGGGATATCTTAACGAGGCAGGAGGGTCTTCTAGCTTTGGCTTTTACATGTTGTCCTAGCCCGGTCGCTGCTAGCATGCCGTGTGTTGTGCCTCGGTGTGCATTGTTTGCACAACGTGCGGTACGCTACTTAATATGTCCGTGTGGAAACTCGTTCGGTACACCACCGAACCGAAACCCCCGTACTGAAACGGTTAAATACAAATACACGTACCGTTACACCCCTAGTTAATACCCATCTTGACTAACTGGGTTAATAAAAGTGCCACTGACTGTTTACAGTACAGTTGTCATTCAGTTCAATTTCACTGAATCTCGCTCAAGAATGAATATCTCTATATGTATATTCTCACCAAAAAATATATCGAGATATATATCGAGTTGAAGTAAAAAAATATATCGAGATATACTTTTTCGTCCATATCGCCCTGCCCTACGTTGCGGTCATCAATAAAATGCTATGTCTGTTTCTTTTCTTCGTCTCTGGCTTTCAAATTGGACACAGGAGTTCTTGTAAGGTCCCAAAGTGCTGCCTCCATAGAGGACACCCTGCCGGACGACAAAATCAAACCGCTCCAAGGGCCTTAACTTAGCTATTCTCTGTAGTCCTTAACTCTGACATCATATCATGTCAATGAGGAAGCGGAGCTTGTTTCATACATGACTCCTTTATTTTAGGCTTCTCCAGTTCAACACACATGAGGTAACTTGGCTAACATTAACAAGTCTCGTGGCGCAGACACCTCACTGTGGCCTAGGATGGACTATTAAGGCAATTCTCACAACAGACCACAATGCTTTATTCACTGACATTCCCACAGTTAATTAATGTAAACTTTTCAACTGTTCAAGATTATCACTGTCAAAAATGTACAATTGAGTGCATACAGACAATTGTAAGCTTTTGACCATACTATAGGACATGGGCATATATTTTTTTTAAGTGGCATTAAAAAGCATCAAATTAGATTTGCTGATACCTGCAGAAACCCTGGTAACTGACTTTGGCTGGACTACATGGTATAAACAAAGGTTTTTGTAACAGTTTGGGTTTTGTGTGTGTGCAAAGGTTCGGTCGGATTGGTTTGTGTATGTGGTGCTGTCCTGCCTGCCTTGGGTTGGCAAGGAGCTTTATGAGAAGAAGGATGTCGAAATGGACCGACTCCTGAGCCAGGTTGAAGGCTACCTCAAGTAAGGATTTAAGTTGAAAATTGTATGTTCTCACTTTGACTAATGGTTCACAGTGTTAGATCTTTAAATGCATATAATATTCATAAAGTAATCAGCGTCCTTACTTTGCGGGAGGGGAGTGCAATGTATCCCTACAATAGGGAACATGATATTGTGTAACAAACTTTTAAGTGACGTTCAGCATTTGCCACTAATTGTGACCCAATTGCCTGTTTTCTTTTATAGAAGGCGATTAAAGACTCATCTCCCCATGCTGCAGGTGTGGACTGCAGAGAAGCCCCACCCTCAGGAGGAGGTGAGAACTAATCGGTGGCCCTACATTTTTTGTTGTTGTTGCTAACATTGTGTTTTGATGTCCTCACAGTACCTGGACTGCCTTTGGGCCCAGATCCAGAAGCTAAAAAAGGACCGTTGGCAGGAGCGCCACATTCTGCGGCCATACATCGCCTTCGACAGCGTGCTGTGTGAGGCTCTCCAGCACAACCTACCTCCCTTTACGCCGCCGGGCCACATGCCCGACGCCCAGTACCCCATGCCAAGCGTCATCTTCCGCATGTTTGACTACACCGACGCCCCCGAGGTTCGTCGCGCACATCAGCTTGTAATTGCTAAAAATATCCGACGACTGCTGATATGACACTGTGTGTGTTGCCTTCAGGGTCCTGTCATGCCTGGCAGCCATTCTGTGGAGAGGTTTGTCATCGAAGAAAACTTGCACTGCATCATGAAGACTCACTGGAAAGAGCGGAGAACCTGGTAAGCAGCATCAAGCTTGCTCTGTTGAGTGGATTTTCTGAAGCGCAAACATTCAATAGAACCATCGTTTACTTTGCAGTGCCGCCCAGCTACTCAGCTACCCTGGTAAAAACAAGATCCCGCTCAACTATCACATTGTGGAGGTGCGGTCGCTTCTTTCACGTGCTAGACAAAAACAAAATACAGATTTTGTATTTATTCTCAATTTATCCCCTTCGTTTTGTTCTCCACAGGTGATTTTTGGAGAACTTTTCCAGTTGCCCATGGCGCCTCACATTGACGTAATGTACACGTCGCTGCTGATTGAACTCTGCAAACTGCAGCCAGGCTCCCTACCACAAGTTGTATCCTTAAACTTGTTTTATTTATTTAGTTTCTTTACACGGGAAGGTTAAAGACGACCTGGCCAAGAGGCAACAAAAAGACAAATACATTTAGAAGCACATGTCAAGAACTCATGACATGAATTTATAGGCTATGGTAGAAAGATAGATGGCTAAAAGCAGGGGCAAATATATTGGATTGCCGTTTTTAAAGGGGAACATTATCACCAGACCTATGTAAGCGTCAATATATACCTTGATGTTGCAGACAAAAGACCATATATTTTTTTAACCGATTTCCGAACTCTAAATGGGTGAATTTTGGCGAATTAGACGCCTTTCTATTATTCGCTCTCGGAGCGATGACGTCACAATGTGACGTCACATCGGGAAGCAATCCGCCATTTTCTCAAACACATTACAAACACAGAGTCAAATCAGCTCTGTTATTTTCCGTTTTTTCGACTGTTTTCCGTACCTCTGAGACATCATGCCTCGTCGGTGTGTTGTCGGAGGGTGTAACAACACGAACAGGGACGGATTCAAGTTGCACCAGTGGCCCAAAGATGCGAAAGTGGCAAGAAATTGGACGTTTGTTCCGCACACTTTACCGACGAAAGCTATGCTACGACAGAGATGGCAAGAATGTGTGGATACCCTGCGACAATCAAAGCAGATGCATTTCCAACGATAAAGTCAAAGAAGTCTGCCGCCAGACCCCCATTGAATCTGCCGGAGTGTGTGAGCAATTCAGGGACAAAGGACCTCGGTAGCACGGCAAGCAATGGCGGCAGTTTGTTCCCGCAGACGAGCGAGCTAAACCCCCTGGATGTCTTGGCTCACACCGTCCCTTATGCCACCGAAGAAGATCAAGAGAAGAATATCGACCCTAGCTTCCCTGGCCTGCTGACATCAACTCCAAAACTGGACAGATCAGTTTTCAGGAAAAGAGCGCGGATGAGGATATGTCTCCAGAATATATTAATTGATGAAAATTGGGCTGTCTGCACTCTCAAAGTGCATGTTGTTGCCAAATGTATTTCATATGCTGTAAACCTAGTTCATAGTTGTTAGTTTCCTTTAATGCCAAACAAACACATACCAATCGTTGGTTAGAAGGCGATCGCCGAATTCGTCCTCGCTTTCTCCCGTGTCGCTGGCTGTCGTGTCATTTTCGTCGGTTTCGCTTGCATACGGTTCAAACCGATATGGCTCAATAGCTTCAGTTTCTTCTTCAATTTCGTTTTCGCTACCTGCCTCCACACTACAACCATCCGTTTCAATACATGCGTAATCTGTTGAATCGCTTAAACCGCTGAAATCAGAGTCTGAATCCGAGCTAATGTCGCTATAGCTTGCTGTTCTCTGCGCCATGTTTGTTTGTGTTGGCATCACTATGTGACGTCACAGGAAAATGGACGGGTGTATATAACGATGGTTAAAATCAGGCACTTTGAAGCTTTTTGTAGGGATATTGCGTGATGGGTAAAATTTTGAAAAAAACGTTGAAAAATAAAATAAGCCACTGGGAACTGATTTTTAATGGTTTTAACCCTTCTGAAATTGTGATAATGTTCCCCTTCAAAGATGGGGAAAAATCGGTTGTTTTAGGGTGAGAAGCCAAAAGGCTGAGCAAATGTGCCTTTGGGATTAGGAGGCTGATAGGGTTTTTTGACAGAAGCTATCACAGCTGGAATGTCATAATTGTCATGCAATGTATTTGTAAAAAGAGAGTGAAAAAACGTGAAACGCAAACTTTATTGTGTTGCTTTTTGGCTGTTTTTTTATCACAAGTTGAAGCCGCCTGCAAGTGCTTTTAGATGGGGAAAGGGCCAAAGTCTCCATTAAATTTGTTGAAGGATGTATCGAGTATACCTGTTAACTAGGGCTGCACTATTTTGAGAGAAAAAACTTTGATGCGACTTTTCTCTCCAGGATTGCGATTCGATTTATGCATTTGTATGTATAAAATATAAAATAAGTGAAGGAAGACATGTTACTTTTTAGACTGTCAATCAGCATATTCTTGTCTCAAGGTGCCAAACAAAGCACACATTAGAACAATATGCAATCATTTGCTTCAACAAATATTTGGCTTTATGCAAACAGACTCAGAGCTTTTGTCTACATCATGCTCTTAAACTGAATAAATATTCAATAAAAACTAAACGGCTAAACAGACTCAATAACTTACAAACGTTACTTGGAGTAATGAATGAAGAATCCTTTCGGGCAGAAATGCCATGGGCGGTTTTACATCTAGTTCAAGGCATTAAAACAGGAAGTACATTTTCAACCCGCAACACATGCAGTGAGTGAACTTGTCCAACTAAAAAATGGGACCCATCACCTCCCTGCTTGGCACTCAGCATCAAGGGTTGGAATTGGGGGTTAAATCACCAAAAATGATTCCCGGGCGCGGCCACCGCTGCTGCTCACTGCTCCCCTCACCTCCCAGGGGGTGATCAAGGGTCAAATGCAGAGAATAATTTCGCCACACCTAGTGTGTGTGTGAGACAATCATTGGTACTTTAACTTTTAACTTTTAAAACATGGCGCCTTAGCACAAACAATAACGCACCTTTAATGAAAACTATTAAACACAAAACATTATGGCCGTTGGAGAAGAAAATTAGCCACACCATTGTATAAGTCGCAGATTCCAAAGCATAGGAAAAATGTAGCAGCTTGTATTTCGTAATTTACGTGAATGTGAACAATTTAATTGGTCCACCATGATCCCTTCAGCAATTTCATGTGACAAGGCTACATTTAATGGCGGCATGTAAAGCCCGTGAACCCAGAAAATCCATTAATCAGTTGCAGTATTGTATACAGGGCAGGGTTTAAAAGTGTGGGAAAAAAGTAGCAGTTTATAGGTCGGAAATTATAGTATTATAGTTTGGCCTTCTTTAGTTTTCCAGTTTTTTAGGCCATGTCCACACGAACACAGATACTTAATAAACGCGTACTTATCTTTGCGTTTAGGCCTCTTGTCCACACGCAGACGCATACTTTTGTCTTTAAAAACGCAGACTTTTGCACACGCTGGCCAAAGTGTAGAGATCCAAAACTCTGTACTTGGCGTATGCGTGTACACGGCACAAACGGAGAGAGGAATTACTGTACCGTATGTTTGAACGTAAATATGCTGCTACTTTCACTTTACATTGATAAAAGAGACGCAACAAAATGGGCTTTGCGACACTCCCACCGGCGCTAATGACAGTCTGCTGTTTTGGATACGATTGCTGTCGAACCTCCACCTGATGGGACGATGATGTAGCGTCCTCCTTGTAGTGTGTACTGATGTTAAAGACAATATACACTTCATTGCACATGTACTTTTTCACTATATTGATGATTAAATGCTTTATAATTCCACAAGAGTTTTGCAGCGGCACATGCACGTCCGTGGCAATCAAACATGCAAAATGGTTTCCTTGGCTCGTTAGTGCATGCTGATTTGAGAAATAATGTACACTTCACTGCACATGTAGTGAAGAGGCTACACATGTTATAATTCTATCAGTGTTGGGTTTGTGTGTAGACAGAGACCGTTTTGAAACTACACTTGTGTGGATGGAGATCGTTTTAACCCCAAAATGGCGTTTTTGAAACTGTTTGTGTGGACTTGGCCTTAGTCACACACAAAAATCTTCTGCAGAACAGCAAGGGCAATAGTGCAGCACATTGGGAGGAAGTAGGCAGGCAAAGTCTCTCCACCGCTACCCATCTGCCAACAAGGCTGCTGGTGGAAAGAGCAGAATCTCCCTTATTTTTCGTAAAATGTCCCTTATTTTGAAATCCAAATGTTGACAGGTACAATACCTAGAAGGCTCTTGAATACTTGTTAAATATAGCGACAATGTTGCTAACTTTTTTTATTCTCTGGCGGACCAGGTGCATTTATATTTTGTTTATGGGTAAGGGCAGATAGCGGCAAATCTGAAATATAAATGAATGTTTGGAAAACATTGTGAATATTTAAAAAAAAAAAGAGTAAAGGTAACTAGATAATAGTGAGGTAGTTTAGTAGTAAAGGTAACTAGATAATAGTGAGGTAGTTTAGTTCAATGACTTTTTGGGAAAAAGAGAATTGTCACGACGAACTGTTGACGAGGATGTTGACTATAACTTTAACACCGACCCCAGTTGGCCCAAGCCACAGAGATGCTCTACATGCGACTGGACACCATGAACACCACCTGCATCGACAGGTAGGGTCTCTGCTCTCCCCTCCCCCGCTAACATGGGACAACTGCCTTCTGTCTGACCGTGGTGCCTTCCTGTTTCCAGACTCATCAACTGGTTCTCCCACCACCTGAGCAACTTCCAGTTCCGATGGAGCTGGGATGACTGGTGAGCGGCATTTTAAAAGATCGATGACCTGTTTCTGCAGTCTTGATTAAAATGTTTGTTTTTGGGTTTTTTCACAAAGGGCTGACTGTTTGACGGTGGATCTGGATAAACCCAAACCTAAATTTGTCAAAGAGGTTCTGGAAAAGTGTATGAGGTATGCAATGTTTGGTGTTTTTTTTTAATCCCCTGGTTTGGTGGACGTATAGTCAAAATCTGTTCAACAATGTCGGGACATTTTGCAATAAATATCGAACCGATAATTATCGGGGAAATATGACATCATACCAATTAATCCGATAACATTGAAAAACAGATCAGATTAAGTGAAGTGAATTATATTTATACAGCACTTTTTCTCTAGTGACTCAAAGTGCTTTACATAGTGAAACCCAATATCTAAGTTACATTTAAACCAGTGGGAGCAGGTGGGTAAAGTGTCTTGCCCAAGGACACAACAGCAGTGACTAGGATGGCGGAAGCGGGGATTGAACCTGCAACCCTCAAGTTGCTGGCACAGCCACTCTACCAACCGAGCTATACCGCCCCAATAATTAAAAGAAAATATCCAAATGAGGTATGATTAGCAGATTACCTATGCTGTGCTGTAGGTTTGCCAGGGTAATCAAATCAAATCAAACTTTATTTATGAAGCACTTTTGATACACATGCAATTGGCAAACACAAAGTGCTGTACAAAAAAATAGAAGAGAAAAAAACACATGTACACACACACAGCACTATTGACAATAACAAAGCAAAAACAAAATTGAGGATTTAGAATCGAATAGAATTTTATTGTCATTATTACAGTGAACAGGTTCAAAGAACAACGAAATTGGGACAGATCCCCTAAGGTGCATACACAATCATTTGGTAATATAAATAGTAAAAAAAAGAAGATATGTATCTCTATATATATATATATATATATATATATATATATATATATATATATATATATATGTGTCTGTATATATATATATATATATGTATATATATAGATACGTATATATCCACACACATGCACACATATATATATATATATATATATATATATATATATATATATATACACATATAACATTATTGCACATTATAGTCCGAAAAAAATTAAAAGACAGGACACATGAGGACATGACGGACACATTGTGCTCACTCAGTGCCTGTTTAATGCTACTATGGCTCTTGGGTAAAAACTGTTTTTTAGTCTATTTGTGCCCGCTTCTAGCACCCTATAGCGTCTGCCCGAGGGTAGCAGTTCGAGGTGGCAGTGCCCGGGGTGGAATGGGTCTTTCAGGATGCTCTGTGCTTTCCTGAGACAGCGGGTGCTGTACAGGTCAGCCAGGGAGGGAAGGGGGCATCCGATGATCTTCTGGGCGGTCTTTACGACCCTCTGGAGCGCCGTTCTCTCAGATTTGAGGTAAAACGCCACCGTTGTGGCTTCCACACTGGAGAATAACTCAAGTTAAACAGTATAAAACATGATCAAATATATGTAAAAATTTAATATAAGTAATACATTAATAAGTTGATTTAAAAAACAGAACATTGAGAGAATTATACTAGTAATATCAATAATTGAGATAGAAAACAACACATTAAATAATAAAAAAACAAGAATTCAACATGATCAGTAAAAAGGTGTGTCTTCTGCCTTTTTTTTTGTAATTCAAGTCCTCCTTTTCTCCAAAGTGCAGCCTGTTGCAAACTTCCCCCTGGTCGAACAGTGTAAACAAACATGGTGTCGATCGTGTGCTATTTGCACCAAATGTTCTGTAAACATTGCGCTGCAACACATTAAACCTTATCAGCCACCTGAAATGCCAGCAGCATTACTACAAAAGTGTTTTTGAAAGTCTACGAAGACGCCTGTGCTGCTAAAGAAGCCGGGGTTTCCCCGACATGTAACTGATCATGACGAACCGCCACGGCATGATCGATTCCAAATATAAAATACATTTACATGAAAGCACTTTTTTTTAACATGAAAACAAATTTAAATAATATGTTGTATAATTGGATGTACTGTACATAGTCTATTATTTATGCACTATTGGCCATAATAAGTTTGGAAAAACATCTTAAATATCATAAAAATGTCCCTCTATGTGTTATTTTAAGGTGCATCTAAATCTGAAGCCTATCCCAGTTGCACTCCAATAAAGCAAAATTGGATCATTTTCTTTGGCACAGAGGTTGGGAATTACTGTGCTAGTGTATGTTAGTACTGTAGTAGGGATGTAACGGTAATAATGAGAACCGCGGTAAAACTCCCAACGGTTAGTTTTACCGGTTTAAATTAAAATCATCGAAAAACCGAGATTTATAACTGCACTTTGATAAATTCACAAACTGACTGGCGCCAGCTTGCTATCTTACATGCTAACATGAAAACAAGACACATTAACATGTTTCTTTATTAAGAAAAGTCATAACCCGATCTTAACCTATGTACGGTAAACACATTACTATCTGAGCAACTAAGATAATCCATTGTGCACATTGAACCTACGAGCTGTGCTGTCTTAGTACAGACTGATTGTTCTATTTGGTTTGTACGGCGCGTTCAAGGACCGCTGAACAAAGTAGGACTCCACAAGGTGCACCAAAAATAATAACACATTTTGTTACGCACGTTGAAATAAATCTTGAAGTGCTTCAGTACAAAGCAATATTTAAAACAATAAAAGCTTAGCCATTAAAACAGATATAACCATCCATCCATTTTCTACCGCTTGAAGCATAAGAAACACAAAACATGTTAAATAGTGTGTCTATTTATTTTAGTTATTTAAACAAACTTAGTCAAAGGATTTCAGTTTGTGTATAAATACTTTTTGATCACAATAAACAATACCGCGATGATAACTGTGTGAATTTTGGTCACAATAACAGCGATGTGATATTTTTATTGTTACATCCTTGTACGATGAGCACAGATCAACGGGGTAAGAAAAAGGAGGGGTAATTGCACCCACATGACATGAGTGGCCGAGTGTGAGGACGCCCTTAATGACCGTGTCTTCCCTGCCTTTTGCAGATTGTCTTACCACCAGAGGATAGTGGATATTGTCCCGCCCACCTTCTCGGCCCTCATCCCGGCCAATCCCATCTTCATTTACAAATACACAGAAGAAAATGCCTGTAAGCCGTTTGCTGGTTTGAACACCAAACAATAAACAAAGGTGGCGTCACTTCAACGTGAATAACCCAACCTTTCCACCTCGCAGCTTCGTTGCTGGGCTACCCCATCTCCATCACTGTCGGCAACGCCATCAAGAACCGAGCGTCCAACGAGGAGATCCTGACCGTCCTCAAAGACGTGCCCAACCCAAACCAGGACGACGACGACGGTCAGTTCTGTTGCTTATTTTTGGCGTGCATTGTGGTGGTTCAACATCTTTACAAAGCAGATTATTAAACATGAATGTTCTTTTTGATAAAAGTTTGTCTTTCGTCTCTTCCCAGACGAAGGCGAGAGCTTCAACCCTCTGAGGGTGGAGGTATTCTTGCAGACGCTTCTTCACCTGGCAGCCAAGTCCTTCAGCCACTCTTTCAGCGCCCTCGGAAAGTACGTTCACCGCTTTAAAAAGACTTTGGCCTCATAATAACATTGGTTATGATTTATTTATTTATTTAACATATTTGACATATGTTAACAAGTTATTTCTTTCATTGAAAAAATCCGGAGGCACACCACCAGCAGAAATCATTAAAAAACGAAACTCGGTTAACAGTAAAGAGTCGTTGTCGCAGGTGTTGGATATGACTTTAAACCATAACCAAGCGTGCATCAATATAGCTCTTGTCTCAAAGTAGGTGTACTGTCACCACCTGTCACATCACGCCCTGACTTATTTGGACTTTTTTGCTGTTTTCCTGTGTGTAGTGTTTTACTTCTTGTCTTGCGCTCCTATTTTGGTGGCTTTTTCTCTTTTTTTGGTATTTTCCTGTAGCAGTTTCATGTTTTCCTTTGAGCGATATTTCCTGCATCTACTTTGTTTTAGCAATCAAGAATATTTCAGTTGTTTTTATCCTTCTTTGTGGGGACCTTGTTGGTTGTCATGTCATGTTCGGATGTACATTGTCTTTGCTCCACAGTAAGTCTTTGCTGTCATCCAGCATTCTGTTTTTGTTTACTTTGTAGCCAATTCAGTTTTAGTTTTGTTCCGCATAACCTTCCCTAAGCTTCAATGACTTTTCTTAAAGGCACTCACCTTTTGTTTATTTTTCGTTTAAGCATTAGATACCTTTTGACCTGCACGCTGCTTCCCGCTGTTTCCGACATCTACAAAGCAATTAGCTACAGACTGCCACTTACTGATATGGAAGAGTATTACACGGTTACTGTGCCGAGCTCTCGACAGCACCGACACTCAACAACAACACATCATTTTCAGACTGTAATTACTGGTTTGCAAAAAATATTTTTAACTCAAATAGGAGAAACTAGATAATCTCCCACGGCACACCAGACTGTAACCCACACTAGTGTGCCGCGGCACAGTGGTTGAAAAACACTGATTTACATTGAGGAACATCACACGGTTACATTTGCACAATTCAACATATCTGAAAAGGAGAAGTAGTAGTTTCTGTTAGCCAAGGACCACCATAGTGACCAACATTAAAATGCAGTAGCATGGTAGGCCTAAATATTTATTAAAAACAAGGCAGAAGTTTTATTCAATGTTTTGACCACTGTAATATCACACACAGTTTGAACAGTAACACTGTGTTTGAATATTTCATTTATTTTTGGGGTGTACCACAGGATGGATCTTAGTGGTACATGTACCACAGTTTGAGAAATCACTGAGTTAGACTATTGTAATACTCTCTGGATTTCCTAAGCAAATATATATTTTAGAATTCTACAATTATGACAAAACTCAGCTGCACACCTGAGGGCGGGACCACATTACACCAGTTTTAAAGGTAAAACTACATTGGCTCCCCACCCGCTTCAAGGTGGATTTTAAAGTTCTATTATTCGTTTTTAAATGTCTCGGTTTATGTCCACAACCTTCTATACTATCCAGGAGAGAGAGGCATGATTTCTAATCTAGAATGAGCTTTCACCAACTCCGAGGCGATGCAGCAGCTCAGTATGTCAAAATAGCAGCAAATGGCAGTTAAATGTCTGTGATCACAGCGCTGGTAAAAAATAATTTGTCTGCATTAGCACTTATAATAACAATATCAATAGTACTCTGTTAATTGTGTCCCTAATGAAGTGGCCGTGTCACTCATTCTTGAGTGAGAGAGTAAACTTTTGTCTGCAATTTGCAGGTTTCACGAGATCCTGAAGAACCTGGCGGAGAGCGACGAGGGCAAGCTGCACATCCTCAAGGTGGTCTATGAAGTGTGGAGGAACCACCCGCAGGTACGACGTGAGCATTCACCTCACAGGTAACCTTCCTGCTCACCGGGCCGTTTTCTCCTGCAGATGACCGCCGTTTTGGTGGACAAAATGATCCGGACGCAGATCGTGGACTGCGCTGCCGTGGCCAACTGGCTCTTCTCCCAGGACATGGCTCACGAGTTCACCAGGTAGCTCACGACGGCCATGGTCTTCCTCATCCACAAGCCGAACCCTGTTGTATTTGTTTCACACGCAGACTTTACATTTGGGAGATCCTGCACTCCACCATCCGGAAGATGAACAAACATGTCCAGAAGATCCAGAAGGAGCTTGAGGAGGCCAAGGACAAGCTGGAGAAACAGCAACATAAGAGGGTAGGTCATCTTTTCCCTCCTCGCCGCACTCATGCTTGTGGTGTTGTATGGCAAAGCCACTTATTGTGCTGGGATGTATCTTGTGGTGCACCCCAGGGGTCAATCCCGGGACCAAAATTATTCAATTTATATATTTAACGACATCTGTATTGCCTCAAACGAGACCTCAAACTAATACAGTTTACAAATGACTGCATTGTGCTCAGGGGAAAAACACAGCAAGTAATGAAAACCGTTACGGTAGAAATAAACAAACTAAAAAGATGGTTGGATAAAAACAGATTATCCTTGAATTTAAGCAAAGCCAAAGTTATGTTAATTGGTAACGCGCACAGTCGAGCAAGGCAAATTCCCTTTGTGTTAAACATACTTGGCCAATGATTCTCATTCTGTAAAGATACTCAAACGCAAATAGGTGGTTCAGATCACGGGTGCCCCAAGTGAAATATATTTATATAGCGCTTTTCTCTAAAGACTCAAAGCGCTTTAAATAGTGAACCCCATTATGTACATGGGACAGCGTGGCGAAGTTGGGAGAGTGGCCGTGCCAGCAACCTGAGGGTTCCTGGTTCAATCCCCAGCTTCTACCATCCTAGTCACGTCCATTGTCCTTGAGCAAGACACTTCACCCTTGCTACTGATGGGTCGTGGTTAGCACCTTGCATGGCAGCTCCCGCCATCAGTGTGTGAATGGGTGAATGTGGAAATGAGTACCTTAAAACCTCTAAAGGCCTTAATGGCCACATGCGTGGACAGCACCTTTTAGCTCTTATTTCCAAAATTGTGTACACTACTGAATTGGGGTCTTAGGTTGACATATGGACACTTCTACTGCCATCTGGTGGTGTCAGAAGAGTATAACATACAATGGAATTTGGGGGGAAAAGTGTAATAATAAAAATTAGCATGTCACTACACATGAAGTACACATTTGTGTACTTATGGACTAAATACATGATATCAAAAGATAATTTTTAGTTTTTATTCTAATTAGGGTCCAATAAGCCCAAATAGCAAAGATAAATAAAAAAAACATGTAAACAAACAGCTTGGGCCTTAAGAGGTGAAAAGTAGAAAAGCGCTATACAAGTATAACCCATTTATCATTTACATATTTGAGATACATTTAAACCAGTGTGGGTGGCACTGGGAGCCGCTGGGTAAAGTGTCTTGCCCAAGGACACAACGGCAGCGGGGAGCAAACCTGAAACCCCTCAAGTTGGTGGCACGGCCGCTCTACCAACCGAGTCACGCCGCCACAACAAGTGGGACCCGTGGACCAATATATGGGTTCTTTAGTATTTATATTTAGGTTATTTGTTTCACACTTAAAATTAGTGTGCCCTGATCCAAAACTGACATAGGATATCGGTAAAAAACAACAAGTATCGGATGATATCAGTTTGCTTGTAAAATGTCCGATGCAAGCAGTCCTGCAGAGTGTTTACGTGTGCAAAGCTAGACAGCTAGTTAACATCTAAATGTTCTCCAATAAGCTCACAAGGTTGGTCTTTTCTTCTATTTTAGTCAGGTCATTTACAAAAAGTAAACATGCTCGGCTATAGGCTACTAGGAGATAGCAGCTACACAACAGTGAAGCACACAAGCTAGACATACGTCATAAGTGTCCTTGATTGATCAATACTGCAGTGTAAAATGGCACATTTGTCAATATAAACAAGTATCAAATAATTATAGTTGCATTTTACTTACACATACAAAGTCACCAAAGCAGAAGTGTGTTAGAAAGTATCCAGTAACAATCGTGTCCGCATCACTTAACTAATTGCATCATAAGCTTGACTTCACAAATTGTTGTGGCCAATAATTGTCGCTAAAAAACAATAACCACTCTACTTAAAAGACCGTATAAGTCCATGCAAGGCGGTTAATAATAAATAGGTTAATGTTTTTTATACCTACCATTGTTCTCTTTTTACCTCATTTCACCTGATCATTCCACACTACAAAATAATACAATAACTGTACGTAGGATTCCTGCTGATATTGTACTGGACCATTATTGGTGACTTTAGACTTAAACTTCCCTTTTTATTGTCATTCAAATTTGAAGTTTACAGTACAGATAAGAACGAAATTTCGTTGCATTACCTCATGGTAGTGCAGGATAAAAAATCAATAAGGTGCAGATATAAATAAATAGATTACTGTACAGATATGTATATTGCACTTTTGCATATGCATCCACGTTTATGGATGTATGTTATATTGTCTTTATATTCCAGCCAGTTAATCCTATTGGAAGTAAAAAAAAGTTGTACTTAAAATCACATGTTCACTTTGGCTCTTGGAGGCCAAAAGTTTGGGCATGCCGATGTAGATACTGACATGATACAAGAAAACATATATATTAGATAGTAAAATGAGCTGGAAACCACATATTAAGTAAATACAACATAAAGTGGCAAGAAATACTTACATTGTGAATAATCCCACACTCTGTACTAGGGATGTAACGACAATCGGTATTAATACTCCCAACAGTTAGTTTTACAATTTTAAATTAATATTATGGAAAAAACTAATCTTGATAAACTCACAGACTGACTGGCACCAACTCACTAGCTTAAATGCTAACATGAAAACACAAGACAATAACCTCTTTCCCCATTAAGAGACGACATACCCCAGCTAAACTTAAATACACTTATTAGTGTCAGGTTCAAACACTGATGACATCTATTAAACAGACAAAAAAGCAAGGAATCAAACCGAGACAGAATTAAATTTGGCTCAATGAGGAAAGTGCGTACGCCTGTACCCTTGTACAGTGTTCCACCACGCTCTGACGAAAGATTGTACGCCTCCTCTTTTATTTGGACTTCCCCTGATTACATGGCAACAACTGTTTCTAAAGGAAGGGGGTCGTAAACAGCCGCTGCCTTTGTCACAAAACAGTTCAAAGAAAAGGTGCCCGTAGGGGAGTCAGGTCCTGCTTCCTCTCCGCTTTGTAGATCTCGGGTCAAGACAAAATCTTCCTGTGGATTACAATACATCAACGAAACCGAACCCCTCCTGTCTCCTCCCATCGTACACAGTGGAGTTTTACAAGCCTTTTGCTTGGTAGGATCAAAGACAGCTTTTGTCCTCTCGCAGGGCGAGCTGAACTCAATGTAACACAAAGTTTTGTGATAACTTAGATACAATTATTCTGACAATTAGTGTCTGAGCAACTGAGATATTCAGTTGTGTACATTAAACCTACTCCGAGGAATACGAGACCAAGGTGTTTTTACGGTGCGTTCAAAGACCACTGAGCAGAACATGCTAAATCTTCCGCTGTTGCCATTTTTAATACAAAGTAGTGTACAGTAAATTAATAGACCGTCTATGGAAGCGCTAAAAACTACAGAATGGCTGACAGAGTAGAGATGTTGTCGAAGTGGAGGCACGTGAATAAGACCGGCCAGAAAGCAGCTTTAGGATGGTCTGTAAAACCTAATCTATGCAACATTATGAGCAAAAAAACACCATGACATGTTATGTAGACCAGTGGTCCCCAACCACCGGGCCCGGTCTATGGATCTATTGGTACCGGGCCGCGCAAGAAAAAATTTAAAAAAAAATGATTAAATCACCATAAAAAACACAAGATACACTTACAATTAGTGCACCAACCCCGGTCCGTGGGACAAATTTTCAAGCGTTGACCGGTCCGCAGCTACAAAAAGGTTGGGGACCACTGATGTAGACCACAAGGAAATCTTTTAAATCATAAGATGATCCCTTCAGGAAAGGAAGAAGACACTGTCTGGTTAATTGTGCTGTGCATGTGACTGAAATGAATGTGGTGTGACCCCGCCTCCTGCTGGCAGAGGGACAGCGGCGACGACGAGGACATGGAGAAGAACAGCGAGGACGAGGAGGGCCAGCTGGAGGAGCAGATTGAGCGGCTCCAGGAGAAGGTGGAGTCGGCTCAGAGCGAGCAGAAGAACCTTTTCCTCGTCATCTTCCAGGTGCCTCAAACAGTTCCAGTCACACCTTGAAGTAGAGCACATGCGGTCTCAATTATAAAACCATTCTTTTTAATTATGGTTAATCACAGGTTATCACTTGATTGGATTATTTCAATCAACCTGAAAAAAGAACAAATGCAATTTTATTGTGGGAAAGTCAATACATTTTGATGTATTTGTTCAACAAAGTACTGCAGGATTTTATTCAGCATTGACCTGATTACTGACTTTATAACAGCCTTTCAGGTAACCAAAGGTAAACAGTGATTAATCTGCCTACATCAGGGGGGGCCAAAGTGCGGCCCGGGGGCCAATATCAGCACGCAGATTGCTTTTTTTGGCCCTCGGTAGATCATAAATATTAAATGAATTTATTATTACCGAGATGTTATAAGTAAAGCTGTCAAATAATACATTTTTAAAATCAAGTAATTTACACTTTTAAATTGGGATTAAACTTGCTTGCATGATTTTAATCAACTTAAAATGTTCAAGAAAATAAAAAAAAGACCCCAATACTTTCTCACAAATGTTCTGTTATTGTTAGAATTGATACAAGGCAAAGAAGCAAAATAAATTGCGTGATTAATGCAATATTTTTTTGTGATTAATCGCATGAGTTAACTCGTTATTTTTGACAACCCTTGTATTGGATTAGAGCAGAGGTGTCAAACTAATTTTAGATGGGGGGGCCACATGGAGAAAAATCTACTCCCAAGTGGGCCTTACTGGTAAAATCCCGACACAATAACTTAAAAATAAAGACAACTTCAAATAATTTTCTTTGTTTGAAAATAGAACAAGTATGAAAATGTACAAATCATAATGTTGTTGGTTTTTTTTTTACACTTACATGTTGCGGTTAATAGTATTCTATCTTTATTTGTCGTTATTTATACTCTGATGAACATTATCACATAATTTATTCAGTCAACTAATTGGTGTTAATTTTCAATCTTATCAAGATTAAAAAAATGATATCATAATCAAATTACAGTATGTTATTTATGTAGTTTGCTCATTTTCCTCAACTACATATGTAGCATAATCTACAAAAATACAAATAATTGCTATTGTGACATCTAGTGGACGCATTTAGAACAGCAGTTTCTTTCATTCCAAAATATTGGCTCATTTTTATACTTGGCAAACTCATCCCGCGGGCCGGATAAAACCTGTTCCTGGCCGTACGTTTGACACCCCTGCATTACACCCATTTTCTTGTCCGCTATAAACCCAAAAACTAACGTGGATGTTTATTCAGCTAGCTTAGCACGCATTGAACTACATTGGTTTGATTTGAGCATCTTTATTGTACAAAATGTATCAAAGTGGCCCCCGCCTCCTTCCATTTTACTGAATGTGGCCCTCGCGAGAAAAGGTTTGGACACCCCTGGCGTAGATACATGATTAATGGGAATAATCACATGAGGTATTTTGGACAGCACACTTTTAATGTTTTACGAGTGTAAAAACAAGTTGGTAATAGCATAAAAACTAGAGATGTCCGATAATGGCTTTTTTGCCGATATTGTCCAACTCTTAATTACCGATACTGATATATACAGTCGTGGAATTAACACATTATTATGCCTAATTTTGTTGTGATGCCCCGCTGGATGCATTAAACAATGTAACAAGGTTTTCCAAAATAAATCAACTCAAGTTATGAAAAAAAATGCCAACATGGCACTGCCATATTTATTATTGAAGTCACAAAGTGTAATTTTTTTTAACATGCCTCAAAACAGCAGCTTGGAATTTTGGTACATGCTCTCCCTGAGAGAGCATGAGGAGGTTGAGGTGGGTAGGAGGTAGCGGGGGTTGTATATTGTAGCGTCCCGGAAGAGTTAGTGCTGCAAGGGGTTCTGGGTATTTGTTCTGTTGTGTTCATGTTGTGTTACGGTGCGGATGTTCTCCCGAAATGTGTTTGTCATTCTTGTTTGGTGTGGGTTCACAATGTGGCGCATATTTGTAACAGTGTTAAAGTTGTTTATACGGCCACCCTCAGTGTGACCTGTATGGCTGTTGACCAAGTATGCCTTGCATTCACTTGTGTGTGTGAAAGCCGTAGATATTATGTGACCGGGCCGGCACGCAAAGGCAGTCAGTGCCTTTAAGGTTTATTGGCGTTCTGTCCTTCTCCCTACTTCGGTGTACCACTCCGTACAGCGGCGTTTTAAAAAGTCATACATTTTACTTTTTGAAACCGATACTGATAATTTCCGATATTACATTTTAAAGCATTTATCGTCCGATAATATCGGCAGTCCGATATTATCGGACATCTCTAATAAAAACACTTGTTTGTTACTCTTAAGAGAAAGAACTGTCAACTGTAAAAATACCGTATTTTCCGTACTATAGAGCGCACCGAGATAAAACCGCACACACTAAATTTTAGAAGAAAAAAATATTTTTACACACCGGACTTATAAGCCACAGATATATACGCTACGAAATGACTTATTTACACAGAAATATTTTGTAAATGTTTATTTACATACCTTAATTGTTGCCAAACGGTGTCTGTAACACGGCAGTAAAACGGATGATCAAACAAAATAGAAGTCATCATCATGAACCCACTGGCGGTGGAATCACCTAAACAGACTCAATAACTCCACAGTGACGTTTTGATGATTTTACAAAACTGAAACAACACAAAAAGAAAGCCATTATAAGTTAATAATACTAATACAGACACTGCGTAAACGTATTAACATATTAGCTAATGCTAACAACCCTCGCTTGATTACATTACGACAGCATGTCCAAATATGCATGAAAACACTCCTACAGACTTCACACACGTGACGGTTTAGTAAGTACGAACAGTTTTGGTTATATTGTGAAACAAACGTTGCGTGGAGTGACCTCTAAAGGCTTAGTGGCCACATGCGTGGACAGCACCTTTTAGCTCTTATTTCCAAAATTGTGTACACTACTGAATTGGGTCACTTATGTGAACACTTATACTGCCATCTGGTGGTGTCAGAAGAGTATAACATACAATGGAATTTGGAAAAAAAAGTGTAAAAATAAGAATTAGCATGGCACTACACATGAAGTACACGTTTGTGTACTTATGGGCTAAGTACATCATATCAAAAGATGATTCTTAGTTTTTATTCTAATTAGGGTCCAATAAGCCCAAATAGCAAAGATAAAAAAATAAAAAAAACCTGCAAACAAACAGCTTGGGCCTTAAGAGGTTAATGAAGAGTAGAAACGCTATGGACGGCTAGAAGACGGAACAAAACGTCTACTTCCGGTTGTAAGCACTAAGTGGAAGGACACTGCAGCACCTGCAGTGAGCAAACTTGTCCAAACAATGGGGCTATAGCACAAACAACAACAAAACATATCAGTGTATATGTTTGGTTTTGTGTTTTGTTTTTGTTTTTTACTATTTGCATTATGGCCGTCAGAGAAGAAAAATCCATAAATTAGTCGCGGGGTTTAAAACGTAAGAAAAATAGCAGCTTTTATTCCAGAATGTATGATATTGTGTGCACATAACTGGTGCCAAGAGAGATTATTGCATGATGCAAGTGGCTTCACAAGACTGTTTTTTTGGTTCTATGGTTATCATCACTTTAGTATTTATTTATTTTTTTCCATCCAAAAAAGTGTTCTCAAATTATTACTATTATTATTATTATTATTTCTGTAGATGTTGAACTTGAATCGGGTGTGTTTGTTTTTCCTCTCACCACATTTGTGGGCCGGCAGCGTTTCATCATGCTGCTGACCGAGCATCTCGTCCGATGCGAGACGGGGAGCGTCAACGTCAGCACGCCGTGGTACAAGAACTGTGTGGAAAGACTGCAGCAGATCTTCCTCATGGTAACACACACACACACACACACACACTCACCTTCGTGTGTTTCTTACCTTCTTGAGACCTCTGAAAAAAAGACCTACCTCTTTAGGACCACCCTTTCTAGATATACAAAGATTTGTATTTACAACATTAATAATATATACATACTATGCAAAATGTCATAAGAAAAACTGAACATTTGTGCAATATTATGACAAAAGTTGGAATTGTACTCAATTTTACCAGAAAAGCGTAACATTTTGGCAATTTTATGAAAAGAGTCATAATTTTATTCGGACAAAAGTCACAATTTTATAAGACAGCTTTGAAATTTTGGCAATATTATCGGAATATTACTTGGCAAAATTATGACAAAAGTCATAAATGTCGCTATTTTACAAGAACAACAAAAAAAACTGGCAATATTGTGATAAAAGTCAGAATTTTATATGACAAATGTCACCATTTTGCATTAAAAAGTAATAGTTTTATGAGAAAATATTGCAATATTACAGAAACAGAAAGAATATGAGAAATTGTTCCCAATTTTATAAGAAAAAAGTCGACACATTGCGAGAAAAAGACTGCTTTTAGTTCATTTATTTTATTTATAATTTTTTGTTTGTAATTGTTTGTTAATCTTCATTATTTACTTCGTTATTACAGCATGTCTCTATATACATATTTATTTATTTTTTTAATTAATTTTGGCCAAAGGGGGCGCATTTCAATTTCTTACACACACTTGTTATTTCATATGTTGACCAGAAAGGGAGCACTTCAAATTTTTGCACACACTTGTTATTTCATATGTTGACCAGAGAGGGAGCACTTTTAAAACAGACACACCGTCAATTTGAAAAATCCCTCCTTTTTGGGACAACCCTCATTTTGATAGATTTCACCACCAGGGGTGCAAATGAGACATTCTCTATTAGATGCAATGGTTTTCTGTATTGGGACCATGATTTGTGTCCTAACTTGTTCACACCTCCTCATATGGAAGCTACTTTTCCTTGCTAGTGTCTCAAGAAGGGCAGAAATACAAGAAAACACACACACACATTCTTGTATTTCTTACCCTATTGAGACCTCCGAAAAAAATGCCTACCTCTTTAGGACCACCCTTTCTAGATGTATAAAGATTTGTATTTACAACATTAATAATATATACATGCTATACAAAAGGTCACAATTTCACAAGAAAAACGGAACATTTGTGCAATATTATGACAAAAGTTGGAATTGTACTCAATAGCAGTCGCAATTTTACAAGAAAAACGTATAATTTTGGCAATTTTATGAAAAGAATCGTAATTTTACTCGACAAGTCACAATTTTATAAGAAAACTTTTGAAATGTTGGCAATATTATCGGAATTTTGTCAACATTTTACTCGACAAGTCACAATTTTATAAGGAAACTTTGAAATTTTGGCAATTTTATGAAAAGAGTCATCATTTTACTCGACAAGTCACAATTTTGTAAGAAAACTTTGAAATGTTGACAATATTATCGGAATTTTACTTGGCAAAGTCATGACCAAAGTCATAAATGTTGCTATTTTACAAGAACAACAAAAAAATTGGCAATATTGTGATAAAAGTCAGAATTTTATTTGACAAAACATAACATAAAAAAGTAATACTTTTACAAGAAAATATTGCAATATTACAGAAACAGAAAGCATATGAGAAATTGTTCCCAATTTTATAAGAAAAAAAAGTCGACACATTGTGAGAAAAAGACTGCTTTTAGTTCATTTATTTTATTTTGAATTTTTTGTTTGTAATTGTTTGTTAATCTCCATTATTTACTTGCAGTATGTCTCTATATACATATTTATTTATTATTTTAATTAATTTTGGCCAAAGGGGGCGCATTTCAATTTCTTACACACACTTGTTATTTCATATGTTGACCAGAGGGGGAGCACTTTTAAAAGCGACACACACTTGTTATTTCATATGTTGACCAGAGGGGGAGCACTATTAAAACCGACACACAGTCAATTTGAAAAATACCTCCTTTTTGGGACCACCCTCATTTTGATAGATTTCACCACCAGGGGTGCAAATGAGACATTCTCTATTAGATGCAATGGTTTTCTGTATTGGGACCATGATTTATGTCCTAACTTGTTCACACCTCCTCATATGGAAGCTACTTTTCCTTGCTGGTGTCTCAAGAAGGGCAGAAATACAAGAAAACACACACACACATTCTTGTATTCCTTACCCTATTGAGACCTCCGAAAAAATGCCTGCCTCTTTAGGACCACCCTTTCTAGATGTATAAAGATTTGTATTTACAACATTAATAATATATACATGCTATACAAAAGGTCACAATTTCACAAGAAAAACGGAACATTTGTGCAATATTATGACAAAAGTTGGAATTGTACTCAATAGCAGTCGCAATTTTACAAGAAAAACTTATAATTTTGGCAATTTTATGAAAAGAACGTAATTTTACTCGACAAGTCACAATTTTATAAGAAAACTTTTGAAATGTTGGCAATATTATCGGAATTTTGTCAACATTTTACTCGACAAGTCACAATTTTATAAGGAAACTTTGAAATTTTGGCAATTTTATGAAAAGAGTCATTTTACTCGACAAGTCACAATTTTATAAGAAAACTTTGAAATGTTGACAATATTATCGGAATTTTACTTGGCAAAGTCATGACAAAAGTCATAAATGTCGCTATTTTACAAGAACAACAAAAAAGTTGGCAATATTGTGATAAAAGTCAGAATTTTATTTGACAAAACATAGCATAAAAAAGTAATACTTTTACGAGAAAATATTGCAATATTACAGAAACAGAAAGCATATGAGAAATTGTTCCCAATTTTATAAGAAAAAAAGTCGACACATTGTGAGAAAAGGACTGCTTTTAGTTCATTTATTTTATTTTGAATTTTTTGTTTGTAATTGTTTGTTAATCTTCATTATTTACTTACAGTATGTCTCTATATACATATTTATTTATTATTTTAATTAATTTTGGCCAAAGGGGGCGCATTTCAATTTCTTACACACACTTGTTATTTCATATGTTGACCAGAGGGGGAGCACTTTTAAAAGCGACACACACTTGTTATTTCATATGTTGACCAGAGGGGGAGCACTATTAAAACCGACACACAGTCAATTTGAAAAATACCTCCTTTTTGGGACCACCCTCATTTTGATAGATTTCACCACCAGGGGTGCAAATGAGACATTCTCTATTAGATGCAATGGTTTTCTGTATTGGGACCATGATTTATGTCCTAACTTGTTCACACCTCCTCATATGGAAGCTACTTTTCCTTGTTGGTGTCTCAAGAAGGGTAGAAATTCAAGAACACACACACACACATTCTTGTATTTCTACCCTATTGAGACCTCCGGGAAAAAAATGCCTACCTCTTTAGGACCACCCTTTCTAGATGTATAAAGATTTGTATTTACAACATTAATATATACATGCTATACAAAAGGTCACAATTTCACAAGAAAAACGGAACATTTGTGCAATATTATGACAAAAGTTGGAATTGTACTCAATAACAGTCGCAATTTTACAAGAAAAACTTGTAATTTTGGCAATTTTATGAAAATAGTCGTAATTTTACTCAACAAGTCACAATTTTATAAGAAAACTTTTGAAATTTTGGCAATATTATCGTAATTTTACTTGGCAAAAATTATGACAAAAGTCATAAATGTCACTATTTTACAAGAACAACAAAAAAAACTTGTAATATTGTGATAAAAGTCAGAATTTTCTATGACAAATGTCACCATTTTGCATTAAAAAGTAATGATTTAACATGAAAAAAGTAATAATTTTAAGAGAAAATCTTGCAATATTATAGAAACAGAAAGAATATGAGAAATTGTTCCCAATTTTATAAGAAAAAAGTCGACACATTGTGAGAAAAAGACTGCTTATAGTTATTTTTTTATTTTTTGTATTATTTGTAATTGTTTTTTAATCTTCATTATTTACTTCAAGTTATTATAGTATGTCTCTATATACATATTTATTTATTTTTTTTATTAATTTTGGCCAAAGGGGGCATATTTCAATTTCTTACACACACTTGTTATTTCATATGTTGACCAGAGGGGGAGCACATTTAAAACCGACACACAGTCAATTTGAAAAATCCCTACTTTTTGGGACCACCCTCATTTTGATAGATTTCACCACCAGGGGTGCACATGAGACATTCTCTATTAGATGCAATGGTTTTCTGTATTGGGACCATGATTTATGTCCTAACTTGTTCACACCTCCTCATATGGAAGCTACTTTTCCTTGTTGGTGTCTCAAGAAGGGTAGAAATACAAGAACACACAGAATGAAGTATCCCCTTCCTCACTGCGTCACTGTTCCTCGGCAGCACCACAGCACCATCCAGCAGTACATGGGAACACTGGAGAACCTGCTGTTCACGGCCGAGCTGGACCACCACATCCTGGCCGTCTACCAGCAGTTTTGCGCCCTTCAGCTGTAAAAAAACAAAAAAAACAAAACCCGAAACATTTGTCGTCCAACGTTGGCTCTTGCATCAAGAATGTCCTCCTGACAAAAACGAGTATTTTCATCCTGTGTTGTGGAAGGTGTCGTGTTGGACGTGTAAGTATCGAGAATGCAACAGCGGTCAGCTTATCAACTTCTTTTGATTCTTTCTTTTTTTTTTTTTTTTTTTTGCCGTTTAATCCTTTTTTATATGGTCACTCTCCTTTTATTTGTTTTATGTGGAATTGGAAAGGAAATAAATCTCCAAATTCTTTTAACTTTCATCTGCGTGCGTGTTGGAAGAAATGACACCTTGAGCCATGAATGTTAGAACAATAAACACACACACGCCTGGAATGATCAGCTTTCAATTATTTAACAAAACTTGCACGAATGGAATTAATACTTAAAAGTACCGTATTTTACGCACTATAAGGCGCACCTAAAAACCTCCAATTTTCTCAGAAGCTGACAGTGCGCCTTATAATCCGGTGCGCCTTATATATGGACCAAAATTGAGCCACAACAGGTCTCGCAACTACGGGGTGCATAACGTAACCCCAGCCTCTACTGTAGCGTCTATTATATGCGTCTATTATATGCGCCTTATAATGCGGTGCGCCTTATATATGAACAAAGTTTTAAAATAGGCCATTCATTGAAGGTGCGCCTTATAATCCAGTGCAGAAAATACGATAATGAAATATATTACACATATTTGATAGCTGCAGTGTCAGTCTAAAAACTACTTGAGCATCAATGATGTCATAAGTAAGTCAGCATTTCAAAGTGTATGAGGTTAATTTGTGTCTATTATTTATGTAACTGATATGTTTGTTTGAATTTTGTGAAGTGATTTTTTTACATGCTGACAACGGATGTCCGATAATATCAGACTGCCAATATTATCGGCCGATAAATGCTTTAAAATGTAATATCGGAAATTATCGGTATCGGTTTCGTTATTATCGGTATCGTTTTTTTAAAAGTACAATGTATGACGTTTTTAAACGCCTCTGTGTACACGGACCTAGGGAGAAGTACATAGAGACAATAAACCTTTTAAGGCACTTCCTTTACGTGCATGCCATCCCAGTCGCATGATATCTACCGGCCTTACTCATTACGGATTGATGCAAGGCATACTTGATCAACAGCCATATAAACAACTTTAACACTGTTACAAATATGCACCACACTGCGAACCCACACCAAACAAGAATGACAAACACATTTCGGGAGAACATCCGCACCGTAACACAACAGAACAAATACCCAGAATCCCTTGTCGTACTAACTCTTCCGGGACGCTACAATATAACCTTATATAAAACCTTGTTACATTGTTTAATGCATCCAGCGGGGCATCAGAACAAAATTAGGCATAATAATGTGTTAATTCCACGACTGTATATATTGGTATCGGTTGATATCGGTATCGGTAATTAAGAGTTGGACAATATCGGACATCTCTAATGCTGACAATTTCATGGAAAAAAATGTTTTAATCAAAATGCGCTTGTTTAAAAATGGTAATACATATTCAGTAAAAAAACAAAAACTAAACAGATCTCAAAATAAGAATAAACTTTATTTTTTTTAAATACACCAACAAATACAGAATGTGGGATTTACAATACTAACTATGACCAATAAAACACTGAATATTTCAAATATATGGATGCTGCTCCTCCCCAGATCACCTGCTTGATTGAAATATTGTATAATCAAGAAAAAACAACAAAGATGCTTTGATTGATTGATTGATTGATTGATTGAAACTTTTATTAGTAGATTGCCCAGTACAGTACATATCCCGTATAATTGACCACTAAATGGTAACACCCTAATAAGTTTTTCAACTTGTTTAAGTCGGGGTCCACGTTAATCAATTCATGGTAGAATGCAACAAACACGGCGAAAAATAAACGCCAAGGGTGTATAGATAAAAAAAAAAAAGCAACCACATATTCATAAGAATATCACTGTAGTGCAGAAATCTGCCTCTGACACCGCTATCATGCTTATTTGGGCTGTAAACAAGCCCCGCCCACTCTGCCTGTGTCGGGTCCTTTTTAATGCTGTTTTTGTGTCACGTGATTTAAAAACTGACGCCTCATTGGCTGGTTCCGGCGCAGGCGCAATTTACCGCCAGTGTGAGTCTGCTATTTCATGCAGCGAATTTTTCGACACTGATTCCCCCCCCCCCCCCCCCCCCCCCAACACACGCACTTTTGCGACACATCTGCAGAGGTGAGAAGTAACGCGCGACATTCACTCCGTTACACGTACTTACGTAACTTTGAAAAAAATTTACTCGTCAGAGTAGTTTTAATGTAACATACTTTTTGTGGTGATAGTTGTTGTACATAATGGAGCCACTAGATGGCGCGCTAGGATCATGGCTGCTTTAGAATATATATATATATATATATATATATATATATATATATATATACAGGTAAAAGCCAGTAAATTAGAATATTTTGAAAAACTTGATTTATTTCAGTAATTGCATTCAAAAGGTGTAACTTGTACATTATATTTATTCATTGCACACAGACTGATGCATTCAAATGTTTATTTCATTTAATTTTGATGATTTGAAGTGGCAACAAATGAAAATCCAAAATTCCGTGTGTCACAAAATTAGAATATTACTTAAGGCTAATACAAAAAAGGGATTTTTAGAAATGTTGGCCAACTGAAAAGTATGAAAATGAAAAATATGAGCATGTACAATACTCAATACTTGGTTGGAGCTCCTTTTGCCTCAATTACTGCGTTAATGCGGCGTGGCATGGAGTCGATGAGTTTCTGGCACTGCTCAGGTGTTATGAGAGCCCAGGTTGCTCTGATAGTGGCCTTCAACTCTTCTGCGTTTTTGGGTCTGGCATTCTGCATCTTCCTTTTCACAATACCCCACAGATTTTCTATGGGGCTAAGGTCAGGGGAGTTGGCGGGCCAATTTAGAACAGAAATACCATGGTCCGTAAACCAGGCACGGGTAGATTTTGCGCTGTGTGCAGGCGCCAAGTCCTGTTGGAACTTGAAATCTCCATCTCCATAGAGCAGGTCAGCAGCAGGAAGCATGAAGTGCTCTAAAACTTGCTGGTAGACGGCTGCGTTGACCCTGGATCTCAGGAAACAGAGTGGACCGACACCAGCAGATGACATGGCACCCCAAACCATCACTGATGGTGGAAACTTTACACTAGACTTCAGGCAACGTGGATCCTGTGCCTCTCCTGTCTTCCTCCAGACTCTGGGACCTCGATTTCCAAAGGAAATGCAAAATTTGCATGGTTGGGTGATAGATAGAAAATCTGTGGGGTATTGTGAAAAGGAAGATGCAGAATGCCAGACCCAAAAACGCAGAAGAGTTGAAGGCCACTATCAGAGCAACCTGGGCTCTCATAACACCTGAGCAGTGCCAGAAACTCATCGACTCCATGCCACGCCGCATTAACGCAGTAATTGAGGCAAAAGGAGCTCCAACCAAGTATTGAGTATTGTACATGCTCATATTTTTCATTTTCATACTTTTCAGTTGGCCAACATTTCTAAAAATCCCTTTTTTGTATTAGCCTTAAGTAATATTCTAATTTTGTGACACACGGAATTTTGGATTTTCATTTGTTGCCACTTCAAATCATCAAAATTAAATGAAATAAACATTTGAATGCATCAGTCTGTGTGCAATGAATAAATATAATGTACAAGTTACACCTTTTGAATGCAATTACTGAAATAAATCAAGTTTTTCAAAATATTCTAATTTACTGGCTTTTACCTGTATGTATGTATGTATGTATGTATGTATATATATATATATATATATATATATATATATATATATATAGCGACGAACAAACCAGCAGGTGTTTGTCATTAGCTGATGGCATGTTTGTGAATAATCAAATAATTGTCTTGCAAAGGTTTTCACGGAAAACATAACACTTTTTACTTTTACTTGAGTAGTGTTGTGAAGAAGAAACGCCACTTTTTTCTCCGTTACGTTTACTTACATTATAATTAATTATAACTAGGGATGTGCGATAATGGCTTTTTGCCGACGTCCGATATTGTCCAACTCTTAATTACCGATACCGATATATACAGTCGTGGAATTAACACATTATTATGCCTAATTTGGACAACCAGGTATGGTGAAGATAAGGTCCTTTATAAAAAATAATAATAATAATAAGATAAATAAATTAAAAACATTTTCTTGAATAAAAAAAGTAAAACAATACAACAACAGTTACATAGAAACTAGTAATTAATGAAAATGAGTAAAATTAACTGTTAAAGCACGCACAATCATGTGTGCTTACGGACTGTATCCCTTGCAGACTGTATTGATATATATTGATATATAATGTAGGAACCAGAATATTAATAACAGAAATAAACAACCCTTTTGTGTGAATGAGTGTAATTAAGGTTTTTTTGGTTTGGTGCACTAATTGTAAATGTATCGTGTTTTTTTATGTTGAATTAATTTTAAAACAAAAAACAACGATACCGATAATAAAAAAAAAACGATACTGATCATTTCCGATATTACATTTTAAAGCATGTATCTCTAATTATAACCCATTAAGACTTAAAAAGACAAATTCATTTTGTCAGCGAGCCTTTTTCCGGTTGGCATTGTCACGTGACTCTGTTCCGCCAATCCAACGCGAGCGTTGGTGACGTCGTGACGTCATTCCACCAATCAAACGGAGCCTCACGGCGAGGATCCAATCCGAGCTCCAACTACTAAAACACAACATTTACTGTAAGTAATTAGTTGACTAAAATGTTGAGGAATTTTGTCGACTAAAAACTACATTAGTTTTACATGACTAAAACTGAGATACCTTTTTGTCAAAAGACACCAAAACTAAATTAAAAACTTCTGTCCAAATTAACACTGGCCGGTGTTATAGAAACCTACTTGTTTAAAAGTGTCAGAATGTTCCCAAAAGAAGACAATTTAACGAACATTTGACTAAAATAGCCATCTTTTTGCATGTCTCTGATGATTCTAATATCCACAAGTGTCATTGAAACACAGAAAAACATGACCAACAACACCAAATGGCAGTGGAAATGTGTATGGCGGTATAGCTCGCCAGCAACTTGAGAGTTCCAGGTTCGAACCCCGCTCTCGCCATCCTAGTCACTGCCGTTGTGTCCTTGGGCAAGACACTTTACCCACCTGCTCCCAGTGCCACCCACACTGGTTTAAATGTAACTTAGATATTGGGTTTCACTATGAAAAAGCGCTTTGAGTCACTAGAGAAAAGCGCTATATAAATATAATCCACCCACCCACACTAGTTATCTGTTAGATCCAGAGCTTGAATGTTACTAGCGCTACCTTATTAGTATGTAGCATCTAACAAGCTGAAATGACCACCATCGCCCCCTAGTGTACGAGAGGCACACTGCGTATGACCATCAGTCACATTAAGAGCAGTTATGGGCAAATTAAGGTCCGGGGGTCACATGCGGCCCGTTAAGTTTTTCATTCTGGCCCACCGGACATTCTCAAATCATTTTTTTTTTAGATCTTTAAGATGGAAAGTGTAGCTGCCATTATGATGTGCAGTCATGTTTTCTAATGACCGTAAGTCTTCAACTGTACAAAGTATTTCAATGCTTGGAATCTGCGCTTTTGCATGATATACCAGTTATTATGGTAATCTAATTAGTTACTATGGTCATCTAATTAGTTACTATGGTAATCTAATTAGTTACTATGGTCATCTAATTAGTTACTATGGTAATCTAAGTCACAGCAGCTCAGACAAGGCATCAAGCAGCGTGGAGATTTTCACAACAAAGTTTTAAAGCTTAGTGATATCTCAGATGTATCAGATTGTAGGTGGGTTTTTTTTTTGTTTTTTTGCTGAGTTTGTTGCATTTTTGTTGTGTTTTGCTAGATTGTAAAATATGTCGATGGAGACGTTCATGTGTTGTCAATATTCAGTGTTTTATTGGTCATAGTTAATATTGTAAATCCCACATTCTTTATTTTCATGTACATTCTGGATGTCTTATTCAGTAAAAAAAAAATTAAATGCCATTTAAGGTGGTCTGTCATATAGTTTTTAGCATTCAATCAGACATTATTGTGAGGTTTTGTAGAGATACCGGCCCTGTTGCGTTTGGACCAGTTGTTCCTCCCAGGGAATTCAAGTTGCTGGTCGCTCCCAAGCTCTTTCTATGACACTTAAAGCTGAGTAGAAGAACCACCAGAGACAGAATAGGTATTTTGTCATTTTATCTCCAAAGCTTTGGAAATATAATGAGACCAGTCCAGCATAGAACATTCAATCGCGCAGCTAAGATGGTCTGCTCTAAAATATGGAAACCTTCTCTTCTATAAAGTGTCTCTCCCTCCCACCCTCGTTGTCTTGTCTCTCTTTCTCGCCCAAACACATGCCCATTGTCCTCCTCAGCTGGACACAGGAACAGATAAGGAAAAGGAGTATCTCTCCTCCTTACATTCCAAAGTCAAGGTTAGCACACAGTATTTGCAGACAACCAAAAGACCACAATTGGAAGAAGAACACTAGCTGTTTTGTAATATGATTATGAAAGTAAAGAAGTAACACTTAAATACGGATATATGTAAATATCTGCCTCCGACAGCCCCCAGACACATTTTTTTCTATAAATTTGGCCCCTGAGTCAAAATAATTGCCCAGGCCTGCATTAGAGGTAAGATCATGGAAATTCCAACTCCACATGCTGGTGTGAAAATAGTCTGATTTTTTTAATAATTCAGTTTCTTCTAACTTAGTAGATAGAAACAAACTGACTGTAAAAAGTGACATGATGTCAGACAATGCAGCAAAAATCCTCAATTATTACTTTCAAACTAGTAAAAAGAGCATTTATATCATGTGCTGTCATGTGTGTCAGTAGAAATGTTCACATTTCAGCCTAAAAGAATTCCACTTCCAACTGGAGAAAACATGTTGCAATAAACTGTCATTTTTATATTTTACACACACACCAACTACTAGGGCTGTGAATCTTTGGGTGTCCCACGATTCGATTCAATATCGATTCTTGGGGTCACGATTCGATTTAAAATCGTTTTTTGTTTTTTTTCCAATTCAACACGATTCTTGATTCAAAAACGATTTTTTCTCGATTCAAAAGGATTCTCTCTTCTTTCAATACATATGATTTCAGCAGGATCTACCCCAGTCTGCTGACATGCAAGCAGAGTACCGGTAGTAGATTTTTGTAAAAAGCTTTTATAATTGTAAAGGACAATGTTTTATCAACTGATTGCAATAATGTAAATTTGTTTCGACTATTAAATGAACCAAAAATATGACTTAATTTATCTTTGTGAAAATATTGGACACAGTGTGTTGTCAAGCTTAAGAGATGTGATGCAAGTGTAAGCCACTGTGACACTATTGTTCTTTTTTTTTTTATAAATGTCTAATAATAATGTCATTGAAATTGTAACTAATATTGATACTGTTGTTGATAATATTCATTTTTGTTTCGTTCTCTGTCGTGTTTGTGTCTCCTCTCGATTGCTCTGTTTTTTGCAGTTCTGAGTGTTGCTGGGTCGGGTTTGGTTTTGGAATTGGATTGCATTGTTATGGTATTGCTGTGTATTGTTTTGTTGGATTGATTAATTAAAAAAATAATAAAAATACATTAAAAAAAAAAATCGATTTAAAAAAAATGAGAATCGATTCTGAATCGCACAACGTGAGAATCGCGATTTGAATTCGAATCCATTTTTTCCCACACCCCTACCAACTACAATTGTAGTCCAAGAACCATTACAAAAATAGCTATTGAGTAAATCAGAAGTTACGCGTAAGTTACTAAATACTTGAGTAGTTTTATCACACAATACTTATTTAACTTACTCAAGTAATTGTTTTGATGACTACTTTTTACTTGAGTCATATTTTAAATCAACGGTACTCATCTGTCAGCATACTTTGATGTACAAAAACTTTAAAGGGGAACATTATCACAATTTCAGAAGGGTTAAAACCATTAAAAATCAGTTCCCAGTGGCTTGTTTTTCAAAATTTTACCCATCACGCAATATCCCTAAAAAAAGCTTCAAAGTGCCTGATTTTAACCATCGTTATATACACACCCGTCCATTTTCCTGTGACGTCACATAGTGAAGCCAACACAAACAAACATGGCGGAAAGAACAGCAAGCTATAGCGACATTAGCTCGGATTCAGACTCGGATTTCAGCGGCTTAAGCGACTCAACAGATTACGCATGTATTGAAACGGATGGTTGTAGTGTGGAGGCAGGTAGCGAAAACGAAATTGAAGAAGAAACTGAAGCTATTGAGCCATATCGGTTTGAACCGTATGCAAGCGAAACCGACAAAAACGACACGACAGCCAGCGACACGGGAGAAAGCGAGGACGAATTTGGCGATCGCCTTCTAACCAACGATTGGTATGTGTTTGTTTGGCATTAAAGGAAACTAACAACTATGAACTAGGTTTACAGCATATGAAATACATTTGGCAACAACATGCACTTTGAGAGTGCAGACAGCCCAGTTTTCATCAATTAATATATTCTGTAGACATACGCTCATCCCCGCTCTTTTCCTGAAAGCTGATCTGTCCAGTTTTGGAGTTGATGTCAGCAGGCCAGGGAAGCTAGGATCGATAGGGGGTTTAGCTCGCTCGTCTGCGGGAACAAACTGCCGCCATTGCTTGCCGTGCTACCGAGGTCCTTTGTCCCTGAATTGCTCACACACTCCGGCAGATTCAATGGGGGTCTGGCAGCAGATTTCTTTGACTTTATCGTTGGAAATGCATCTGCTTTGAGTGTCGCAGGATATCCACACATTCTTGCCATCTCTGTCGTAGCATAGCTTTCGTTGGTAAAGTGTGCGGAACAAACGTCCAATTTCTTGCCACTTTCGCATCTTTGGGCCACTGGTGCAACTTGAATCCGTCCCTGTTCGTGTTGTTACACCCTCCGACAACACACCGACGAGGCATGATGTCTCCAAGGTACGGAAAACAGTCGAAAAAACGGAAAATAACAGAGCTGATTTGACTCGGTGTTTGAGAAAATGGCGGATTGCTTCCCGATGTGACGCCACGTTGTGACGTCATCGCTCCGAGAGCGAATATTAGAAAGGCGTTTATTTCGCCAAAATTCACCCATTTAGAGTTCGGAAATCGGTTAAAAAAATATATGGTCTTTTTTCTGCAACATCAAGGTATATATTGACGCTTACATAGGTCTGGTGATAATGTTCCCCTTTAACTTTCGTAATAAAGATACAAATGAACCTCCATAAAAGTGGTTACTTCCTCTTTGGCACGAGTTAAAAAAAACAAACATAATAAAGGACAAAATGCTTCTTGGTTATTTTGTTATGAGAACGTTACTCGGTCGGATCACTTCGTTCTCGCTGGCGGCGGTTCCGGTCCCATAGATGGCGGCTTTTTCGGCCTCCAGGCGCCTGTATGGCGTGTGGAAGAAGATGAGGAAGATGCAGGAGGACACGGCGCTCAGTGTGGACAGCAGCATCACAGGAACTGATGGGACACAGCAGGCACAGGACCATTAAGGACACGTCCACACCAACCTTTTGTTACCCGCCTGCGGAACCTCGAAAAAAGGGCGGTCCAAACTCCTCCCGCTCAGGGCTACATTTTGAAAAATCCAAAGATTGTTTTTGTCTTCAAAGCTAAAAAGTATGGAATTACCAGACTTGGAGTTTGTTCATTCAGTTGTTTTATTTTGTAGACAAAAAGCACATAACAGACTCAAAACTTATAGTCGTTTTAAATGTGAACTGTCTGGCTTTAAGTAGCACTAAAACAAGAAAATACATTGTGGAAGTCAGTAACAGTCTCATTTTTAGAGTGAAAACATTATGGAATCACCTTGTGAATTTTTATTTTCACATAAAATCTGCTCATTAGTCTCCAGCAGTGTGGTGTGCAGGCTCCATCTTTGACGCCGCCCTAGTGGCTCCCTGGAGCTTTTTCAAAAATGTATGAAAAAAGATGGGGGGGAAATATATTTTTTGTTTTTATATGGTTTCTGTAGGCCAGGGGATCGGCAAACCAAAATGCTGAAAGAGCCATATTGGACCGAAAATACAAAAAACTAATCTGCCTGGAGCCGCAAAAAAATCAAAGCCTTATATAAGTGTTATAATGAAGGCAACACATGATGTAAGTGTCTATATTAGCTGTATTAGCCTACTATCAAAATGACTATGTGTCGCAGGCTGACTCAAATCTTTGCTGACAGAAATGTTGAAACATAATATTTATTCTAAACATTTTTACAACATTGGAAAACATTACACCGGGGCAGCATGGTGGAAGAGGGGTTAGTGCGTCTGCCTCACAATACGAAGGTCCTGGGTTCGATCCTGCGCTCTGGATCTTTCTGTGTGGAGTTTGCATGTTCTCCCCATGACTGCGTGGGTTCCCTCCGGGTACTCCGGCTTCCTCCCACCTCCAAAGACATGCACCTGGTGATAGGTTGATTGGCAACACTAAATTGGCCCTAGTGTGTGAATGTTGTCTGTCTATCTGTGTTGGCCCTTTGATGAGGTGGCGACTTGTCCAGGGTGTACCCCGCCTTCCGCCCGAATGCCGCTGAGACAGGCTCCAGTGCCCCCCATAACCCCGAAGGGAATAAGCGGTAGAAAATGGATGGATGGATGAATGGAAAACATTAGTAAAACGGAGGCTTCTCATAGGGTGAGATAACTCCTGGAAATTACTGGCTTAGAATGACCAAATGTATAGATGTGTGCCCAAGTTAATGGAAACGGCAGGCTGTCTTCTTCTAGTGGATTTGAGCTCAAATATACCTACAAATGAGGCATAATGATGCAATATGTACATACAGCTGGCCTAAATAGCATGTTAGCATTTATTAGCTTGTAGTCATGCACTGACCAAATATGCCTGATTAGCACTTCAACAAGTCAGTAACATCAACAAAGCTCAGCTTTGTGCATTCACGCACAGCATACAACGTTTGGTGGACAAAATGAGACAAAGAAGGTGTGGTATAAAACACGTCTTTCAGTGGCAGCGTCAGAGAAAGTTGTACATGTAAACAAACTGTAGTGAGTTCAAGGACCGCCGAAATTAGTAGGACAAAACGGCGGTCGCCAAATACTCTCATCAGTGAAGCATGTTGAATATAAACAGTGGGATTTCTAACAATTAGGAAGGTTTGTGTCATGTTTGTCCTCCTACAGAAACCATATTAAAACAGAAACGATATTTTTTGCCTCATCTTTTTCCATTTTCATATATTTTTGAAAAAGCTCCAGGGAGCCACTAGGGCGGCGCTAAAGAGCTGCATGCGGCTCTTGAGCCGCGAGTTGCCAACAAACATGACACAAAACCTTCCTAAATGTTAGAAAGTCTACTGTTTAATATGTTTGTGTTTATGCTTCACTGATGAGAGTATTTGGTGAGCACCGTTTTGTCCTACTAATTTCGGCGGTCCTTAAACTCACCGTAGTTGTGTGGACTGTGTGACGCAACAGTTTGTTTACATGTACTGTACAACTTTCTCCGACGCTGCCCCAGAAAGACATGTTTTATACCACTCCTTCTTTGGTCCACCAAAAGTTTTATGCTGTGCGAGAATGCACAAAGGTGAGCTTTGTTGATGTTATTGACTTGTTGAAGTGCTAATCAGGCATATTTGGTCAGTGCATGACTGCAAGCTAATCAATGCTAACATTCTATTTAGGCTAGCTATATGTACATATTGCATCATTATGCCTCGTTTGTAGGTATATTTGATCATTGAATTTCCTTTACTTATGTCCTCTGTGTATCTAATTTATATTTGCATTTACTATGAGTTACCTGAGTGGCTGGGCAAAACAGATAGAAAAAAAATAGATTTTAGATTTTTTTTAAACGATTAATAATCGTTACAAGTAAGAATCGCGATTCACTTGAAAAGTTTTTTTTGACACTTCTACTGACTACCGCAATTTATTTTCTTTAATTATTTTAGTGTTTTTTAAAGCCAGAAAACAACTGAATGAACATCCTCCGAGTCCGGTGATTCCATCATTTTTTCCAGGGGTTGTACTAACGTTTGTACATGTGATTTTGTAGTTTGAATACATTAGCAAAATATTTTAAAACATTTTTTACACTATTATTATGGGTAATTGTGTGTAGAATTCTGAGGACAAAAAATGAATGTATTCCATTTTGGAATAAGGCTGTAACATAACAAAATGTGGAGAAAGTGCGAATGCACTGTATTTGCATATAAAATCGTGCTGATCTGACGTTACCTTTCCAGCTCTGAGGGGCGAGCTTGCAGGTTGAGCGAGGCGACTCTGCGATGGGTGTTGCCAAAGCTTGAAGAAGGATGATGTAAATCAGCGACTGAACTTGTCTGTAGGACGAAGGGAAATAGTTCGAGAGTTTCAAGTAGCCGAGGAGAGGAAGTAGGACGTGTGAGTTACCCTGATATGAAGACCAGTCCGGTGGAGGTGGCTTCTCCCACAGGGTAGGAACATTCCACAGTCAACTCCATCACGGCCGGGTAGATGGAGAAACCGAAGAAGCCAAAAAGAGCGCAAACAATCGCCACGGCCACCTTCTGATCTTGCATCAGACACACCTGGGGAGGATTGCGGTGAGATGTGTGTGTTCTTGTATTTCTACCCTTGTTGAGACACCAACAAGGAAAAGTAGCTTCCATATGAGGAGGTGTGAACAAGTTAGGACATAAATCATGGTCCCAATACGGAAAACCATTGCATCTAATAGAGAATGTCTCATTTGCACCCCTGGTGGTGAAATCTATCAAAATGAGGGTGGTCCCAAAAATGAGGGATTTTTCAAATTGACTGTGTGTCGGTTTTAAAAGTGCTCCCCCTCTGGTCAACATATGAAATAACAAGTGTGGGTAAAAATTTGAAGTGCTCCCCCTTTGGCCAACATATGTGATAACAAGTGTGTGTAAGAAATTGAAATGCGCCCCCTTTGGCCAAAATTAATAACAAAAAGAAACTAAATATGTATATAGAGACATACTGTATTAACTTGAAGTAAAATTATGACTTTTGTGTCATAATTTTTCCAAATACAATTCCTATTATTATAATGTTGCCAACATTTTTAAGTTTTCTTATAAAATTGTGGCTTTTGTCGAGTAAAATTACGACCCTTTTCATAAAATTGCCAAAAGTTTAAGCTTTTTCTTGTAAAATTGCGACTGTTATTGAGTAAAATTCCAACTTTTATCATAATATTGCACAAATGTTCAGTTTTTCTTGGGAAATTTTGACTACGATTACGACTTTTATTATAACTGTAACTAAAGTTTTTCTTGTGAAATTCCAACTCATTTTCCACAACAAGCTTTTTTATATTTCCATAGTATATATAAATTAATAATGTTGTAAATACAAATATTTATATATCTAGTAAGGGTGGTCCTCAACAAGGTAACAAATACGTGTGGTTGTGTAAGATGCTCTCACCACAGTGAAGGCGCAGGCCACCATGGCAGAGAGGCTCATGTTGACTTTGATGGCCTCCATGAACTTCTTGGTTTTGTCAACGTAAAGCCCCAGCAGGGCGGCGCCCACGATGCCAAACGCGATGAAGAGCGCGCCGCACAGACCCGCAAAATCCTGTAGGGATGAAACACGTTCATCGACACGAGACACACAGTACATATCATCGTGTGCACGTTGCCTTTGACACTTGCTTCCGGTGTACATGCTGGCAACCATGATGTCACGTGGTTTGTTGTGACACATTTTGGATCTTTTGGGTTATTTTACGCTGTGAAGACACAACAGAACGGAGCTTTGCATGTTTGCTGATGCACACGTTTAGTAGGGGGCAGTAAACATCGCAACGCCTGGCCCACCTCTTCCAATCTAACATGCCTGATTACAGTCACACTAGCCCAGGGGTGGGCATATTTGGTCAGTGCATGACTGCAAGCTAATCGATGCTAACATGCTATTTAGGCCTCGTTTGTAGCTATATTTGAGCTCATTTAATTTCCTTTACTTATGTCCTCTGTGTATCTAATTTATATGTGCATCTCTTATGACACATTATCTGTATGTAATATTGGCTGCATTTCTGATAGGTGTGTGCCATGTTGTTCCAGACCACAGCAAATCACCAAAAATGATTCCCGGGCGCAGCACCGCTGCTGCCCACTGCTCCCCTCACCTCCCAGGGGGTGAACAAGGGGATGGGTCAAATGCAGAGGACAAATTTCACCACACCTAGTGTGTGTGTGACAATCATTGGGACTTTAACTTTAACTTTAAATGTTACCCAGCATGCAAAGATTGTAATAAATCCATGAGAAGAAGACAGCCTGACGTTTCCTTTAACTTGAACACACACATCTATAACTTTTGGCTATTTAAACCATTAACTTCCAGGACTTATCTCACTCTCTGACAATGCTCTGTTGTACTAATATTGTTCAGTATTGTAAAAATGTGTAGAATAAATATTACATTTCAAAATTTCTGTCTACGAAGATTTGAGTCAGCTTGCGACACATAGTCATTTTGATAGTAGGCCAATATAGCTACACTTACATCATGTGTTGCTGCCATTATAACACTTATATAAGGCGTTTAATTTTTTGCAGCTCCAGACAGATTAGTTTTTTTGTATTTTTGGTCCAATATGGCTCTTTTTCACTGGCAAAACAATTGTATCCGTTTTTGCAGCTTAACACAAAAAACTCAGGCATTAAGCAGTATTAATGATCATGTGTGTGGTGTGCTCGGATGGTATCAACACAGCATGACCATTCTGTCCCAGCACCAGACTCTGGTCTTCCAACCCCCAAATCTCACAAACGTGACCCCAAGGAGTGGGCGTACTGATCTACATATAGATGATGTTAATCCCAAGGTGGGTATTGGTATCGGATCAATACTTTTGTTATAGTTTCTTTTTTGTACGGCCGGCAAATGACTCACAGTTTATGCGTCTCTTGAAGTCTGTCAGTGCAAACGTTATTTATCACAAATATCTGTGTCATGTTTGGTATTTGAATTTTTTTTTAAGGGATGTTCTGATCAGAGTTTGTGCTGCCGATTCCAATACCGATCATCCATGAGTGTATTGGAATTAACTGTACATTTTTTGTGTATATATGATGAGTGCTAGTAACAATCTAACAATATCAACACCATTTGTAAACTACTTCCTTGTTTTCTTGTATTACTTACTGTACAATTGTTTGATCAAAAGAAAGTCAATACTAGGGCTGCACAATTAACCGAAATGGAATCGATATTGAGGTTCTAATTAGTGTGGTAAATAACCGCAAGAGGCTGAAGTTGTTGGGTTTTTTTCTTCCTCTATCACTGGCATTTGAGTGACAGACATGTTCGCCAATCAGAATTGTTGAGCCTCTTGTTTGTTCATCTAGTGCAGAGGTGTCCAAACATTTTCCAGCGAGGGCCACTTTTATACATTTTGTATATGAAAAATACTCAAACCAAAACAATGTAGGTGAACATATCCTCACATTTGAAAAACATTTCTACATCTTAGCTTTGTGTTATGGATAACAAAGCAATAAAATGATTCATGATTATTTAAATAATGATTTTATTTGCATTTATGTTAACTGTGCTCTAAAGTAAGCTTGTATTTACTAATATTGCTATTATACCGTCAACTGAAACGCTTTTGAGGGCTTTAGTACACTCAAAAACATATATCTCACTTTTTCATCATGACAGGACACATGGAAATCATCGAAGACCTCACACAGTAAGACGCTCAGGTTGTCTGACATTTTGGTTTTCAGGTCCCATTTTTGGGGGATTTGGTCCCCTTTAATTTTTCATAGTCTTTTGTTGTAATTTGGGACCTGTTTAGTTTGTTTATAGCAGGGTTGTCAAACTTATTTTAGCTCAGGGGCCGCATGGAGGAAAAACTATTCCCACGCTGACTGAGCTGCCGGAAAATCTGTGGCCATTTTATTACGGTGCATTACTGTAAATTGAAAAACAGCACCAATGTTATTTTTACAGTAACATTTTGGCGACTGAGCTGCTACTTTTTTACCGTGTCATCAATGATTGTGCAGCTTGAAAAAGGTCAGTATGAATATTTTTTAAATTTGGTAGCCACCCTTTGGTGGGCCAAATTTGGCCCCCAGGTCTGCAATTTGGCACTCTCTGCACTAGAGTGATAATGTTTGACAATTTTTTTCGCAGAAGCTCCTTAAAAACAACAGAACGCTACTGTAACTGACAAAATAAATAGACAAAAAATCAAATGACTGCTGTAGAGCAGTGTTTTTCAACCACTGTGCCTCGGCACACTAGTGTGCCGTGAGATACAGTCTGGTGTGCCGTGGGAGATTATGTAATTTCACCTAATTGGGTTAAAAATATGTTTTGCAAACCAGTAATTATAGTCTGCAAATAATGTCCCATTGTTGAGTGTCTGTACTGTCTAGAGCTCGGCAGACTAACCATGTAATACTCTTCCATATCAGTAGGTGGAAGCAGGTAGCTAATTGCTATGTAGATGTCGGAAACTTGGTTTGTCGTGATCACAATATACGGGAGGCAATGTGCAGGTAAAAAGGTATCTAACGCTTAAACCAAAAATAAACAAAAGGTGAGTGCCCCTAAGAAAATGTATTGAAGCTTAGGGATGGCTGTGCCGAATGAAATTAAAACTGGACTGGCTGTAAAGTAAACAAAAACAGAATGCTGGACGACAGCAAAGACTTACAGCGCGTGGAGCAGACGGCGTCAATCAACAATGTCCCCAAAAAGAAGGATAGCGTCCGCACAACTTAAATATTATTGCTTGCGAAAACAAAGCAGGTTCGGGGAATAGCGTTCAAGGAAGACATGAAACCGCTACAGGAAAATCCCAACAAAACAGGAAAAGCCACCAAAATAGGAGCGCAAGACAAGAACTAAAACACGACACACAGGAGAACACCAAAAAAAATCAATATAAGTCAAGTCATGATGTGACAGTACACCTACTTTGAGACAAGAGCTATAGTGATGCATAGTTGGTTATGGTTTAAATTAATATCCAACAATTGCGAGAACAACTTTTAATTGTCAATATCTGCTGCTGAGTTTTATTTTTTTATGTTTTCTGCTGGTGGTGTGCCTCCGGATTTTTTCAATGAAAAAAATGTGCCTTGGCCCAGAAAAGGTTGAAAAACACTGCTGTAGAGGATGCTGTTTTTTCGGAAATATACAAAATGAGACGAGTAGTGAAAGAACAAGTCCGGCCCCCGGTCTTTCGCTTCCTGAAAATGTGGCCCCCAAAACAGTGAAATAAAAATATGGCTCTTAACAATCCAAAACAATATTTAATGTGTCGTCTTCCAAAAAAGTATATTAGTATAAGTAATTTTTGATAAAAATGTGTGTGTTTAAATACATTGAAGGTTGGGTCTTGGGCGCAGTTGGGTGTTCCAACAGGACAATGACCCCAAACACACGTCAAAAGTGGTAAAGGAATGGCTAAATCAGGCTATAATTAAGGTTTTAGAATGGCCTTCCCAAAGTCCTGACTTAAACGCGTGGACAATGCTGAAGAAGCAAGTCCATGTCAGAAAACCAACAAATTTAGCTGAACTGCACCAATTTTGTCAAGAGGAATGGTCAAAAACTCAAGCAGAAGCTTGTGGATGGCTACCAAAAGCGCCTTATTGCAGTGAAACTTGCCAAGGGACATGTAAGCAAATATTAACATTGCTGTATGTATACTTTTGACGCAGCAGATTTGGTCACATTTTCAGTAGACCCATAATAAATTCATAAAAGAAGCAAACTTCATGAATATTTTTTGTGACCAACAAGTATGTGCTCCAATCACTCTATCACAAACAAATAAGACTTGTAGAAATGATTGGAAACTCAAGACAGCCATGACATTATGTCCTCCACAAGTGTATGTAAACTTTTGACCATTTATTCACAAAAAACATTCATGAAGTTTGGTTCTTTTATGAATTTCTGACATCACATGGACAAAGATAAGACCTTCTGGAGGAAAGTTCTGTGGTCAGATGAAACAAAAATTGAGCTGTTTGGCCACAATACCCAGCAGTTTGTTTGGAGGAGAAAAGGTGAGGCCTTTAATCCCAGGAACACCACCCTACCGTCAAGCATGGTGGTGGTAGTATTATGCTCTGGGCCTGTTTTGCTGCCAATGGAACTGGTGCTTTACAGAGAGTAAATGGGACAATGAAAAAAGAGGATTACCTCCAAATTCTTCAGGACAACCTAAAATCATCAGCCCGGAGGTTGGGTCTTGGGCACAGTTGGGTGTTCCAACAGGACAATGACCCCAAACACACGTCAAAAGTGGTAAAGGAATGGCTAAATCAGGCTATAATTAAGGTTTTAGAATGGCCTTCCCAAAGTCCTGACTTAAATGTGTGGACAATGCTGAAGAAGCAAGTCCATGTCAGAAAACTAACAAATTTAGCTGAACTGCACCAATTTTGTCAAGAGGAGAGGTCACAAATTCAAGCAGAAGCTTGTGGATGGCTACCAAAAGCGCCTTATTGCAGTGAAACTTGCCAAGGGACATGTAAGCAAATATTAACATTGCTGTATGTATACTTTTGACCCAGCACATTTGCTCACATTTTCAGTAGACCCATAATACATTCATAAAAGAACCAAACTTCAGGAATGTTTTTTGTGACCAACAAGTATGTGCTCTAATCACTCTATCACAAAAAAATAAGAGTTGTAGAAATTATTGGAAACTCACGACAGCCATGACATTATGTCCTCCACAAGTGTAAACTTTTGACCACGACTGTAGATGATGTATCGGTAACGGATCAATACTTTTGTTATAGTTTTTATACTGCAAGCAAATTACTCACGGTTTATGCGACTGCAAACGCTATCACAAATGTCATGTTTGGTATTTGTGTTTAAATACATTGACAATACGTCAACAATATGGTGATAATGATGATAACCGTGATATGTTTGGTCAAGTTAACTGGTATGAAATGTTCATATTGTGTGAGCAGGTGAATAAAAAGTGTCCTCACGTTGGTGTAGCCCTGCACACACAGGATCTGGTCCAGCAGCGTGGAGAAGCAGGTGAACACGGCCACGCCCGAGCCAAAGCACAGCAGCAGCAGCAAGTACGCTCGGTTCCTCAGCAGCTGGGCGGGACAAGACAAAGGGCGGCGAGTCAAGTGTGTCCCACAACACGGCCCAGGATGTTTCCTACCAGTTTGAAGCCATTTCTGAAGGGTTCCGAGGTGGAATGTTCTGCGCTGGCCGATGGCGGCGTCGGGGGGGCACTGCGCCGCATAAACACCGTGACCAGGAAACAGGTGACGCAGGCAATAACAGCATAGACCAACAGCTGGAGGATGACAGGTAACATTTTTTTTTAACCTTGAGATCCTTTAATCAGCTATTCAATAATTCCATATAACTCACCAAAAGTGGGAGTTGTTCTGGCGTGCGAGCGATCTTGGGAGACGCGATGTTGGCGATGAGGATGCCCAGCGGGTTGGCTGTGGAGGAAGAGCGGGCTAAAGATGATCACCTCCATGTCAAGTGTTTCCCATACTTTCGCGGCCACAAAAAGGACCGCCAAATTGCTCAGAGACACGTAAATCACTTGGTCTGCCAGAGAATAAGACCATGTAGCAGGAAGGGATTAGTGTTGCCAACGTAACGACTTTGTTGCTGTATTGAGTAATCAAACCTCTTTTTCAAAAAAGCTATTAATCCATTGGAAATACTTTTTGTAGACCATGAATGCATGTGACCAGCGAGTGCATCTGTGGGCCCCTCCCACATCTAAAATCACTCTAGGGATGTAACGATGAACGGTATTAATGATAACCGCGGTAAAACACCCGACGGTTAGTATTACCATTTTAAAGGGGACCCATAATGCAAATGTAGGACTGGGCGATATGGCAAAAAGTGATGATTAATTTTTTCTTATCATTTGATTTTGATCATTATCACGATTTTGTATTTTTTTTATTGAAGTCGGATTGTTCCGTGCAGGATTATACCGAGTACCGTTGTACCCCTACGGTTTATTACTGTAGTATCTTGTTACAGACATTTTCGCCATGTTGGATCGTGTTATTTTATTCAATATATGTTACAGTATTCGAGTTAAAAAAAACTCCACAATGTGGGCCATTGATTGATTGATTGAAACTTGTATTAGTAGATTGCACAGTACAGTACATATTCCGTACAATTGACCACTAAATGGTAACACCCCAAAAAGTTTTTCAACTTGTTTAAGTCGGGGTCCACGTTAATCCATACTTGCCAACCTTGAGACCTCCGATTTCGGAAGGTGGGGGATGGGGCGGGGGGCGTGGTTGGGGGCGGGGGCCGTGGTTGGGGGCGTGGTTAAGAGGGGAGGAGTATATTTACAGCTAGAATTCACCAAGTCAAGTATTTCATATATATATATATGTATATATATATATATATATATATATATATATATATATATATATATATATATATATACATACATATATTTGTATATATATATAATAAAATAAATATGTATTTATAGCTAGAATATATATATATATATATATAAGAAATACTTGACTTTCAGTGAATTCTAGCTATAAAAATATATTTCTTTTATTATACATACATATATATATATATATATATATATATATATATATATATATATACATATATATATATATATATATATATATATACTCATCTACTCATTGTTGAGTTAAGGGTTGAATTGTCCATCCTTGTTCTATTCTCTGTCATTATTTTTCTAACCATGCTGAACACCCTCTCTGATGATGCATTGCTGTGTGGCACGCACAAAAGTGCTTTCATCAAATGCACTAGATGGCAGTATTGTCCTGTTTAAGAGTGTCACAACATTGCTGTTTACGGCAGACGAACTGCTTTACGGTAGACGAAAACGTGACTGCTGTTGTTGTGTGTTGTTACCGCGCTGGGAGGACGTTAATGAAACTGCCTAACAATAAACCCACATAAGAAACCAAGAACTTGCCCTCGATCATTCTACAGTTATAATGATTGGGCAGGCACGTTGTTTATATTGTGGGAAAGCGGACTCAGGTCCGCATGGAGCTGGAGGGGGCGTGGCCTCCAGCTCCGCCTGAATTTCGGGAGAAAATTTGTCCCGGGAGGTTTTCGGGAGAGGCGCTGAATTTCGGGAGTCTCCCGGAAAATCCAGGAGGGTTGGCAAGTATGCGTTAATCAATTCATGGTAAAATTCATGGCCACCGCTTGCTGTTTGCCAAAGCACTGGTGAGAAGCACTGATGTATACAAGTAATTAAAGAATATAAATAATAATTTACATTTTTTAAGTGTTTAGTAAATTTGAACTTAGGCCATGTCACGATACACGATATATATCTCGATATTTTGCCTTAGCCTTGAATGAACACTTGATGCATATAATCACAGCAGTATGATGATTCTATGTGTCTACATTAAAACATTCTTCTTCATACTGCATTAATAGATGCTACTTTTGAACTTTCATGCAGAGAGGGAAATCACAACTAAGTCAATTTACCAAAAGTGTATTTATTAAACAGTTATTAAGCAGTGGCACAAACATTCATGTCATTTCCAAAACAGAAAGTGCAAGATTGTCAGAGACATTTTAAAACAAGCTATTAGTGCACTTTTGTGCATCATGTGACTAAGATAACAAATCAAAACAACACTAAATTAAAGTGCACTTTTGGTACAGAACGCCACTACAATAGTTTAAAACAAATAAAGTGCACTTTTGTGCATGGTCACACAAGATATTTCAATAACTGTCAAATAAAAATGAGCTGCATAATAGGAAATCCAATAGTGTATGTCCTTCGCTATGTGGTAGGTTCCTGCGAACGTTATCTCCTTCTGTTGTTGACTATTTGTTTCATACGGTGTTGATGTGGAAATGGAAGACGCCAGCCTCAATTGCAGTGCATTTTGTTGGTGTGGCACCGGCCGGAGATGTTGACATGCGGAGTTTCAAGCACTCCTCATTCTCTAGTGCAGTGGTTCTCAAATGGGGGTACGCATACCCCTGGGGGTACTTGAAGGTATGCCAAGGGGTACGTGAGATTGTTTAAAAATATTCTAAAAATAGCAACAATTCCAAAATCCTTTATAAATATATTTATTGAATAATTCTTCAACAAAATATGAATTTAAGTTCATAAACTGAACATCAAATCAAGTAGGCTATTCCATTCATTACAATGCAACAATGCAATATTCAGTGTTGACAGCTAGATTTTTTGTGGACATGTTCCATAAATATTGATGTTAAAGATTTCTTTTTTTGTGAAGAAATGTTTAGAATTAAGTTCATGAATCCAGATGGATCTCTATTACAATCCCCAAAGAGGGCACTTTAAGTTGATGATTACTTCTATGTGTAGAAATCTTTATTTATAATTGAATCACTTGTTTATTTTTCAACAAGTTTTTAGTTATTTTTATATCTTTTTTCCCAAATAGTTCAAGAAAGACCACTACAAATGAGCAATATTTTGCATTGTTATACAATTTAATAAATCAGAAACTGATGACATAGTGCTGTATTTTACTTCTTTATCTCTTTTTTTCAACCAAAAATGCTTTATTCGGATTAGAGGGTACTTGAATTAAAAATAAATTCACAGAGGGTACATCACTGAAAAAAGGTTGAGAACCACTGCTCTAGCGGGTAACTTTTCAAATGATGCTGCAAATTAGTAGTGCTGCTACTTTTTGTAGCATCGCTTTTGCCGCATACTTGACGTATTACGGTTGTCTGTTCAACATCTTCCCGCTTGAAGCCAAACCACCGCCAGACGATGGACACCGTGCTGTTTTTCTTGGGAATTAATTCTTCTTCCTTCATTTGTTACCAGATTCGCACTTTCTTTCTCTCGTATTACCACTCGCACCGCTCCGCTCGCACCACAGCTAACGTTACCCATGCCGCTACCTCGTATGACGTTGCACGCGTGACAGTATGTGACATATGTAACAAGGTGTGCTTTTTTTACGTCTCTGTGCGAAGGAGTGACAAGAAAGAGTGAGAAACGCATGTAGTGTAATGCCCGCAGCTAAAAGCAACTGCGTGAGAACGTATACTCATGATAAAGTCATTTTCTATATCACACAGAGACAAACCCGCAATATATCGCCCAGCCCCTAGTGTACACTCTGCCGTTCCGGAGTCGAACACTTTAAAATGTGTCCAAATCTTACTCCTTTTTCTGCTGTCACTCATCTTCGGTAAAATGGTTTTGCGCTCATCTGGCTCCCTCCTGTTCGGGTGCGCGCTTCATGGGAGTGTCTGTAACCCCTCCTGTGCAGCATGGTCACACAGACGCTGCCACAGCCACACGTTGACCAACGCAGTTTTAAAAGACAATTAAACAATTTTAAAAAACGCTCTCGATCGGGAGCCGGCTCCCGTCGTTCACTTCAAAGAGCCGGCTCTAATCCAGCTGTCGTTCGCAACCGACCCATCACTACTTAAAACGACATTGTAACATGGCTGACGGGGTGGAGATGCAGGCTTGACCAGGAGGAGGGCTTCAGCATGTAAATAAGACCGCCATAGCGGCTTGAAGATGGTCTGTAAAACATAATCTCGGCAAAATGTTGACCAAATACCATTACATGTTATGTAGACCAGTGGTCCCCAACCACCGGTCCGGGGACCACTTGACGCATTTGGTACCGGGCCGCAGAGAAACATTACGTAATTTATAAACTACCGCATTTTCTCCGACTTAACTTTGGCCTGTCCCACTAAACACACAAATAGCTTGTTTATAGATGTATATTACAACTCTGTTATAGTACATGGGACAATGCACATAAATGGACATTTAAAATGTAATTTGCCAGATTGTAGCCAAGGGCTAATTTCCATCTGCAGTTCCCAGCAGGTCATTGTATATGGCAGGGGTTCTTAACCTTTTTGACCTCGGCATCCGACTTTTCCGCTACAGAGGGGCCCGGGGATCACTCCAATATTTACACTGAATTAGTCATCTTACTCTTGATTTTGATCATATTCAATAATTATATCTAATATACTTACAGTTTACTACCTTGTCAATTGATATAAAAACATGTGTTCATCACAAAGATTATTAATAATTTAACAAATAAATCTTAGGCTAAGGTCAGGCTGATTAAAAGAAGTACTAATCAAATAAAACAAGACATTTACATACAATATGTATTATGTTGTTGGGGCAGCACGGTGGAAGAGGGGTTAGTGCATCTGCCTCACAATACGAAGGTCCTGAGTAGTCTTGGGTTCAATCCTGGGCTCGGGATCTTTCTGTGTGGAGTTTGCATGTCCTCCCCGTGACTGCGTGGGTTCCCTCCGGGCACTCCGGCTTCCTCCCACTTCCAAAGACATGCACCTGGGGATAGGTTGATTGGCAACACTAAATTGGCCCTAGTGTGGGAATGTGAGTGTGAATGTTGTTTGTCTATCTGTGTTGGCCCTGCGATGAGGTGGCGACTTGTCCAGGGTGTACCCCACCTTCCGCCCGATTGTAGCTGAGATAGGCTCCAGCGCCCCCCGCGACCCCAAAAGGGAATAAGCGGTAGAAAATGGATGGATGGATGGATGTATTATGTTGTGATAAAATAAATAAGCTAAATTAATAATAAATATATTTCTTTACCAAACTGTCAATACAATTAAAGTGCAAATGACAAAACAGCGTCACCACTTTAGTCATAATGTTTGCGCTTAAAAATGTCTCTATGACATTTGCACCAGACTTTTTCTGTTTGTTTGATATTGTCATTACTGCCACAAGTGGTGGAAAAGTGTATTACAACTAAGTACCGCTGCGGCCTATACGGACCACAACTGAAAAAACAGATATATTACATTGTAGGGGGCGCTCGCAGCCCAACAGTGGTAAAGGTTAAGAAACACTGGTATATAGTGTTTGCCTTAGCAGAGAAACACACGCAGGGCTCCCACTACTCCAGCGTTATGGTGAGTTAATTTTTCATGCTCATTTTTTTTGCTGTTTTTTTCTGCCACACGTGGAAAGCCGGTCCGTGAAAATAATGCATACATTAAACCGCTCCCTGGTAGAAAAAAGGTTGAGGACCCCTGATGTAGACCACAAGGAAGTGTTTTAAATGTAGATAATAATATGACCCCTTTAAATACTTGACAGTTTGAAACAGTTTTCAATAAAGTAGTGAATTCAATAATTAATTATATATCTATTTTTATTATAATGTTTTAAAATATACAATATACATTTACATATGTAATAATATTTAGTCATTTCTTAATATTATTATAAATTAATAGTGAATTTAAAAGTACATTCGGTAATTCTGGAACTGTGACAACCCTAATTCTAAACATGAATGTTTTGCATTTCATGTTCTTTTACAGCCATTTATGCAAAATAGCCGATTATCCCGAGGCAAATCACCGCCGCCCACAAATAGATTGCAGTCCTGTCGGGGAAACACTTCCACATTTCTCACTCACCCATGGAGGCCATCATGTTGGCCGTGGCTCGCTGGTGATCGGGGAACCACAACGCCGCCATCTTGGTGGGCGTGAAGATGATGAGCGGCTGCGCCACCGCTGCCAGCGTCTGACCGAAAAACACCAGCGGGTAGGAGATCTGACCCGGAAAGTTGGTCTTTTCCGGCACACACCACAAAATGCGAATCACCGCCCCACCCATATTTAACCAGGAGCCCAGGAGGATCTGAGAGAGGAGGTGGGTACAATTAAATTAGATTTTGACGTCGCTCTGTCTTGTTTTACACAATCGCTGCATTGTGACACCACTATATAAAAACATGATGAATACATTAAAATAAGCAGAAGCTTTACTGTGGCCCGCAGTCCGACGATGTCCAGCATCCACGTGGCCCCGAAGCTGAGTGGAATGGCCACCACTATGTAGACCACTGATAACCAGTTGATCGCATTTAAGGAGACATTCAGGGTCTGGGCAGACAGGTCTGCTACTGGTGCAAAGGTCAGCCATAGCTGGGAACACATACAATGTTGATTAACAGGGAATATGACGACTTTGAATGCCAAAACATGAAGACAACAAGCATACAGTGATACCTCATCTTAGGAGTGTTTTTAAATAAAAGAGCTGTTCCTCGGCTTATTTTTATGCTTTAGGTTGCAAGCACAAATTGGAGTTACAAGCATTCCCACCATTAGTTGGCGCAGCAAATGTCACAGTGGAAAACTAAGGCCCGTCCAAAACATCAGGCGCCTCATGTAGTAAGCTTGCTTATGCACAAAAACCTGGCGTACGCCCTTTTTCGCGGGAAATTTGAGATGTATCAAAACTGACGTTGATGTGGAAATGTGCGCTGCCCCAGGCCAACTTCATGCTTCACGTACGCACAGTTCTACATGCTGTGGATACCTTGGCGACACACAGAGGTGGTCGTTCGGGCTTTGTTTTTAACAATGTAAAAAAACATTGAGGAAAAGAACACACAATTTACTTGTCGCCAATGCATTTACTGCTGCATATTAGGGTGTCAAAAAATGTTTTGTTTTTTCGAATGAATCGCGATTCTTATGTGTAACGATTCTTAATCAAAAAATATTGAGTAAAAAAAAACAAAACATATATATATATATACATATAGGGGCGGTATAGCTCGGTTAGTAGAGTGGCCGTGCCAGCAACTTGAGGGTTCCAGGTTCGATCCCCGCTTCCGCCATCCTGGTCACTGCTGTTGTGTCCTTGGGCAAGACACTTTACCCACCAGCTCCCAGTGCCACCCACACTGGTTTAATTGTAACTTAGATATTGGGTTTCACTATGTAAAGCGCTTTGAGTCACTAGAGAAAAGCGCTATATAAATATAATTCACTTCACTTCACTTCACATATGTATTATGTGTCTATATGTGTGTGTATGTATATATATATATGGAAAATGTATATATGTGTGTGTATAAAGTACAGGCCAAAAGTTTGGACACACCTTCTCATTCAATGTGTTTTCTTTATTTTCATGACTATTTACATTGTAGATTGTCTCTGAAGGCATCAAAACTATGAATGAACACATGTGGAGTTATGTATTTAAAAAAAGGTGAAATAACCGAAAACATGTTTTATATTCCAGTTTCTTTAAAATAGCCACCCTTTGCTCTGATTACTTTTTTGCATACTCTTGGCATTCTCCTGATGAGCTTCAAGAGGTAGTCACCTGAAATGGTTTTCACTTCACAGGTGTGCTTAAAAAGTTAAAGTACCAATGATTGTCACACACACACGAGGTGTGGCGAAATTATTTGAAGCTCATCAAGAGAATGCCAAGAGTGTGCAAAGCAGTAATCAGAGCAAAGGGTGGCTATTTTGAAGAAACTAGAATATTAAACAAGTTTTCAGTTATTTCACCTTTTTTTGTTAAGTGCATAACTCCACATGTGTTCATTCATAGTTTTGATGTCGTCAGTGACACAAATAGTCATGAAAATAAAGAAAATGCATTGAATGAGAAGATGTGTCCAAACTTTTGGCCTGTACTGTATATATATATATATATATATATATATATATATATATATATATATATATATATATATATATATATATATATATATATATATGTATATATATATATATATATATATACTGTATATATATATATATATATATATATATATACACACACACACACACACACAGGTAAAAGCCAGTAAATTAGAATATTTTGAAAAACTTGATTTATTTCAGTAATTGCATTCAAAAGGTGTAACTTGTACATTATATTTATTCATTGCACACAGACTGATGCATTCAAATGTTTATTTCATTTAATTTTGATGATTTGAAGTGGCAACAAATGAAAATCCAAAATTCCGTGTGTCACAAAATTAGAATATTGTGTAAGGGTTAAATTTTGAAGACACCTGGTGCCACAAACTAATCAGCTGATTAACTCAAAACACCTGCAAAGGGCTTTAAATGGTCTCTCAGTCCAGTTCTGAAGCCTACACAAACATGGGGAAGACTTCAGATTTGACAGCTGTCCAAAAGGCAACCATCGACACATTGCACAAGGAGGGAAAGACACAAAAGGTTATTGCTGAAGAGGCTGGCTGTTCTCAGAGCTCTGTGTCCAAACACATTAATGGAGAGGCAAAGGGAAGGAAAAACTGTGGTCAGAAAAAGTGTACAAGCGATAGGGATCACCGCGCCCTGGTCAAGATTGTGAAAAAAAACCCATTCAAAAATGTGGGGGAGATTCAGAAGGAGTGGACAGCTGCTGGAGTCAGTGCTTCAAGATCCACCACCAAGAGACGCTTGAAAGACATGGGTTTCAACTGCCGCATACCTCGTGTCAAGCCACTGTTGACCAAGAAACAGCGCGAAAAGCGTCTCACCTGGGCTAAGGAAAAAATTAGCTGGACTGCTGCTGAGTGGTCCAAAGTCATGTTTTCTGACGAAAGCAAATTTTGCATTTCCTTTGGAAATCGAGGTCCCAGAGTCTGGAAAAAGACAGGAGAGGCACAGGATCCACGTTGCCTGAAGTCTAGTGTAAAGTTTCCACCATCAGTGATGGTTTGGGGTGCCATGTCATCTGCTGGTGTCGGTCCACTCTGTTTCCTGAGATCCAGGGTCAACGCAGCCGTCTACCAGCAAGTTTTAGAGCACTTCATGCTTCCTGCTGCTGACCTGCTCTATGGAGATGGAGATTTCAAGTTCCAAAAGGACTTGGCGCCTGCACACGGCGCAAAATCTACCTGTGCCTGGTTTACGGACCATGGTATTTCTGTTCTAAATTGGCCCGCCAACTCCCCTGACCTTAGCCCCATAGAAAATCTGTGGGGTATTGTGAAAAGGAAGATGCAGAATGCCAGACCCAAAAACGCAGAAGAGTTGAAGGCCACTATCAGAGCAACCTGGGCTCTCATAACACCTGAGCAGTGCCAGAAACTCATCGACTCCATGCCACGCCGCATTAACGCAGTAATTGAGGCAAAAGGAGCTCCAACCAAGTATTGAGTATTGTACATGCTCATATTTTTCATTTTCATACTTTTCAGTTGGCCAACATTTCTAAAAATCCCTTTTTTGTATTAGCCTTAAGTAATATTCTAATTTTGTGACACACGGAATTTTGGATTTTCATTTGTTGCCACTTCAAATCATCAAAATTAAATGAAATAAACATTTGAATGCATCAGTCTGTGTGCAATGAATAAATATAATGTACAAGTTACACCTTTTGAATGCAATTACTGAAATAAATCAAGTTTTTCAAAATATTCTAATTTACTGGCTTTTACCTGTATATATATATATATATATATATATATATATATATATATATATATATATATATATATATATATATATATATATATACAGTACAGGCCAAAAGTTTGGACACATATATATATATATATATATAAATAAATAAATGGGTTATACTTGTATAGCGCTTTTCTACCTTCAAGGTACTCAAAGCGCTTTGACAGTATTTCCACATTTACACACACATTCACACACTGATGGCGGGAGCTGCCATGCAAGGCGCTAACCAGCAGCCATCAGGAGCAAGGGGTGAAGTGTCTTGCCCAAGGACACAACGGACGTGACTAGGATGGTAGAAGGTGGGGATTGAACCCCAGTAACCAGCAACCCTCCGATTGCTGGCACGGCCACTCTACCAACTTCGCCACGCCATCCCTATATATATATATATATATATATATATATATATATATATATATATATATATATATATATATATATATATATATATATATATATATATAAATAAACACACACAGTATTAGGGCTGCAACTAACAACTAATTTGATAATCGATTAATCTGTTAATTATTTCTTCGATTAATCGATTAATAATCGGATAAAAGAGACAAACTACATTTCAATCCTTTCCAGAATTTTATTGGAAAAAAACAGCATACTGGCACCATACTTATTTTGATTATTGTTTCTCAGCTGTTTGTAAATGTTGTAGTTTATAAATAAAGGTTTATTAAAATAAAAATAAAAATAAAAAGTAGCCTCTGCGCATGCGCATAGCATGGATCCATCGAATCGATGACTAAATTAATCCCCAACTATTTTTATAATATATATATATATATATATATATATATATATATATATATATATATATATATATATATATATATATATATTAGGGGTGTAACGGTACGTGTGTTTGTATTGAACCGTTTCGGTACGGGGGTTCCGGTTCGGTTCGGAGGTGTACCGAACGAGTTTCCACACGGACATATTAAGTAGCGTAACGCACGTTGTGTAAACAATGCACACCGAGGCACAACACACGGCATGCTAGCAGCTAACGGGCTACGATAGACTGACCATACGTCCTCTTTTCACCGGACATGTCCTCTTTTGCGGAGCTGTCAGGGCGGAGTTTCTTAAATGCCTCAAATGTCCGGCATTTTGAGTTAGAGTTTTGTGTATTTTCAATGTACATTCAGGGTTAAGAAAGGGTTAAAAACAAAACAAATTGTGCACGCAGCAGCATTCGTGAGGGAGGGGCAGAGACAGAGAGAGCGAGAGAGCTATGATAAACGCGCATGCGTAGCCAGGCTCTGCTTTTTATCCATAGATTTATCAGGTTTTATTTTTTATTATCTATAGCAGGGGTGTCAAAAGTGTGCCCCGGAGCCCACAGCTAATGTTTTAAAGGCATACAGCACATTCTAAAAATACTATTAAAATAAACAAAAACATAACAAAAGTGAAATAAAAAAGCTTAAAGGTTAAATGTAATTTAGAAAAAGTTGCAATGCTGACTAATAAAACAAAGCTGTTTTTTTTCTTTCAAACTGTCATTGCTCAAAACATAATATTGAATCAAAATCAATGTTATTATGAATTATTGACCTATCCAAGGTTCCGAATACTTCACATCAAATATTCCACTAAGAAAAATATTTTTGGTGGAAGATTTTGCAAATTTGGTAAATAAATAACCCAAATATTTATATTTTGTTGTTTTCTTACTGTACCAAAAATTAACCGAACCGTGACCTCTAAACCGAGGTACGTACCAAACCTAATTTTTTGTGTACCGTTAAACCCCTAACACAGGGGTGCTCATTACGTCGATCGCGAGCTACCGGTCGATCTCGGACGGTGTGTCAGTCGATCACCAGCCAGGCATTAAAAAAATAGTCCTAAAAATGAGCGATCATAAATCTTGACTCTGACGTCACTTTCGTCACTTGATTGACATTCACGGCACCCGAGGGTCTTCTGAGATGACGCTGGCTGCTGCCAGCTCATTAAAATTACCGACTGGAAGGCGAGAAACACTTTATTTCAACAGACTCTGGCGCCGTACCTGTCGTCAAAACTCCAAAGACCGACTGCACAGTTGCACAGTTGCGCTAACAAAATAAGAGTCTCAGAAAGCTGGCGTGCACAAGCTAGCAAGCTACGGAGTTTGCCGACAATGTATTTCTTGTAAAGTGTATACAAAGGAGTACGGAAGCTGGACAAATAAGATGCCAAAAACCAACCACTTTCATGTGGTATTGGACAGAAAGGAGGACTTTTTTTCTCCTCCATTCGAAAATGCGGACGTTATCAGCACCACTGTCCAATCAATGCAAGTCATCAGAATCAGGTAATACACCAACTTATATTCTTGTCTTCATGAAAGAAAGGAATCTATATGTGTTAAACATGCTTGTATTATCTTTAAACACCTTTAACTTATTAACAATATTAACTATATGTGTTAAACATGCTTGTATTATCTTTAAACACATTTAACTTATTAACAATATTAACTACCGTATATGTGTTAAACATGCTTGTATTATCTTTAAACACCTTTAACTTGTTAACAATATTAATTATATGTGTTAAACATGCTTGCATTATCATTAAACACCTTTAACTTGTTAACAATATTAACTATATGTGTTAAACATGCTTGTATTATCTTTAAACACCTTTAACTTGTTAACAATATTAACTATATGTGTTAAACATGCTTGTATTATCTTTAAACACCTTTAAGTTGTTAACAATATTAACTGTGTTAAACATGCTTGTATTATCATTAAACACCTTTAACTTGTTAACAATATTAACTATATGTATTAAACATACTTGTATTATCATTAAACACCTTTAATTTTTTAACAATATTAACTATATGTGTTAAACATGCTTGCATTATCATTAAACACCTTTAACTTGTTAACAAAAACATATATTTCATAAATAAGTAAATATAAATTATATATATGAATGAGGTAGATCCCCACGACTTGATCAATTGAAAAGTAGCTCGCCTGCAGAAAAAGTGTGAGCACCCCTGCCCTAATATATATATATATATATATATATATATATATATATTGTCCATCCATCCATTTTCTACTGCTTGTCCCTTTTGGGGTCGCGGGGGGTGCTGGAGCCTATCTCAGCTGCATTCGGACGGAAGGCGGGGTACACCTTGGACAAGTCGCCATCTCATCACAGGGCCAACACAGATAGACAGACAACATTCACACTCACATTCACACACTAGGGTCAATTTAGTGTTGCCAATCAACATATATATATATATATATATATATATATATATATATATATATATATATATATATATATATATATATATATATATATATATATATATATTGTATTTAAGGAAATCATATAGAATGTGTATATGTCAATAAAATCAACACATACTTGTGTTTTTGGATTGAACACTTAAAACAAAAAACACATGACACCAGACTTAGTTTCGATTCTCCATTCTGCTGATGCAGATGTGAGATCACGTGATCACAAAAGGGGAACACAAAAAGTCGTCTTATAGGAGAGGAGAGCATTCCATCCATCCATTTTAGAATAGAATAGAATAGAAAGTACTTTATTGATCCCTGGGGGAAATTCAGCAGTTCGCCCTGTGATGAGGTGGCGACTTGTCCAGGGTGTACCCCGCCTTCCGCCCGATTGTAGCTGAGATAGGCTCCAGCGCCCCCCGCGACCCCAAAGGGAATAAGCGGTAGAAAATGGATGGATGGGATGGGCTCACAATAGACAATAATAATAATAAATAATATAATATATATTATATTTTATATATGTACAATATATGATATATGAATACTACCACTTGTCCCTTTTGGGGTCGCGGGGGGTGCTGGAGCCTATCTCAGCTGCATTCGGGCGGAAGGCGGGGTACACCCTGGACAAGTCGCACAGACAATCAAAATAGACAACTTTTAATTGACACATTTTACAGTGTTGACATGTTTACTGTTGGGCTTGTACTGTTGTACTGCACCAGTGTTGTTTTTATGTCTTTTAATTGATGTTATTGAACTGTGCAGGGGTACCTCATGAAATGTCAGGAGCCTTTAAAACTTTAAGACAGCCTATATTTGATTATGTCACCAATTCGACACCAAGTCTGATCATGTGAAATATTCAAGTCATATTTGAGAGGCACAAACAGAAAAGTGTGTTAACGACAAAGTAAGTATCTGAAGGCAAACTTTGATAAGAAAGCTCACCATGGCGTTGGAGCAGTTCAACAGGCAAAGCAGCGACAAGACGAACCACCTTTTCTTGTAAACTTTAAATTCTAGCAGCCTCCTCAGCGCGGTGTTCGGAGCTCTCTCCCCCGGCGAGGAGACGTCGACGAGCGGACTCGTTTCCTCATCCTCCGTGCTTGGCATGTTAGCTTCCTAGCTAGCCGCGAAGCTAACAACACAACATTTTAGCCGCCATAAAAATTAAAAAAAGACGTCCTGTGAGCAGAAAACGGGTTTTACCGTCTGCTGTCGGCTTATCAAATTATTTTAGGTCCATCAGGGAGGAAGACAAAAGGCAATTTGAGGGCTGGCTCACCGACAAGCATTAACATGTTATACAGGTTCGTGTCAAAGGGTGGTGGTATCGACCCAAGTAGCAATAATGTCGATACGAAGTTAAGTATCACTTATGAATTGATACAGAGCGATATTTTTCAGTTCGCGTCCGTGTTGATTTTCACGAATATGCCAT
>NC_084563.2:13414598-13499598 GCF_033978685.3 Nerophis lumbriciformis | reverse complement strand
ATTTAATTAGATTTTTTTCTTTTTCCATTTTTTTTCTTTCCATGATGGCACGTGAGGCCCCGCCTCACCTGCCTCCCCTGACTGCACATCACAGTAGTACAGCCTTATCCCAAAATAGAATAAATTATATTTTGTCCTAAAAATTCTACATACAATACCCCCATTATGACATTGTGAAAATGTTTTTTTTTATCCATCCATCCATCCATTTCCTACCGCTTATTCCCTTCGGGGTCGCGGGGGGGGTGCTGGAGCCAATCTCAGCTGCATTCGGGCGGAAGGTGGGTTATACCCTGGACAAGTCGCCACCTCATCGCAGGGCCGACAGAAATCCCAACTCTATGTTACTCGAAGGTGTGACAACAGAGGAAATAATCATCCATCCATCCATTTTCTACCGCTTGTCCCTCTCTGGGTCGCGGGTGCTACTGGAGCCTATCTTAGCTGCATTTGGGCGGAAGGCAGGGTACACCCTGGACAAATTGCCACCTCATTGCAGGGCCACCCGATACCAATATTTTGAAATGTATTTCGATACTTTTTTAAATAAACGGAACCACAAAATTTTTTATTATTGGCTTTATTTTAACAAAAAAATTTAGGGTACATTAAACATATGTTTCTTATTGCAAGTTTGTCCTTACATAAAATAGTGAACATACGAGACAACATTTTTGTTCATTAATATCGATACGTCCCTGGAATTTATCAAATACTTTTCAGCGATCCTGTTCTGTCTCCCTGTAATGTTTGTCTGATCTTGAATGGGATTGTGCTGAAAATCTTAATTTCTCCTATAAATATAACGTTAGTTAATTATCAAATTAATCATTTTCAAATGTTTTCAAAACAACATGACCATTGTTAAAAACCTATAATGCTATATTTGTGATTTCACTATTTTAAGTTACATGTTTTGTCTCATAACCTGAATTTATATAAAATATAACGTTAATTTTTAATATATTATGGCTATAGATGTCAAAATACTGGCTAACGTTATTTAAAATATATTATTTCCACACGTACTGATATTTTCCAATTTGTGCAATTTTTTTGATAATGTTAGTAGTGGTTGACTGGTGCAGAACCAACAACCTGGTCCTGAATGTCGACAAGACCAAGGAGATCATCGTCGACTTCAGGAGGCACCAGTCCAGCCACGCTCCACTCTTCATCAATGGCAAAGCAGTGGAGATCGTAAGCAGCACCAAGTTCCTGGGGGTGCAGATAACTGACAGTATGACCTGGTCCCTTGTAAAAAGAGCTTAGCAGCGCATGCACTTTTTTCGTCGGATGAAAAGAGCACAGCTCTCTCCCCCCATTCTCACCACATTCTACAGAGGCACTATAGAGAGCCTGCTGACCCACTGCATCTCTGTCTGGACTGGAGCCTGCAGTGCCTCAGACTGCAAGTCTCTGCAGAGAGTGGTGAGGATGGCGGAAAAGATCAGGACTCCTCTTCCTACGATCCGGGGAAAAAAGCCGCTGCCTGACCAGGGCTCAGAAAATCTGCAAAGACTCCTGCCATGCCCACCAAGGACTGTTTTCACTGCTGGACTCTAGAAAGAGATTCCGCAGCCTCCGTAGCAGAACCTCCAGGTTCTGTAACAGCTTCTTCCCTCAGGCCGTAAGACTCTTGAACGCATCATAATAATCCCCACAATTCCCCCCAAAAACGGATTATAAAGACAATATAATACATGTCCATGAACGTGGATGCATATGCAAAAGTGCAATATATTTATCTGTACAGTAATCCATTTATTTATATCTGCACCTTATTGCTCTTTTATCCTGCACTACAACGAGCTAATGCAACAAAATGTCGTTCTTATCTGTGAAGTGAATTTATATTTATCCCTTGTGCGGTGTTCGGGTCTGTGGGACCCGTTTTCATTTTTTTTATTAAAAGAAAAATGATACAATTAATTAATTTTTCAAACCGAGACTCACTGACTTTGGCTCATTTTCTGTGAAGAACATATATCAGAATACAAGGGACAAGCGGTAGAAAATGGATGGATGGATGGATATTTAATGATCACACACCATACACCCCCCTACACATTTCTATTACATATAAAATGTCCGGTTCCACTGGACCCGGGGCTAATAGAAGTGTGGAAATCGATGTTCTGTGTACCACACGCACCCACCCACGCACACACACAGCAGGCCTAGACAGGAGGAGGACAGAGTGTAGGTACACAGAACAAATGTGCGAGAAAATGAGAGCAGACAGTGTTGACAAACAATGTTGCAACCTTGTGTGGGAACCGCAGGTGCAGAAACACAAAAGAAGAATCCCTGTGGGATGCAGAAACTGGCAGTCTGTTCAGTATTTTAACATAAAAGTGTATGATTGTGAGGCATTAAAAGCCACAAAATGCAACGGGTCCATCAGACCCACAAACGCTGGCTGAGTAACAACAATATGAACGTAAAAATCTGTTCAGTATTTTAACATAAAAGTGTATGATTGTGAGGCATTAAAAGCCACAAAATGCAACGGGTCCATCAGACCCACAAACACTGGCTGAGTAACAACAATATGAACGCACCTTATTGCTTTTTTATCCTGCACTACAACGAGCTAATGCAACAAAATGTCGTTCTTATCTGTGAAGTGAATTTATATTTATCCCTTGTGTGGTGTTCGGGTCTGTGGGACCCGTTTTCACTTTTTATTAAAAGAAAAATTATACAATTAATTAATTTTTCAAACCGAGACTCACTGACTTTGGCTCAGTTTCAACGTTCATATTGTTGTTTGTAGCCAGCGTTTGTGGGTCTGATGGACCCGTTGCATTTTGTGGCTTTTAATGCCTCACAATCAAACACTTTTATGTTAAAATACTGAACAGATGTTTACCATATCCCAATAAACAACAAACGTTGGCTGAAAACAACAATATGAAAGTTGAAACTGAGCCAAAGTCAGCGAGTCTCGGTTTGAAAAATTAATTAATTGTATCATTTTTCTTTTAATAAAAAATGAAAACGGGTCCCACAGACCCGAACACCGCACAAGGGATAAATATAAATTCACTTCACAGATAAGAACGACAATTTGTTGTATTAGCTCGTTGTAGTGCAGGATAAAAGAGCAATAAGGTGCGTTCATATTGTTGTTACTCAGCCAGCGTTTGTGGGTCTGATGGACCCGTTGCATTTTGTTGCTTTTAATGCCTCACAATCAAACACTTTTATGTTAAAATACTGGACAGATGTTTATTGTTTATTCAGTATTTTAACATAAAAGTGTTTGATTGTGAGGTATTAAAAGCCACAAAATGAAGACTAGACTGGACTAGACTAGACTTCCTTTTTATTGTCATTCAAATTTGAACTTTACAGTACAGATAACAACAAAATTTCGTTGCATTAGCTCATGTTAGTGCAGGATAAAAAAGCAATAAGGTGCATATATAAATAAATAAACAGATTACTGTACAGATAAATATATTGCACTTTTGCATATGCATCCACGTTTATGGATGTATGTTATATTGTCTTTATATTCCAGCGAGTTAATCCATTTTGGGGGGAGTTGAGGGGATAATTATGATGAACAGATGTTTATTGGGATAAGGTAAACATCTGTTCAGTATTTTAACTTAAAAGTGTTTGATTGTGAGGCATTAAAAGCCACAAAATGCAACGGGTCCATCAGACCCACAAACGCAGGCTGAGTAGCAACAATATGAACATTACACAAGGGTTATATAGCGCTTTTCTCTAGTGACTCAAAGCGCTTTACATAGTGAAACCCAATATCTGAGTTACATTTAAACCATTGTGGGTGGCACTGGGAGCTGGTGGGTAAAGTGTCTTGCCCAGGGACACAACGGCAGTGACTAGGATGGCGGAAGCGGGAATCGAACCTGGAACCCTCAAGTTGCTCTACCAACCGAGTTACGCCGCTCCTGTACTGTAACGTTCAAATTCCAATGCCAATAAACGGAAGTCTAAGTGTAGTGAAATGCTGTACGGTTTGAGTGTGTCAACATAAACACACACTCCTCGCTTTACCCGTCCTCCCCCTCCCTCCCTCCCTCCCTCCCTCGCTCCCGCTGCTTCCCGGGTTCAGTGCGCATGCGCCGCGCTGCTCCAGGAGCGCTGCTTCGGCCTGTTCCGCGGCCGCTCGGTCATTTTCGCCTCTTTGTTGTACTGCTCGTGGATTTAAACTCGGATCCGACCCGATACCCGGCCGATTCTGGCGCCCACCGAACAGGTCAGTCCTCGCGCTCGGAACCGAGCCGCCCTCGCCGTGCTTCGGCGACCGGTTTCGGGTGCCGGTTGGTGGCCCCCTCCTCCTTCTCCTCCTCCTCCTCGTTGTTTAGCACGTCTCTTTCCGCTGGCTGCTATGAGGCATGCTATCTATACGTGTTGTTGAATGTGTGTGTGTTTGTGTGTGTGTGTGTGGTGTATGGCGGCGCCGGGCCCCGCAGTTGCACGCCGGCGTCGGGGGTGCTTTAAGGGGGGAAGGCAGTCTGGAGGCTGGCCGGGATGCACGCGGTTGTCCGCCCCGCACTTGAGGCTGTCTTGTCGGCATGTCTCGTCTTGCTCTCCTTGGTCCAACACCTCCTCTTCTTCTGGAGCTCCTCCGTGGTCCTCCTCAAGGCCAAGCCCTCAAAGTTGTGTTGTTGTTGTGTTGAGGTTTTTGGGGAGGAAAAGTTGCTGCTTCCCCCCCCCTCTTTTTTTGTGTGTGTTGTTTTGTCATGAGGGGTGGATGTGGTCGAGACTGCTGCTGCAGACTGTGTGACATTGTGCGTGGGGGGGAGCTGGGGGGTGCATTCACAGCAGCCAACAAGTCTGCAGTTGTTGCTATTTTAAAAAATTGTTTTTAATAAAGGTAGGAGATGCAGCAGCAATGTGTTTAGAGTGTTGTTGATGCTTCCTGCCATGCTAACCTACGGTGGCCTACAAGGACTCCAAATACAGACATGATCCACCAAAGCAAAGAGAAAATGGTCCGTTTGAAAAAATAAATAAAAATGCTGCAATCACATAAACAACACATGCAAAAAAAACAACTGCATGAGAGAAATACTGCAAGTTCTCTGGAATAGAGATGGCATAAAGAGCCATTCTGTTCAAAGGAGTAGCTGGTTTATATATTTTTTTATATACATATATATAGACCAGTGGTTCTTAACCTGGGTTCGATCGAACCCCAGGGGTTCGGTGAGTCGGCCTGAGGGGATCGGTGGAGCCTCCACCGCGGAGGTCAAGACACACCCAACTCATCGTGTAAATAAAAACTTCTCCCTATCGGCGTATTATGGATACCCCCAAACAATGTTCCCTCTAATTTTCCATCTGATTTGTTGTGGTTCATGCACAGTTCATTTTGTGCACCAGTAAAAAAAAACATAACATTGTCTTGAATTTGAAAAAAAAAATACATTTTATTTTTTACTAAAGAAGGGGTTCGGTGAATGCGCATATGAAACTGGCGGGGTTCCGTACCTCCAACAGAACCACTGATATAGACGTTGCTTACGTAAAAACATATATAAACCAGCTAATCGTTTGAACTGACTGCGAAACAATGTCGCAGATTACCGTAGTTGTTTTTGTCAATTTAGACGTCGGATCCATGTTGTTGGTTGGGAAATGACCAAAGTTCAACGGTCAAATCAACGTCAGAACCCGACATTGAATAAACGTCAGTAAAGAGCATGTTGTTTCAACGTCGTATTTGTGTGGTAAAAGATTGTTTGGGAAATGACCAAAATTCAACGGTCAAATCAACGTCAGAACCCGACATTGAATAAACGTCAGTAAAAAGCATGTTGTTTCAACGTTGTATTTGTGGTAGGTAGAACTTTATTGTCATTGCACAAGTACAACAAAACTTTGCTTTGTTTTGTTTTGTAGAAGATTGGTTGGGAAATGACCAGAATTCAACGGTCAAATCAACTTCGTCAAAAAGCATGTTGTGCTAACGTTATGTTTGAGTTACACCCGACATTGAATAAACGTCAGTAAAAAGCATGTTGTTTCAACGTTGTATTTGTGGTCGGTAGGTAGGTAGGCAGGTCGGTAGGTCTTTATTGTCATTGCAAAAGTACAACAAAACTTTGCTTTGTTTTGTTTTGTAGAAGATTGGTTGGGAAATGACCAAAATTCAACGTCAAATCAACTTTGTCAAAAAGCATGTTGTGCTGAAGTTATGTTTGAGTTACACCCGGCATTGAATAAACATCAATAAAAAGCATGCTGTTTCAATGTCGTATTTGTGTGGTAGAAGATTGGTTGGGAAATGACCAAAATCCAACGGTCAAATCAACGTCAGAACCCGACATTCAATAAACGTCAGTAAAAAGCATGTTGTTTCAACGTTGTATTTGTGGTAGGTAGATTTTTATTGTCATTGCACAAGTACAACACAATTTTGCTTTGTTTTGTTTTGTAGAAGATTGGTTGGGAAATGACCAAAATTCAACGTCAAATCAACTTCGTCAAAAAGCATGTTGTGCTAAAGTTATGTTTGAGTTACACCCGACATTGAATAAACGTCAGTAAAAATCATGTTGTTTCAACGTTGTATTTGTGGTCGGTAGGTAGGTAGGCAGGTCGGTAGGTCTTTATTGTCATTGCAAAAGTACAACAAAACTTTACTTTGTTTTGTTTTGTAGAAGATTGGTTGGGAAATGACCAAAATTCAACGTCAAATCAACTTTGTCAAAAAGCATGTTGTGCTGAAGTTATGTTTGAGTTACACCCGACATTGAATAAACATCAGTAAAAAGCATGCTGTTTCAATGTCGTATTTGTGTGGTAGAAGATTGGTTGGGAAATGACCAAAATCCAACGGTCAAATCAACGTCAGTAAAAAGCATGTTGTTTCAACGTTGTATTTGTGGTAGGTAGATCTTTATTGTCATTGCACAAGTACAACAAAATTTTGCTTTGTTTTGTTTTGTAGAAGATTGGTTGGGAAATGACCAAAATTCAACGGTCAAATCAACTTTGTCAAAAAGCATGTTGTGCTAACGTTATGTTTGAGTTACACCCAACATTGAATAAACGTCAGTAAAAAGCATGTTGTTTCAATGTCGTATTTGTGTGGTAGAAGATTGGTTGGGAAATGACCAAAATTCAACGGTCAAATCAACATCAGAATCCGACATTGAATAAACCTCAGTAAAAAGCATGTTGTTTCAACGTTGTATTTGTGGTCGGTAGATCTTTATTGTCATTGCACAAGTACAACAAAACTTTGCTTTGTTTTGTTTTGTAGAAGATTGGTTGGGAAATGACCAAAATTCAACGTCAAATCAACTTTGTCAAAAAGCATGTTGTGCTAAAGTTATGTTTGAGTTACACCCGACATTGAATAAACGTCAGTAAAAAGCATGTTGTTTCAACGTTGTATTTGTGTGGTAGAAGATTGGTTGGGAAATGACCAAAATCCAACGGTCAAATCAATGTCAGAACCCGACATTGAATAAATGTCAGTAAAAAGCATGTTGTTTCAACGTTGTATTTGTGGTCGGTAGGTAGGTAGGCAGATCGGTAAGTCTTTATTGTCATTGCACAACTACAACGAAACTTTGTTTTGTTTTGTAGAAGATTGGTTGGGAAATGACCAAAATTCAACGGTCAAATCAACTTCGTCAAAAAGCATGTTGTGCTAAAGTTATGTTTGAGTTACACCCGACATTGAATAAACGTCAGCAAAAAGCATGTTGTTTCAACGTTGTATTTGCGTGGTAGAAGATTGGTTGGGAAATGACCAAAATTCTACGGTCAAATCAACGTCAGAACCTGGCATTGATTAAACGTCAGTAAAAATCATGTTGTTTCAATTTTGTATTTGTGTGGTAGAAGATTGTTTGGGAAATGACCAACATTCTACAGTCATATCAACGTCAGAACCCGGCATTGAATAAACATCAGTAAAAAGCATGTTGTTTCAACGTTGTATTTGTGTTGTAGAATATTGCTTTGGAAATGACCAAAATTCAACGGTCAAATCATTGATTAAACCTCGTCAAAAAGCATGGATCTAATTCAACAAGTTTGCAACGTTGTTTCAATGTCTTGTGCCTGCTGGATGGTTTTTATGCAGGAAATAATCACTAGCTGTAATATAAGATCTGCATAATTCCGATTTACACCAATGTATTCTCTATTTGTGGGAAATATTATAAAATATTATTATAATTTCATCTGGTAATCATTGTAAACGTTCCATAAGGTGGTGCCTTCTCCCAATGCTATGATAGTGACACTATTTTGGTGTTGTTTTGTATTGTTGTACAATAAAAACTACACGGGCTACAGATAACTTCATAGAATTTAAATTTACAGGAGCATTTTCCACACAAGCATTTTAACAATACAGGAAAAATAGCCTACAAATAGTACTGTACATCTAGAAAACTCTTGTGAATGCAGAATTGATTAAAATATAAATTTGCACAACATATAAATGAAGTGAATACAAAATTGTGCTCCCATACCTGGTGAGTGCACACCTAAACTAGGCTACAAAACAATCAACTAGGAAAGTGCATAGATAGCCTTTATTATTGCCACAAAGGGGATATTATTTGGTTGCAGTGCAGATGCAAAAAGTCCACAAAAACATTAAAAGACCACAAAGGACATTAAATACATAAAAGAGCATAGAGCTGATGAATTTAGCTGCCACTTCAAAACAGCAAAACGTGACGAAAAACCAAAAATGAGCAAAAAATAATACATATTGCACACATACGATTGTACCATGCGTAGACAAACCACAAAAAAAAAAAACACGGTCTGAAAGGTTCCGGACCGTTCAAAGAGCCGTTCAAAAGGTACTCCCGTACCTGGTGTGTGTACACCTAAACTAGGCTACTTTACCGTAAAAGTGCATAGGATAAGATATACTTTATTCATCTCACAATGGGGAAATTATGCTGTTGCAGTGCAGATTCCAAAAGTCCAAGATGGAAACAGCAAAGAACACAAAGGATATAAAAGAGATTAAAGGAGAACAGAGGTGATGCAACCAGATGTAGCCATTTCTACATACAGCTACAAAAGTAAAACACAATGAAAAAACAAAAAATTAGCAATAAATAATACACATTTGGCATTAGAATTTTTTCAAAAGTTACTTGGTTTTATGAAGGAAATAATCACTAGCAGAAGTTATAAGCTAAGATCTGAATACTTCAGAGTTTTCTCCCAGACTCTGGAACAATTTGCACCAGTCCCTCCGTGATCTTGACTGTGTTGACACTTTTAAGAAACATTCCAAAATGTCTCTTTTTAGTAAAACTTTTAGTTAATGCACCTTTTAAACTATCAAATGTAATCCACTTTGTATTCTTTTTATGATGTTGCCCCCGTTGTTTTCATTGAATTGTTGCTTTACTTCACCTATGTTTTGTACAGCACTTTGTGATCTTATCTGTGAAAAGCGCTTTATAAATAAAATGTATTTACTTACCGTATTTTTCGGACTATAAGTCGCAGTTTTTTTCATAGTTTGGCCGGGGGTGCGACTTATACTCAGGAGCTACTTATGTGTGAAATTATTAACACATTACCGTAAAATATCAAATAATATTATTTAGCTCATTCACGTAAGAGACTAGACGTATAAGATTTCATGGGATTTAGCAATTAGGAGTGACAGATTGTTTGGTAAACGTATAGCATGTTCTATATGTTATAGTTATTTGATTGACTCTTACCATAATATGTTACGTTAACATACCAGTTGGTTATTTATGCCTCATATAATGTACACTTATTCAGCCTGTTGTTCACTATTCTTTATTTATTTTAAATTGCCTTTCAAATGTCTATTCTTGGTGTTGGGTTTTATCAAATAAATTTCCCCCAAAAATGCGACTTATACTCCAGTGCGACTTATATATGTTTTTTTCCTTCTTTATTATGCATTTTCGGCCGGTGCGTCTTATACTCCGGAGCGACTTATACTCCGAAAAATACGGTACTTACTTTAAAATAACAAGTCAAGAAACATGGGTTGTGCATTACATATCTTAAGGTAATATTTGACTAGCTATACCCTCTGTTGTAAAATTATTCAAGAGTTTCATTGGTTGGCAAACTTTCTTCCCGGCGTCCTGCTCATATTTTAAAAAAAAACGGGCATTCCTTTAGGGGCCCTGTCAAACTTCATGCAGCATTTAGCATGCTTTTGAGGTATGCCTTTTTTTTTGGCATTTGCAACATTATTCTTTTTTATGGTTTTTCTGTGTACTTTGTGTTTGGAAGTCACTACTTGTTTGCTAATATTGACCACCGTACTAATGTGCTGCTATAGAAGGAAGACAGAACAAGTGTTTCAAATGGCCACATATTTCCAATTTATGCTTGTGTACTGTTTTCTCAGTTTTTCTGAGCCTATTGTTGTGTTCTACAGAATAATCATATTTGAGACGCGGCCCAACTTTCTATTATTCTGCTTTGAATCATACTCAAGAGACGCTCATTTTAGCTGCATGAAAGGATAAAAATATTAGAAACCTTTCATAATAGTGACACATCAAGGCTCATGTTGCAATAAAGGCTGTTTCTTTTGTCCGTTCAACCTCGTATGATTGAAAGTCAACATATAAACATGATATCAAACAATATCCTCCTTCCTCAATACGATCAATATTGGATCGTCCCTACGGTATTTATTTTCTTTGATGGCATTAAACGCGTTAGGAGGTAGATATTTATCCGCTTCTGGAGTCACTCGTACACAAACATGGTTGAAATAGACACTAGTAGGGATGAGTACCTTTTCCAACCAATACTGTACCAATTACCGGTACCAGTTTTTGGTACTTTGTGTTCATGTGGTAATACATCTTAAAAGCCTACTGAAACCCACTACTACCGACCACGCAGTCTGATAGTTTATACATCAATGATGAAATCTTAACATTGCAACACATGCCAATACGGCCGGGTTAGCTTACTAAAGTGCAATTTTAAATTCCGCGCGGAATATCCTGCTGAAAACGTCTCGGTATGATGACGTCAGCGCGTGACGTCACGGATTGTGGAGGACATTTTGGGACAGCATGGTGGCCAGCTATTAAGTCGTCTGTTTTCATCGCAAAATTCCACAGTATTCTAGACATCTGTGTTGGTGAATCTTTTGCAATTTGTTCAATGAACAATGGAGACAGCAAAGAAGAAAGCTGTAGGTGGGAAGCGGTGTATTGTGGCCGACTGCAGCAACACAAACACGGCCGGTGTTTCATTGTTTACATTCCCGAAAGATGACAGTCAAGCTTTACCATTGGCCTGTGGAGAACTGGGACAACAGAGACTCTTACCAGGAGGACTTTGTGTTGGATATGCAGACGCGGTACCGTGAGTACGCATGCAGCTGCGGCTTCCAAACATTTGATCGCTTGCCCGTACGTGCGTGCCGCTATGTGCATGTCACGTACGTAACTTTGGGGACTTTGGGGAGATATATGTGCTGTATGAACTTTGGGGAGGTGAACGGTACTTTGGGCTGTGGGATTGAGTGTGTTGTGCAGGTGTTTGAGTTGTATTGGCGGGTTATATGGACAGGAGGGGGGAGGTGTTTGTTATGCGGGATTAATTTGTGGCATATAAAATATAAGCCTGGTTGTGTTGGGGCTAATAGAGTATATATATGTCTTGTGTTTATTTACTGTTTTAGTCATTCCCAGCTGAATATCAGGTCCCACCCGCCTCTCACAGCATCTTCCCTATCTGAATCGCTCCCACTGCCCTTCACTCTCACTTTCCTCATCCACGAATCTTTCATCCTCGCTCAAATTAATGGGGAAATCGTCGCTTTCTCGGTCCGAATCGCTCTCGCTGCTGGTGGCCATGATTGTAAACAATGTGCGGATGTGAGGAGCTCCACAACCTGTGACGTCACGCTACTCGTCTGCTACTTCCGGTACAGGCAAGGCTTTTTTATCAGCGACCAAAAGTTGCGAACTTTATAGTCGATGTTCTCTACTAAATCCTTTCAGCAAAAATATGGCAATATCGCGAAATGATCTAGTATGACACATAGAATGGACCTGCTATCCCCGTTTAAATAAGTAAATCGCATTTCAGTAGGCCTTTAACTTATTCAATAACTCCTCTAATAGATAGGGACTCTGGACCCAGACCCAGAATTTAGTTGAATGTGCCAGTCTTGTCTTTTAGTGGGTCCTACAAAGTGTTTATACTTTAAGGATCGTACCAGCTGTTTGATTGCAGCACGCATCTTAGTTGTAGTAGCAAATGTGGAGGTGTTGAAATCTCCATGTAAAATCGGCAATGCTAACCAGTAGCATGAATATGGCATAGCCAATCATTAGCGTCAAGCTAGCTTAAAAAAAGGAAGTTTTTGAACGCTTTTCTGTCAGACATACTTGCTGACGATGAATACGCCTGCAGGGTTTCCCCTAAACTGCCAAGGTACCTGTGGCGGTGAGGGCGTGGTTATGGGTGTGGCCACCACGATGCCATCGAGCAATTTGCATAATTTGCTGTGATGATATAAGTTTCTTTAAAACTGCTGAAATCTGTTATTAATTAGAATCAATCAATCAATCAATCAACCAATCGATGTTTGTTTATATAGCCCTAAATCACAAGTGTCTCAAAGGGCTGCACAAGCCACAACGACATCCTCGGTTCAGATCCCACATCAGGGCAAGAAAAAACTCAACCCAATGGGATCAATCAATCAATCAATGTTTGTTTATATAGCCCTAAATCACAAGTGTCTCAAAGGACTGCACAAGCCACAACGACATCCTCGGTTCAGATCCCACACAAGGGCAAGGAAAAACTCACAACCCAGTGGGATGTCAATGTGAATGATGATGAGAAACCTTGGAGAGGACCGCAGATGTGGGTGACCCCCCGCTACTAGGGAAGACCGGATGCAATGGACGTCGAGTGGGTCTAGCATAATAAATGTGTTTGGGATGACAATGAGAAACCTTGGAGGGGACCGCAGATGTGGGGACCCACCACCAGGCGACCGGTGCAATGGACGTCGAGTGGATCTAGCATAATATTGTGAGAGTCCAGTCCATAGTGGATCTAACATAATAATGTGAGAGTCCAGTCCATAGTGGATCTAACATAATATTGTGAGAGTCCAGTCCATAGAGGATTTAACATAATAGTGTGAGAGTCCAGTCCATAGTGGATCTAACATAATAGTGTGAGAGTCCAGTCCATAGTGGATCTAACATAATAATGTGAGAGTCCAGTCCATAGTGGATCTAACATAATAGTGAGAGTACAGTCCATAGTGGATCTAACATAATAGTGTGAGAGTCCAGTCCATAGTGGATTTAGCATAATATTGTGAGAGTCCAGTCCATCGTGGATCTAACATAATAGTGTGAGAGTCCAGTCCATCGTGGATCTAACATAATAATGTGAGAGTCCAGTCCATAGTGGATCTAACATAATAGTGAGAGTACAGTCCATAGTGGATCTAACGTAATAGTGTGAGAGTCAGTCCATAGTGGATTTAGCATAATATTGTGAGAGTCCAGTCCATCGTGGATCTAACATAATAGTGTGAGAGTCCAGTCCATAGTGGATCTAACATGATAATGTGAGAGTCCAGTCCATAGTGGATCTAACATAATATTGTGAGAGTCCAGTCCATAGTGCATCTAACATAATAGTGAGAGTCCAGTCCATAGTGGATCTAACATAATAGTGAGAGTCCAGTCCATAGTGGATCTAACATAATAGCGAGAGTCCAGTCCAGCAGGAGAATAACATATATAATTCTTATCGTTTTGCCATATTTTCAGTTGTTGCTTTTTGTACAATGTACTTTGTAGATGTGTTTACAGACTTTTAATGTCTTTTTTTCAAATTAAAAACAAGCAACAAATCTAGCATCTTCATCTGGTCTTATTATAAAATGCTTGGCGCTGTGTGCGCCACTTGGACTTTTTCTTCTTAAAAGTATTTAAATATAAGTATAAATATTTGCACATTTAGTAGATGGCAGTCCGCGCGGGTGTATCTGCAATATATATGAAAATTACGTCCACATTGCAGACATGCTGACAAAGGTCCAGACAGTCACAATGGCGTGCGTTTTGTTTACATCCGGTTTCAGGAGCGCGGTTTTCGGTGATCAAAGTCTGTTTTTAGTGGTCAAGTTTTCGGTACATCACTTGTCAATAGTCCGCAAATAATAGGCTGTATATATATCAATTCATACTGTAACGACCAGCTAATGTTAATCAGTGTTGGCTCTAGGAATTTTCTAAATTTTCTTAAAGTCATACAAATGGGGTCCCACTTTTTTGTAAGCGTTTTGAAAACAAATGATAAATGTATACATTATGCTGTTGTATCTCAAATTCTATATTGTGTTTTGGAAAAAGGTTGTCATAAACGTTACTTAATTAATTGAAAAAATAATACAAAAGAAAACAGATTTTTATGCATATGTAAATTTATTCAGTTATAATAGATATAATAAAGACCTACTCGGTGGCCTAGTGGTTAGAGTGTCCGCCCTGAGATCGGTAGGTTGTGAGTTCAAACTCCGGCCGAGTCATACCAAAGACTATAAAAATGGGACCCATTACCTCCCTGATTGGCACTCGGCATCAAGGGTTGGAATTGGGGGTTAAATCACCAAAAATGATTCCCGGGCGCGGCCACCGCTGCTGCCCACTGCTCCCCTGATCAAGGGTGATGGGTCAAATGCAGATAATAATTTCACCACACCTAGTGTGTGTGTGACAATCATTGCTACTTTAACTCTAACTTGAATTATAACCCCTCAGCTATCAACACAAGCATGGAAAACACTCAAAACAAAATTGTAAAATCACAATAAACACTTAACAATAACCTCTTTAAATTAAGGTTCAAAATGCAGAATTTGTAAGAAATGCTAAATAAAGTGTAACACAATAAGTGCAGGGTGTAAACCGAGAGAAACCGGAGAAGAACAATCTCTTGCAGGTTTACTGCCAGGAAGTTCACATTCAGTTTGGTCTGTTATTCTTATTTAAGTATGGAAATGAATATTTGTTATGCAGTAATTGTTTTTTTGAATATTATTGGAAAAAGTAAAGTAGCACATTTGTTATATTCTGTTATTTATTTTAGTGATACAGTCCTGCACTTTAGTTCCTACCTGTTGTTTCCGTACATCCGAATAGCAAACGGACGTGTGTTGAAAAGGAAAGATAAGCGGGTCAAAGGACTACAGTGCGTTTGAAAACTTTTAAAAAAACGTTTCTCTTTTGTTCACAATTTTTTCGCTGTCTGCAGCACTCATCTTTAGTTTCTCTTCTCACTCTGTGCAGAGAATCCACAGCGAGACAGCAAGATGACGCAACCAAACTTGATATTTGATACTGTTACGTGATTGGCTGTTTAGCGTGTCGCTCCCATTGCTCACTGACCACTTCCTGTATTGTTAGCTTACCAGACCGCGTCTGCCTTTGTTTATGCAACCAACCTTGCTTCATTCTTTCCGTTTTTTTCCAACGAAAGAAATATACACTATATTGCCAAACGTATTTGTCCACCTGCCATGACTCACATGTGAACTTGAAGTGCCATCCCATTCCTAACCCATAGGGTTCAATATGATGTCGGTCCACCTTTTGCAGCTATTACAGCTTCTGGGAAGGCTGTCCAGGTTGCGGAGTGTGTCTATAGGAATTTTCAACCATTCTTCCAAAAGCGGATTGGTGTGTGGTCGAGAAGGCCTGGCTCTCAGTCTCCGTTGTAATTAATTCGTTAGGTGTTCTATCGGGTTCAGGTCAGGACTCTGTGCAGGCCAGTCAAGTTTGTCTTTATGGACCTTGTTTGTGCACTGGAGCACAGTCATGTTGGAAGAGGAAGGGGCCCGCTCCAAACTGTTCCCACAAGGTTGGGAGCATGGAATTGTTCAAAATGTTTTGGTATCCTGGACCATTCAAAGTTCCTTTCACTGGAACTAAGGGGCCAAGCCCAACTCCTGAAAATCAACCCCACACCATAGTTCCTCCTCCACCAAATTTCACACTCACCACAATGCAGTCTTAAATGTAGCGTTCTTCTGGCAACCTCCAAACCCAGACGCGTCCATGAGATTGCCAGATGGGAAAGCGTGATTCATCACTCCAGAGAAGGCGTCTCCACTGCTCCAAAGTCCAGTGGCGACGTGCTTTACACCACTGCATCCCACACTTTGCATTGGACTTGGTGATGTATGGCTTGGATGCAGCTGCTCGGCCATGGAATCCCACTCCATGAAGCTCTCTGCGTACTGTACGTGGGCTAATTGGAAGGTCACATGAAGTTTGGAGCTCTGTAGCAACTGACTGTGCAGAAAGTCTTTGCACTATGCGCTTCAGCTTCCGCTGACCCCTCTCTGTCAGTTTACGTGGCCTACCACTTCGTGGCTGAGTTGCTGTTGTTCCCAAACTCTTCAGTTTTCTTATAATAAAGCTGACAGTTGACTTTGGAATATTTAAGAGCGAGGAAATTTCACGACTGGATTTGTTGCACAGGTGGCATCCTATGACAGTTCCACGCTGGAAATCACTGAGAGCGGCCCATTCTTTCACTAATGTTTGTAGAAACAGTCTCCATGCCTAAGTGCTTGATTTTATACACCTGTGGCCGGGCCAAGTCATTAGGACACCTGATTCTGATCATTTGGATGGGTGGCCAAATACTTTTTTTGAAATATAGTGTACCGTATATTTCGGACTATAGGTCGCAGTTTTTTTCATAGTTTGGCCGGGCTCCAGTGCGATTTATATATGTTTTTTTCCTTCTTTATTATGCATTTTTGGCAGGTGCGACTTATACTCCGGTGCGACTTATACTCCGAAAAATACGGTATATTCATCGAACGTTTTATCGAACACATTTTATATCGATGACATGTCCATCGCGATATATATGGATATTGTTTTATCGGCCTGGCGCTATGTTCTCGTCAGCGTTTGTGCTGAAAATGAAATTTCGTTGTACTAGTGCATGTGTGAAACCGCGTCGGCACAATAACAAATGTCCATCGCACATAGGGCTGGGCCGATGAAACAATTCCAATATATATCGCGAAAGACATGTCATTGACGTCAATATAAAATGCGTTCGATAAATATAGATTTAGGAATATACATTTGATCGGTAGAATCCGGAAAGAATGATGCATGCTGAGCCTGCAAAACAGGATGTGGTCAGTGAGCAATGGGAGCGACACGCTAAACAGCCAATCGTGTAACAGTATCAAATATCAAGATCGGTTGCGTCATCTTGCTGTGCCGCTGTTGCTTTTATGCACGGAGTGAGAAGAGAAACTAAACAGGAGTGTTGCAGAGAGCGGAGAAATTGTGGATAAATCGGGAAAAGTCAGTATGGCAGTTTTTCAAATGTTTTCAAACTCACTGGAGTCCTTCGCCGCACTCATCTTTTCCTTTTCAACCCAGGTCCGTTCCGAAGGGAGACAACGGTTAGGAACTGAAGTGCAGGACTGTATCACTAAAACAAATAACACTATATGACAAGTGAGCTACTTTAAAACAATAATTTGGTCTTATCATTTTAAAATAATAATTACCGTTTCAGATATATTCATTTCCATACTTAAATAAGAATAACAGACCAAATTAGATGTGACACAGACCACCTAACTAACTTCCTGGCAGTATACCTGCAAAAAATAGTTTAAATTTTTAGACTTTGCACTTATTGTGTTGCACTTTATTAAGCATTTCTTACAATTTTTTTTTAAATTTTTAACCTTAATTTAAATAGGTTATTAAGTGTTTAATAATATTGTACATGGTAATTGGGATTTGTTATATGTTGTTATGTTGGTTATTTATTGTATATATTATATACAAATATAATATAATATATCAGTATATATTATATACTGTATATATAATATGTAAATATTACATATATGTTATATTTAATATTGCTACTATGGTACATTTTTAGTCTACCTAATACCTGCATCATCCTTTCCATTCTTACCCTTTCCATCCTTTGAAACTGAGCTACTGTGTGGAACAATTTCAACTAAGTCTAAGTTATTGTGATTTTAAAAATGTATTTACATTAATCGAGTGTTGTCCATGCTTGTGTTGACCTTTCCTTACCGCCTTGATAGCTGACAGATTATAATCAGAGGAAGGTTACATTTGACATAAAATTATTAACATTCAATATATTTTTTTCTCAGTATTTTCCACAGGTCATAAAAAATATCAATAATTTTAGACATCGATCATTATAAAAAACGTATATCCTGATCCAGTTTTCAGCCATATCGCCCAGCCTTAATTACACACATACACAAACATTAGGAACCACGGCGCCGATATCATAACAGAATAAATATACAATTTATGAGCTAAAATGTTTCAAATTAATCAAGTCTATTAGATTGGTTAAAATGCCAGGAGTTAATCAAGAATATCCAGCACCTGTGTTCGGCTTTTTAAGCACATCTCCACATCTTTTTGAGGATGTTAGATACCGGTAGTTTGGGTGTTTGTTTCTATTGCTGCTATTTGTACAATCCTTTTTTTTTTTCATAAAAGGTATACTTTGTATTTGTCAGCAGTCGTTGATTTTAAACGGACAAAAGAGTACCGTATTTTTCGGACTATAAGTCGCAGTTTTTTTTCATAGTTTGGCCGGGGGTGCGACTTATACTCAGGAGCGACTTATGTGTGAAATTATTAACACATTACCGTAAAATATCAAATAATATTATTTAGCTTATTCACGTAAGAGACTAGACGTATAAGATTTCATGGGATTTAGCGATTAGGAGTGACAGATTGTTTGGTAATCGTATAGCATGTTCTATATGTTATACCGTATTTTCCGCACTATAAGGCGCACCGGATTATTAGCCGCACCTTCAATGAATGGCATATTTCATAACTTTGTCCACCAATAAGCCGCCCCGGACTATAAGCCGCGCCTACGCTGCGCTAAAGGGAATGTCAAAAAAACAGTCAGATAGGTCAGTCAAACTTTAATAATATATTAAAAACCAGCGTTCTAACAACTCTGTTCACTCCCAAAATGTACGCAAATGTGCAATCACAAACATAGTAAAATTCAAAATAGTGCAGAGCAATAGCAACATAATGTTGCTCGAACGTTAATGTCACAACACACAAAATAAACATAGCGCTCACTTTCTGAAGTTATTCTTCATTCGTAAATCCTTCGTCTTCGGTGTCCGAAGTGAAAAGTTGGGCAAATTTACGATCCATTGGCAGATGTTGGCGTCGTCTGGCGCTGCCTCCTCGTCTTAGTGAAGGTGTGTTCGCCTTCTGTCATCCATTGTTCCCACGCAGTTAGCAGTCTAGCTTCGAATGCCCTGTTGACACCAATATCTAGCGGCTGGAGGTCTTTTGTCAATCCACCCGGAATGACGGCGAGTATTGAATTAAGCGCGTAAGCGTGTCTCTCAATGTGCTGTTATGAGCTAGCAAATATAACAACTACACTACCCAGCATGCAACGATAGTTACGAGCATGCGCGGTAGCCCTGAGAAGCGTTGTTGTATGCTGGGAGTTAGAATGTGGTTATGAGCACGCTGTGAGTAAATGTTGAGAACTCAGTTAACACGCCTCGTCTGCATTATTTATAATTAGACAGACAACACACTTAATAGGAGCCATTTTGGGGTCTTTACATAAACACACAAATGGAAATGAAACGTCACATATCCCAGCATGCACCGCGCGCTTCTTCGTCATCCACTGTTCCCACGCAGTTAGCAGTCTAGCTTCGAATGCCCTGTTGACACCAATATCTAGCGGCTGGAGGTCTTTTGTCAATCCACCCGGAATGACGGCGAGTATTGAATTAAGCGCGTAAGCGTGTCTCTTATGAGCTAGCAAATATAACAACTACACTACCCAGCATGCAACGATAGTTACGAGCATGCGCGGTAGCCCTGACAAGCGTTGTATGCTGGGAGTTAGAATGTGGTTATGAGCACGCTGTGAGTAAACGTTGAGAACTCAGTTAACACGCCTCGTCTGCATTATTTATAATTAGACAGACAACACACTTAATAGGAGCCATTTTGGGGTCTTTACATAAACACACAAATGGAAATGAAACGTCACATATCCCAGCATGCACCGCGCGCTTCTTCTACGGGGAAAAAAGATGGCGGCTGTTTACCGTAGTTGCGAGACCTAAACTTTATGAAAATGAATCTTAATATTTATCCATATATAAAGCGCACCGGGTTATAAGGCGCACTGTCAGCTTTTGAGAAAATTTGTGGTTTTTAGGTGCGCCTTATAGTGCGGAAAATACGGTAGTTATTTGAATGACTCATACCATAATATGTTACGTTAACATACCAGGCACGTTCTCAGTTGGTTATTTATGCCTCATATAACGTACACTTATTCAGCCTGTTGTTCACTATTCTTTATTTATTTTAAATTGCCTTTCAAATGTCTATTCTTGGTGTTGGGTTTTATCGAATACATTTCCCCCAAAAATGCGACTTATACTCCAGTGTGACTTATATATGTATTTTTCCTTCTTTATTATGCATTTTCGGCCGGTGCGGCTTATACTCCGGAGCGGCTTATACTCCGAAAAATACGGTAATCGTTATTTTGTTTTCATAACAGCCCGATAAACAGCACAATTAATGTATAAATAAATGTTTCTAAATTAATTAGTCATCCTTGTCTATTAGTGCCACTGAGTAGATGGATGAACAGGTTCATGCTTTATAATCCAATTAGTCGACTAATCGTTAAGTTAATCGATGACTAGTCCATAGTTGCATCATTCCCACATATTTGCAGGTTGTTGATTGTTTAGCTTAGTTTTTTTTAGTTGTTTTTTTTAATCAATTGACTCCAATGTCCAGTTGCACAAGCAGAGTGTCATGTGGGTCATTCAATAGATGGATAAGAATGCGTTTGTCTGCTGATGTCGACTCAGTAGTATCTTATCGCCATCAAACTGCAACACAAATGTTGACAAAATTGTTTAGCCCGCAGCTCTTTTTGTTTTCTTAATTCATAATATTGCGCGCGGCCAGTCTTCAATTTTTACTTTTTAAGGTCAAGTGTTGCCTTAAAGGATGGCTTATATTTTAGGGCACCAAGGCAAGTTAGAAGGGCACCAAGGTAAACATTATTTTCTTTCCAGGCAGGGGCTCCAAAGCATGCATGCATATACCGTATATTACCAAATAAACGCCCTTGGGCAAATAACCGCCCATGTCCTAATAGCCGCCCGGTGTCTGACCCCATTTTGTGAATTAACCGCCTCTTCCTAATAACCTCCTATGTCCAAATAGCCGCCCATGGGCTGTTATTTGCATAATTTAGATTAAAATGCTACTGGGTTTGCATTTGCTGCTTTATTTAAAACTTGGAGTACTGTAGCCTTTATTTTATTTAAGTGACAGTATTATTGTCCTGTTTTGATGGTGGGTTTTATACTTGAGTACTTGGTACCATAATTTTATTCTTCCCGGTAGGCTGCTGTATTTAAAAAGTTTATTTATTTTTAGTATTGGTATTCTATTTGACAATTGTTGCACTACTGCCATGTAGAGGCCTTGTTGATCTCGTCTTTTGATAGCCTACATCAGGTTGATCTCTTATTTTTTTGTTTGTATGTTTAAAATAGCTTTTACATTTAAAGTTTTTTGTACGAAAAAAAAATACTGGGCAGTAGCCAATGTAACCAAATAATGGCCTGGTGCAGGCTGGTGCAAAAATAAATAAAAGCCTTGTGCAAATAACCGCCTGCTTCTTTTAAACGCCTGTCTCCAAAATCGATTTTGTGAAATAAACGCCCGGGCTACTATTTGGTGATATACGGTATATCCAGTTTTTTTTATTCATTATTATAAACTTGTCAGATTTTTGTCATTTAATGATGCCTTTATCTTGGTTTTTACCTTTTGATAGAGGGAAGTATTTTTATTTATTTATTTTTTAAGTTATGTACATGTAGATGCTGTATCGGGACAGAGCCATTAAGAGTTTGAGCAAAAATATGTCGTATAGGAATTAACTACACACAATAAAATATATTAACAATATGATGTATCAAATGGTTTTTAAAGTAATACCTTATGGCGTGGCACGGTTGGAAGAGTGGCCGTGCCAGCAACCTGAGGGTTCCTGGTTCAATCCCCACCTTCTACCAACCTTGTCACGTCCGTTGTGTCCTTGAACAAGACACTTCACCCTTGCTCCTGATGGGTCGTGGTTAGGGCCTTGCATGGCAGGTTCCACCATCAGTTTGTGAATGTGTGTGTGAATGTGGAAATAGTGTCAAAGCGCTTTGTTGTTGGGGCGGTATAGCTCGGTTGGTAGAGTGGCCGTGCCAGCAACTTGAGGGTTTCAGGTTCGATCCCCGCTTCCGCCATCCTAGTCACTGCCGTTGTGTCCTTGGGCAAGACACTTTACCCACCTGCTCCCAGTGCCACCCACACTGGATTAAATGTAACTTAGATATTGGGTTTCACTATGTAAAAGCGCTTTGAGTCACTAGAGAAAAGCGCTGTATAAATATAATTCACTCCACTTCACTTCGAGTACCTTGAAGGTAGAAAAGTGCTATACAAGTATAATCCATTTGCCATTTACCATTGTCACATGAAAAAAACATGGCGTTTACATTTTGATATCAAAATAAAACACAAAGCAGTTTGGCTAATGAAGATAAAGTCTAATAAGCAAGATGTATTCTTCTCTAACGCCCCCTTGTGGTTCAGTACAACAGTTTGGCCAACAACAACAAAAAACAGGAGTGACAGCGTGTTTCCTCACCTCATTAACTCTGTCACAGCAGCTGATAGACGCTGTATTGTCAAAATGAAAGCAACATCATATAGTTGTTCTCCTTTGCTGTATACTTTTAGTGTGGGGACAAGTGTCTCCAATATTGTCCACACCTGTCTCCATCTAAACACAGCAGTGCACTCTTAAACACACGGCGAGCGGGAAACGAGGGAAAAGGACTGTAGCGTCCCGTAAGAGTTGGTGCTGCAAGGAATTCTGGGAATGTGTTATGTTGTGCAAATATTCTCCCGAAATGTGTTTGACATTGTTGTTTAGTGTGGTCTCACTATATGGCACATGTTTATGACAGTGTTGGCATTGTTTATACAGCCACTCTTAATGTGACATGTATGGCTGTTGATTAAGTATACTCCAAGGGGATACCACTGGAGCGAGATTTACTTTGTTAGAACGCCATGATTATCAAGCCAAACGTTGTCTAAAATGCATCAATCAATTTCGGGTTTTCGATAATTTATAAAGGAGATTGTACTGCTAACCGTCTGAAATGTAACCGCTAATTATCATTATGCCGTTGATCAATATATCCCTTGTCCAATAACAAGTAAAACAGTCAAGGGCGGTCACGGCAAGGTGTTGCCGCAAATATTGGTAAATTTTTAGGGCATTACGGCAAATGAGAGGGCGGTCGTGGTTGCCGTGGTTAAATTCGAGCCCTGCACTGGTCAAGTTCTTTTGGAAGACATATATGTTGAGTAAGAAGGGCCACCGAGACAGTAGTAGTACTCGGCCAAGTTTTACTAAAGCTTTAGGAGACCACACTGCAAAAAGTCAGTGTTCAAAAACAAGAAAAAAAAATACAAAAATGAAGGGTATTTTATTTGAACCAAGCAAAATTATCTGCCAATAGAAGAAGAACTTGTCAAGACTTTCCAAAACAAGTAAAATTAGCTAACCTCAATGAACCCAAAAATACCTTAAAATAAGTATATTCTCACTAATAACAAGTGCACTTTTCTTGGTAAAAAAAAAAAGACCTTTTTGCTCAATATGTTGAAAAATATTCTTGAATTAAGTACTGTATTTTCCGCACCATAAGGCGCCCTGGGTTAAAAGCCGCGCCTTCAATGAACGGCATATTTCAAAACTTTGTCCACCTATAAGCCGCCCGGTGTTGTAAGCCGCATCTAACTGCGCTAAAGGAATGTCAAAAAAACAGTCAGATAGGTCAGTCAAACTTTAATAATATATTAAAAACCAGCGTTCTAACAACTATGTTCACTCCCAAAATGTATGCAAATGTGCAATCACAAACATACGTATATCAACATGGACAGAGCTGCGTGAAAAAAGCCACCTGGCCTCTTCGCTTAAACTTAAACTTACCTTAACCACTCGCTCATCTTTTCTTCATCCATCCCTTCGAGTTAGCTTTTATGATGACGCCGGCTGGAAAGGTCTCTTTTGGCAAGGTCTTCCTTTTGAATATCACCATGGGTGGAAGTTTCTGGCCATTAGCATGGCAAGCTAGAACCACAGTGAAGGATGACTTCTCATTCCCTGTGGTGCGAATATTCACCGTACGTGCTCCCGTTGTATCCACAGTGCGGTTCACAGGAATATCAGTTGCTGTGAAATAGTAATCCGTGTGCGGATGGAGAGATTGCGTCTTTTCATGAACCGGATCCCTGACGCTTAGTAGGAGCCATTTTGTGGTCTTTACAGATGTAAACACACAAAGGAAATGAAACGTACGGTATATCCGCGCGCTTTTTCTTCTTCTACGCGGGCGGGTGGTTGCTTACAGTAGAAGAAGAAGCGCTTCCTGTTCTATGGGGGCGGGTGCTTACCTTGGCGGTTGCTTGCGTAGAAGAAGAAGCGCTTCCTGTTCTACCGGGAAAAAAGATGGCGGCTGTTTACCGAAGTTGCGAGATCGAAACTTTATGAAAATGAATCGTAATATTAATCCATATATAAAGCGCACCGGGTTAAAAGCCGCACTGTCAGCTTTTGAGTAAATTTGTGGTTTTTAGGTGCGGCTAATAGTGCGGAAAATACGGTAAATGCTAGTGCCATTATCTTGACATAATGATATGCGCTCGGCATTACATTTCTTGAAACCAGCAAACTTATACTAAAAACAAATTTATTGTTCTTAATGGAAAGGCAACAAGGCAACCGCTTGTTACTCTCGGGGTCTACTAGCTGCTCAGGCAAATCATATTGTCTAAAAATGCATTTTCCCATCGATAACATGACATCATCGCGCCAAGTGCGTGCTTTTTCAGTCAATTAGTGCGCATATATACAGCCCGGCTACCGGCCAAAACATTTGTAATTGTAATTTTGATGAATTCATCTGAATGTGCATGAACTTTTTCTGTTCAAAATAGTTTGAAATATCACATGTTAAATGTTTAAATATTAACTGTCCGTTTACTGTACTGTGCCAACTGTACTATTATATGAGTACGTATTTTCTATTGTTTCATTGAAAATAAAACAGCAAAGTCCATTTGGCTGTCATCCATTTGAATTTTGAGACAAAATTGTGTGAAAGTCATGATTTGTTTTTTCATGCTTGAAATAAGAAATGATTACTTTAAAAGATTAGTTTTATACTTGTGAGTGTTGATGACACAGCTTTGCAACAGTTGATATTCTAGTTTCAAGCATGTTTTACTCAGTATAGGTCATAAAATCTCAGCTACAAGCTGTAATATCTTACTGAGATCATTTCGACAGGGGTCGGCAACCCGCGGCTCTAGAGCCGCATGCGGCTCTTTAGCGCCGCCCTAGTGGCTCTCTGGAGCTTTTTCAAAAATGTATAAAAAATGGACAAAGTTGAGGGGAAAAGTTTTTTTTGTTTGTTTTAATATGGTTTCTGTAGGAGGACAAACATGACACAAACCTCTCTAATTGTTATAAAGCACACTGTTTATATTAAACATGCTTCACTGATTCGAGTATTTGGCGAGCGCCGTTTTGTCCTACTAATTTTTGCAGTCCTTGAACTCACCTTAGTTTGTTTACATGTATATCTTTCTGCGACTTTCTAGGACGTGTTTTATGCCACTTCTTTTTCTGTCTCATGTTGTCCACCAAACTTTGAACGTTGTGCATGAATCCACAAAGGTGAGTTTTGTTGATGTTATTGACTTGTGTGGAGTGCTAAATCAGACATATTTGGTCACTGCATGACTGCAAGCTAATCGATGCTAACATGCTATTTAGGCTAGCTATATGTACATATTGCATCATTATGCCTCATTTGTAGCTATATTTGAGGTCATTTAGTTTCCTTTAAGTCATATTAATTCAATGTATATCTCATGACACACTATCTGTATGTAATATGGCTTTTAAGTTTTTGCGGCTCCAGACAGATTTGTTTTTGTATTTTTGGTCCAATAAGGCTCTTTCAACATTTTGGGTTGCCGACCCCTGATTTAGGACCAAAACACTTAAAACAAGTAAAAGACTCTAACATAAAATCTGCTTAGTGAGAAGAATGATCTTATCAGACAGAAAATAAGCAAATATCACCCTTATTTGAGATATTTCATCTTACTTAGATTTCAGTTTTTGCAGAAAACAGCCCCCCCCCGCCCAGAAAAGAGCAAACTGCATCTTCAAAACAGATTAGAACTTGCCACAACAGCTCTTAAGACAGGAGCCCTTAAGACAAAACAAAGAGTTTACCAGCGGACATAAGAAAAAAGCAAGGAGATCACGAGAAGACACACGACTAGCTGCTTTAAACATAACTATGGATTAAAAAAAGACAGTTAAAAATATCTCATTATCACAATAATTAATTCAAATATTAGCGATGATCTCATTTGCTTTGTTACCAATAACACACAGCTAAGGTAAGGATGTTTTATTTAAATATCTTAGCTTTTATTGAGCGACATTGGATTGGTTTTAGCATCTTTTAGCACAAAATGCATTAAAGTGGCCCCTGCATCCTTTCATTTATCGTGACGTGGCCCTGGTAAAATACTGCACGCCCCTCATCTTGATAGCCCGTGTTCCATAAGAGAAGCAGACGTACGGCAACCTGTGCTGGAAGGTCAGCAAAAGGTTTTAGGCCATCACTAATGTCGGTAATGGAACGTTTACGCTTGTATTTAGCACCTTTGTCATTTTAATGAGCCCAGTAAGACCCTGCAAAAGAGCGTCAGCGGGCCAAATGAGAACTTAATTACTTGTTCGCTTGCTGAAGTCTGATAATTGTCATCGCTGCACGCGCGTGTGTGTGTCCAACCAAAAGGCCACGGCATCTCACAAATGTGAGTACAGCCATCACATTTCAGCACACACGCATTTATAACAGCGTTTCTTCTCAAGGGACAATACTATAGAAAGTAAACTTGGCTATACCTTAGAGTAGTCAATGTACAGTTTATATAGCAGTATATATTTACAAAGCACCGCTAAGAATGAGTCAGCCATTATTGTCTGTAGTGAGGAGCAAGACAATTATGTCATTAGGTGGTGTCCAAACTACGGCCCGCCATCGTGTTGTCACAAGTTTACCAAGGAGATTGTAATGGCCGGATTTTTATATAATCTGGGAATTCAAATGCTGCAATTGTGCCGTCGTAATTGGGAACAATTGTTAATGACCATGAATTTTACATGCAAGTGCCCACAGCACAGCATCAATTTATATGACCCAATCCAGTGTTTTTCAACCACTGTGCCGCGACACACTAGTGTGCCGTGAGATACAGTCTGGTGTGCCGTGGGAGATTATCTAATTTCACCTATTGGGGTTAAAAATATTTTTTGCAAACCAGTAATTATAGTCTGCAAAGGATGTGTTGTTGTTGAGTGTCGGTGCTGTCGAGAGCTCGGCAGAGTAACCGTGTAATACTATTCCATATCAGTAGGTGGCAGCCGGTAGCTAATTGCTTTGTAGATGTCGGAAGCAGCGTGCAGGTCAAAAGGTATCTAATGCTTAAACCAAAAATAAACAAAAGGTGAGTGCCCCTAAGAAAAGGCATTGAAGCTTAAAGAAGGCTACGCAGAACGAAGCTACAAAGTAAACAAAAACAGAATGCTGGACAACAGCAAAGACTTACTGTGGAGCAAAGACGGCGTCCACAATGTACATCCGAACATGACATGACAATCAACAATGTCCCCACAAAGAATTATAAAAACAACTGAAATATTCTTGATTGCTAAAACAAAGTAGATGCGGTAAATATCGCTCAAAGGAAAACATGAAACTGCTACAGGAAAATACCAAAGAAAGAGAAAAAGCCACCAAAATAGGAGCGCAAGACGAGGACTAAAACACTACACACAGGAAAACAGCAAAAAAGTCAAAATAAGTCAGGGCGTGATGTGACAGATGGTGACAGTACACCTACTTTGAGACAAGAGCTATATTGATGCATGCTTGGTTATGATTTAAAGTCATATCCAACAATTGTGACAACAACTTTTTACTGTCAACTGAGTTTCGTTTTTTAGGGATTACTGATGGTGGTGTGCCTCCGCATTTTTTCAGCGCAAAATATGTGCCTTGGCTCAAAAAAGGTTGAAAAACACTGACCCAATCTAACCCACTCACGGCACAAATTAACTCTATCCAGCAAAGAAAGTCAACACATGGTCGCACATTACACACCTCCTGCTCATTTGACTTTGTGGACATTATAAAACATGTCTAAGCACTATATATAATTTTAAATTACACCAATGTAAAGCCACTACAATGCATGATGGGTAATATGCAAAACACCGTTTGGCGCATTTTTGCTGCTTGATTTTTCGCGTTAAGGAGGTCGTTATGGAAGTAAACAAGGTAGGAGTTGAACATACACATACTCTTGATATTTAATGTTTTATTGTTTGTACCTCATATTGTAGTGTTGTCATGGTCTGATGTGGGTGAGGAGTCTGTTATAGCTTGCTTAAATCAGTGCAAACTGAAGTGTCTGATCATTTTCCCAATATTTGAAATCGTATATTTTTATTAAAAACATTTTTATTGTTAGGTAACAATCAGTGTTCTGATGTGTGGCGGGAAAAAAGCGCCGTCGTTTGTGTATGCGTGTCTGTGTGCGCTATCCATATATTGGCGATTACCCGTAAAATAGGGCTTTACTGCAGGTTGCACTGTATTTCAATTTGGTATGAAAATCATATGCAGACTTAAAGCATTGCGATCGCGGATTACGTGTAAAGAGAGCCGCGTACACGTGATCACAGATCACTCTGGGACAGTACACAGAGTTGGAATAAATAATAATGAAAAAACAACTAAAGTTAGTGTAGTGATTTCGATAACTAATTTATTTAGATGAATGGTTATTTAATTACATTACACAGTGGGGACTTGTCCAGGGTGTACCCCGCCTTCCGCCCGAGTACAGCTGGGATAAGCTCCAACATGCCCGCGACCCCGGGATAGTGGTTGAAAATGGATGGATGGATATATGTATATATCATATTATATATATATAAAATATATGTGCGTATAAATCATATTTTATATATAAAATGTATATATATAATATGTATATATCTATATATCTATATATATATATATATATATATATATATATATATATATATATATATATATATATATATAATATGTATATATCATGTTTTATATGTATATAATTTATTAATATAAATATGTATATATACACATGCATGCATATGTATGTGTATAGGCTATATATATGTGTATATATATATATATATATATATATATCAGACAAAGAGCAGCTCGAAGACTTCTATGGGAATGAAACAACAAAGACTCAAATTTCCCTCGCCCGGGCGCGGGTCACCGGGGCCCCCCTCTGGAGCCAGGCCTGGAGTTGGGGCACGATGGCGAGCGCCTGGTGGTTGGGCCTGTCCCCATGGGGCCCGGCCGGGCACAGCCCGAAGAGGCAACGTGGCTCACTCCTCCAATGGGCTCACCACTCATGGGAGGGGCCATGGAGGTCGGGTGCATTGTGAGCTGGGCGGCAGCCGAAGGCAGGGCACTTGGCGGTCCGATCCTCGGCTACATAAGCTAGCTCTTGGGACGTGGAACGTCACCTCGCTGGGGGGGAAGGAGCCTGAGCTAGTGCGCGAGGTAGAGAAGTTCCGGCTAGATATAGTCGGACTCACCTCGACGCACAGCAAGGGCTCTGGAACCAGTTCTCTCGAGAGGGGCTGGACTCTCTTCCACACTGGCGTTGCACGCAGTGAGAGGCGACGAGCTGGGGTAGCAATTCTTGTTTCCCCCCGGCTCAAAGCCTGCACGTTGGAGTTCAACCCGGTAGACGAGAGGGTAGCCTCCCTCCGCCTTCTGGTGGGGGTACGGGTCCTGACTGTTGTTTGTGCTTACGCACCAAACAGCAGTTCAGAGTACCCACCCTTTTTGGATGCACTCGAGGGAGTACTGGAAAGTGCTCCCCCAGGTGATTCCCTTGTCCTACTGGGTGACTTCAACGCTCATGTTGGCAACGACAGTGAAACCTGGAGAGGCGTGATTGGGAAGAATGGCCGCCCGGATCTGAACCCGAGTGGTGTTTTGTTATTGGACTTTTGTGCTCGTCACAGATTGTCCATAACAAACACCATGTTCAAACATAAGGGTGTCCATATGTGCACTTGGCACCAGGACACCCTAGGCCGCAGTTCCATGATCGACTTTGTAGTTGTGTCATCGAATTTGCGGCCTCATGTTTTGGACACTCGGGTGAAGAGAGGGGCGGAGCTTTCTACCGATCACCACCTGGTGGTGAGTTGGCTGCGATGGTGGGGGAGGATGCCGGACAGACCTGGCAGGCCCAAACGCATTGTGAGGGTCTGTTGGGAACGTCTGGCAGAGTCTCCTGTCAGAGAGAGTTTCAATTTCCACCTCCGGAAGAACTTTGAACATGTCACGAGGGATGTGCTGGACATTGAGTCCGAGTGGACCATGTTCCGTGCCTCTATTGTTGAGGCGGCTGATTGGAGCTGTGGCCGCAAGGTAGTTGGTGTTTGTTGTGGCGGTAATCCTAGAACCCGTTGGTGGACACCGGCGGTGAGGGAGGCCGTCAAGCTGAAGAAGGCGTCCTATCGGGTTCTTTTGGCTCATGGGACTCCGGAGGCAGTGGACAGGTACCGACAGGCCAAGCGGTGTGCGGCTTCAGCGGTCGCAAAGGCAAAAACTCGGACATGGGAGGAGTTCGGGGAAGCCATGGAAAACGACTTCCGGACGGCTTCGAAGCGATTCTGGACCACCATCCGCCGCCTCAGGAAGGGGAAGCAGTGCACTGTCAACATCGTGTATGGTGCGGATGGTGTTCTGCTCACCTCGACTGCGGATGTTGTGGATCGGTGGAGGGAATACTTCGAAGACCTCCTCAATCCCACCAACACGTCTTCCTATGAGGAAGCAGTGCCTGGGGAATCTGTGGTGGGCTCTCCTATTTCTGGGGCTGAGGTTGCTGAGGTAGTTAAAAAGCTCCTCGGTGGCAAGGCCCCGGGGGTGGATGAGATCCGCCCGGAGTTCCTTAAGGCTCTGGATGCTGTGGGGCTGTCTTGGTTGACAAGACTCTGCAGCATCGCGTGGACATCGGGGGTGGTACCTCTGGATTGGCAGACCGGGGTGGTGGTTCCTCTCTTTAAGAATGGGAACCGGAGGGTGTGTTCTAACTATCGTGGGATCACACTCCTCAGCCTTCCCGGTAAGGTCTATTCAGGTGTACTGGAGAGGAGGCTACGCCGGATAGTCGAACCTCGGATTCAGGAGGAACAGTGTGGTTTTCGTCCTGGTCGTGGAACTGTGGACCAGCTCTATACTCTCGGCAGGGTCCTTGAGGGTGCATGGGAGTTTGCCCAACCAGTCTACATGTGCTTTGTGGACTTGGAGAAGGCATTCGACCGTGTCCCTCGGGAGGTCCTGTGGGGAGTGCTCAGAGAGTATGGGGTATCGGACTGTCTGATTGTGGCTGTCCGCTCCCTGTACGATCAGTGTCAGAGCTTGGTCCGCATTGCTGGCAGTAGGTCGGACACGTTTCCAGTGAGGGTTGGACTCCGCCAAGGCTGCCCTTTGTCACCAATTCTGTTCATAACTTTTATGGACAGAATTTCTAGGCGCAGTCAAGGCGTTGAGGGGTTCCGGTTTGGTGGCTGCAGGATTAGGTCTCTGCTTTTTGCGGATGATGTGGTCCTGATGGCTTCATCTGGCCGGGATCTTCAGCTCTCACTGGATCGGTTCGCAGCCGAGTGTGAAGCGACTGGGATGAGAATCAGCACCTCCAAGTCCGAGTCCATGGTTCTCGCCCGGAAAAGGGTGGAGTGCCATCTCCGGGTTGGGGAGGAGACCCTGCCCCAAGTGGAGGAGTTCAAGTACCTAGGAGTCTTGTTCACGAGTGGGGGAAGAGTGGATCGTGAGATCGACAGGCGGATCGGTGCGGACGCTGTATCGATCCGTTGTGGTGAAGAAGGAGCTGAGACGGAAGGCAAAGCTCTCAATTTACCGGTCGATCTACGTTCCCATCCTCATCTATGGTCATGAGCTTTGGGTTATGACCGAAAGGACAAGATCACGGGTACAAGCGGCCGAAATGATTTTCCTCCGCCGGGTGGCGGGGCTCTCCCTTAGAGATAGGGTGAGAAGCTCTGTCATCCGGGGGGAGCTCAAAGTAAAGCCGCTGCTCCTCCACATCGAGAGGAGCCAGATGAGGTGGTTCGGGCATCTGGTCAGGATGCCACCCGAACGCCTCCCTAGGGAGGTGTTTAGGGCACGTCCAACCGGTAGGAGGCCACGGGGAAGACCCAGGACACGTTGGGAATACTATGTCTCCCGGCTGGCCTGGAAACGCCTCGGGTCCCCCGGGAAGAGCTGGACGAAGTGGCTGGGGAGAGGAAAGTCTGGGCTTCCCTGCTTAGGCTGCTGCCCCCGTGACCCGACCTCGGATAAGCGGAAGAAGATGGATGGATGGATGGATATATGCTATATATATATATATATATATATATATATATATATATATATATATATATATAGGCTATGTATGTGTGTATATATATATATATATATATATATATATATATATATATATATATATATATAGCCTATACACATACATATGCGTGCATATACATACATATTTATATTAATATATTACATACATATATAACATGATATATACAAATGATATGCATATATAATATGATATATACATATTATATATGTATATATATGTATATGTGTGTGTGTGTATATATATATATATATGTATATATATATATATATGTGTGTATATATATATGTGTGTGTGTGTGTATATATATATATATATATATATATATATATGTATATATGTCTTAATAAGGTTATCCAAAAAATAGTGCTCGATACCGTAGTAGAGCGCAATATATGTATGTTTGGGGAAAAAAATCACAAGACTACTTCATCTCTACAGGCCTGTTTCATGAGGGGTTCCCTCAATCATCAGGAGATTTAAATCTCCTGATGATTGAGGGAACCCCTCATGAAACAGGCCTGTAGAAATGAAGTAGTCTTGTGATTTTTTTTTCCCAAACATACATATATATGTATATATATATATATATATATAATATATATATTAGGGCTGCAACTAACGATTAATTTGATAATCGATTAATCTGTCGATTGTTACTTCGATTAATAATCGGATAAAAGAGACAAACTACATTTTTATCCTTTCCAGTATTTTATTGGGGGAAAAAAACAGCATACTGGCACTATACTTATTTTGATTATTGTTTCTCAGCTGTTTGTACATGTTGCAGTTTATAAATAAAGGTTTATAAAAAATTAAAAAAAATTAAAAAAATTCCTCTGCGCATGCGCATAGCATAGATCCAACGAATCAATGACTAAATTAATCGCCACCTATTTTTATATTCGATTTTAATCGATTTAATCGATTTGTTGTTGCATCCCTAATATATATGTATATATATGTATATATTGTTACTTTACATGCAGTCGGATATTGGCCCCAGCCAATTTTTTTTAGCCCAATACGGCCCCCAAGTCAAAAAGTTTGAACACCCCTGCTTCAAAGGGTTTTTACACAAGGTTGGAAGCATAAAATATCTTAGAGCAGGGATGTCAAACTAGTTTTCATTGAGGGCCACATCGCAGTTTTGCCTGCCTCGCTTGTAACATTAATAAAAGAAACATACATGTATAAGGATTAGTCTCATGATATTGTCACATGAATATCTATGCATTTGATTAGTAAATGTATATTTGACATACACTGTAAGAAAAAAAATTGGATTTTGTGGGGGAAAAAAATGGCAGAATTTTACCATAAAATTTATAGTAAAATGGTCACAATCTATTTTACTGTAAAATTCTGGTGATTGAGCTGTCATTTTTTTTTTTTTTTGCATGAATAATATGGTTGCTGTTTTCACAGTGTATTACTGTAAATGCAACAATGGTACCACAGTTTTTTTTCTTACGGTAGGATTCTAAAGACCGAGCTGTTTAAAAAAATATATATATTGTCATGTTTACAGTGTACAATTTGATGGATAACTTGCTTTGAAATCATAAAGCCAAGTAGATATTTACGTATGTTTTTACCCCAAAAACGTTTCGGATGTATGATAATATAATATCTGTTGCATTATTCGATAGATAACGTTCAAAAGATACAGTATATGATTGCATGCAGTACAAGTCTATTTTTTAGTCAAAATAGAAAAGAAAGAAATAATAAGTACTTCATTGATGTATATTATTACAATGATGTGGCGGGCCAGATCTGGCCCCCGGGCCTTGAGTTTGACACATGAGTCTTAGAGAGTTGCGTCCAACACCAGGAAAACAACTCAAGTCGTTGGACAATTGTACCTGGTGTTGGCGTCACGGTCTGGGGACTACATGAGTGCTGCCGGCACTTGGAGTGCTGTGGTTGCTGCATCGTTTGATGTTGGACAATTTTAGGGCTGCAACTAACGATTAATTTGATAATCGATTAATCTGTCGATTATTACTTCGATTAATCGATTAATAATCGGATAAAAGAGACAAACTACATTTCTATCTTTTCCAGTATTTTATTGGAAAAAAAACCAGCATACTGGCACCATACTTATTTTGATTGTTTCTCAGCTGTTTGTACATGTTGCAGTTTATAAATAAAGGTTTATAAAAAAAATTAAAAAAATAATTAAATAAAAATTGCCTCTGCACATGCGCATAGCATAGATCCAACGGATCGATGACTAAATTAATCGGCAACTATTTTTATAATCGATTTAATCGATTAGTTGTTGCAGCCCTAGACAATTTTAATTTCAATTGTGGTTCCCAACGATTTTTAATTCCGATTCTTTGAATAGGCAGGATTAAAAATCTACTATGAATTTCTCATATCAATCCTTCGAACATAATGTACATATAGGAGTAAACTTTCACAAAAGTTTCACTTTATTTTTGAAAACCCAATAAAAAGCATTTACGCATATATTGTTGTCTGTGTTGGATAGAGAAGGATGTTCTGATCAGTTTTACGCTGCCGATTCCGATCATCCATACCGATCACGTCTATTAACTGTAATTGTTTTATTGTATTTATGGTGAGTGCCTGGGACATTGTAACAGTATTAACACTGGAGATGGGCTATAATATAGAAGGAATTTATAGTGCGATAAATTATTTCGTAACAGATGATATCGATATGTATCACAGTGTAAATTAAATTGCAATTTTTTTGTTAAGTTGAAATGTTACATTGCTAAAAGGACAATGTGAAGAAATGTGACTGGAGTAAGCACCTGTTATTTTTGTGTCGTTTCAAGATCATTTGGCAGCTAACTTAGGGATTAGTTTGCCTGCTTTTCCTTCTGTGTCAAACATTTTTCGCTTCCAGTGATAATGGTACTTGCAAAACATGTGGTTTTGCCGCTGTATAGGGTTATTGACACACATGGTGTTTAGAGACACAGAGTTAGCTGCTCGCCGCCTCTTTGGCAGCTGTTTCTTCCACTATAAGGTGCGCTCACTTCTTGCCAACAATAGAAAGTTTCCCTCAGTGCACCGCAGCTTCCCCATGGCCGACAGCACTCGTGCATACCCAGACGACGACTCGAGCGCCACCATGCTTGGCTGTGTATAAGACACACAATTATCTTCTTACTCACTTGCATTGAGTAAAAGGACAAATAAGAGTACACAAAACGGCAGCAGAGTTCTATCATTGTTCAGCTAAAGTTGGAACTATTAATGCGGTGCTTTATTTAGGTAGTTATGAACTTTACTAAACATAAAATAAACAGTCAGGCTCCACTTCTACGTTCCTTAAAAGACAAACAGTGCAAATAACAATACCATTTTCCTTCATGTCTTTGCACTGCATTGCCAGTATGGATGTAAAATGGATTCATTATGGTCTTAAAAAGTCTTAAGTTTGACTTGTTGACCCTGACTACAAAACAAGTGGTACAAATAAGGCAAGGCAAGTTAATTTATAGAGCACAATTTGTACACAAGGCAACTCAAAGTGCTTTACAGAAAATTGCCAGAAGGTAAAAAAAATCTAATAAAATAATAATTCATAATTAAATATTAAAACAAAAAATAAAATCATCAAAAACAATTATAATTCAAATTAAAATCAAAGAGTGTAGATCAAATACTTAAATTGTGATATGCACAATTAAATACAAGTGTTTTGAACATTGCCGACGTTGAGGCCCGTCTGACATCTTCTGGAAGACTATTCCAGATTTTAGCAGCATAAAACTGAAAGCAGCCCAGCCATGTTTGGTCCTGACTCTGGGCATCAGCAAGAGACCACTCCCTAAGGTTCTCAGAGCCCAAGATGGTTCGTATGGTTCTTACATGTTAGAGATATATGCTTTCGCACAAGACTATGAAAATACTTTTACACAAGGAGAGCTGTTTCAAAGTCTATTCTCTGAGCAACAGGAAGCCAGTGCCGAGACCTAAGAATTGGACTAATATGGTCATATTTCCTGGTTCTAGTCCGGACTTGAGCAGCAGCATTCTGGATGTACTGCAGCTGCTTTACAGCTCGTTTAGAAAGTCCAGTGAGAAGGCCATTCAGTAGTCTAACTGGCTGAAGACAAATACATGGATTAGTCTTTCTAAGTCTGATTTAGACATTATTCTAGAGCTGCAGCTATCGATTATTTTAGTAATTTAGTATTCTGTCGAATATCCCGATCAATTAATCGAATAAACGAATAAATCATATTTTTGCTTGATTTTATTTAATTTATTTTTTTATTTTTTTTTGTCCTGTCCAGATTCTCAGGCAAATCATATAGTTGATGTAGATGCCCATATCGGCTGTACAAATGTACTTTACAAGAGAGAAGTGTGGGCTACTTCTCTTGTTGCCTTTTTTGTATTTTGACTTTATTGAATTTATTTATATTATTATTTGGTGCAGCCGGGCCGGAGCAATATTTTTGCTTAATTAAGGATTAATTATACATGTTAAGATGTGCCCTCAATTATCGCGTTTGGCCTATTTGTCTTTTATTTCCTAAATGCCTGTTTTCATTATTGAAGGCTGACACGCACAGCTGAAATGCGTCCGTGGTTGATTGTCCCAATTTGTGTGTGCTAATAAAAACAGGTGCACTCACAGACCTAGGTGCTGTGTGGTGTGACCGCATAAACTCTACAATATTCCTTTGTTATTTTTGGCAATGTTTTCAGGTGGTAAAAAGCTTCTGATGTTATTGAGCTAATATGGCTGTTAAAAGTTCAAGTCTGAGCCCATTTCTAACCTGATTACTTGGTTTCAGGGAGAGTTTTTTTTTTACAGTGACCAATAATAGTTTGTCTTTGCTTCTGTGGGCCAAAGACAATGATTTTTGTTTTGTCTGAGTTTAGCTGAAGAACATTGTTTTGCATCCACACACTGATCTGTTCCACGCAGCGACAAAGTGAATCAATAGGCCGACTTTTGATATTGGCGTCGGCCAACGCTCAAGGCTGTAGTAAACGAAGTGAAAAAGTTGTATCTGCACCCATAAATAAAAGTAAATCTGTACAATTCTTATACTGACTTACTACCTTTGTTTGTTTACAAGTTATACCTCTTACCTCTAAATGTAAAATAATTGGTTTATTGACTTAAAATTACAATATTAAGCCTGAAGCTGAGGGGTGCCTGTTACTTAATTAGATTATTTTACTACCACGTTCCTTGTCTGGCCTCTGCGAAACCCTTTAAAGGGTTTTGACCTGTAGTGACCCCCCCCTGCCATTCCCATCACTATCCCAGACGTCAGGAGGTCAAGAGCTTTCATCCACTCTGACCTTTAGCACTTTAGTAGTGCAGCAGGTGGAGAGGAAAAAAGGTGCGAGGTAGTCAGTGTGGATTAATCCGCATTGTGAGACGTAGCGGTTCCATCCATCCATCCATCCATTTTGTCCGTTTTGGGGTTCCTTATCAACTAAATAGAACCGTAGAAAAACAAATATTAGTCTGTGAATTTTGTTGTGATACATGTTGAAGGTTTGTTGTAGGTTTACTCAACAAACAGGTGTAAGCTTCATCACGAAACTTGGTCAAATCTATGTAAGTCGATATTGTGCATAAAGATATTTAGTTTGTTTTGTATTAAAATTGCTGACTTTGTGATGTTTTTTGTATTCACGGTCGTGTAGTTTTTTTGTTTAGGAGTAACTCTGGGCGGTCAGAGCTCGTTTGAATTGAATTGAAGTATTTATTTCAAACCTGCACAGTACAACAACAATTTTTTTTAAATACATTTTACGTGTTTAATACATGTCGCTCTAAATTTGACCAGTAGAGGGCGATTACGCTGCACCTTATGTTTAATTGTGATGAGTCACATACCGGTACATTGTGTGCAGTGTTTGATGTACTGTAGATAGGGGTTTAACGGTACGTGTATTTGTATTGAACCGTTTCGGTACGGGGGTTTCGGTTCGGTACGGGGGTGTACCGAACGAGTTTCTAAGCTAAAGTCTTAACAAGCTGCTTTGCTTCTTCTACCTCTGTCTCAGCACCCAGCATTGTCCCACCCACACAACCATCTGATTGGTTACACACAAAGCGGTAACAGCCAATCAGCAGTGCGTATTCAGAGCGCATGTAGTCAACGCTTCAGCGTCGAGCGGGTAGGTGTTTAGCAGGTAAGCATCAGGCAGCGAACTCTCCCAAATTATAATAAACACCTTCCAGTCAACTACTAGTAACATCACTATGAGCCTGTTGACGTTCTAGAAACTTGAAACTGCAGCTCAGCTCGCTCGCAGTCCTGGCTTGAGGTGAAGGCTAATTAGCTTTTAGCGTAACATTAGCTCATTTTGCGGTGTGTGTGTGTTACGGACAGAAAAGCTTTGAATGGCAGGGTCCCTGCTATCACATGTTGATAAAAATATAACATTTACATAATAAAAATCAACTACAGGTTTCCCAAATGCTGTAATAAATTAAGCATGATGAGTTGACTTGAAACTGTTTAATGTTGCACTTTTTATCCATCCATCCATCCGTCCATTTTCTACCGCTTGTCCCTTTTTGGGGTGGCGGGAGTTCTCTGGAGCCTATCTCAGCTGCAATCGGGCGTAAGGCGGGGTACACCCTGGAGAAGAAAAGTTTTGTCATTTTATTTAATCTGAGCAACAACTTGAGGCAGTTTAATGTTGATTAACGTGGGCAGAATTATTATAGTGTTCCCAATGTTAAAAGGATAAAGCCATTGTTTACAAATTTGGTAAATAAATAACCAAAAAATGTATATTTTGTTGTTTTCTTACTGTATCGAAAATTAACCGAACCGTGACCTCTAAACCGAGGTACGTACCGAACCGAAATTTTTGTGTACCGTTACACCCCTAACTGTAGCTGTTGTTTAATTTCTATATGCGTAAACATATGTAATTGTGTGAATGTATTGACACTAAACCTATTTTATTCATGTAAAATACACAGTGGACGCTATACTTTTGTAATGTTTAGTTAATGTTTATATTTTCAGTCTAACAATCCTAAATCAAGGAAGAAGTGTAACAGAATAAGGAAAATATTTCAAAAGAAGGAACATCAGTCCCCAAAAAGACTTCTGGAGCTTCTGTTTCATCATACTGTTAACTAGCTGCACACGCTGGAATAGAGTAGCCAGGGCAGAATAATGAATTTAATGACAGTGCGGTGAGAAAAACGATGTGTTTACTTTGTAATTAACTAAGTCTCGAAGGATGGGTCGTAATGTTAGCACAGTGGTGGCCTATGGTATGGTCATAGCAAAGAGATGTATTTTGAGAGTGTGGAAATCTGACTCACCACCTAAGTTTCAAGCCTGTTTGAGGGAGCTAGTGGGAATCCTCCACATTGAAAAACTGAGAAATTAGATGTCTGGTAACTTACATAAATTTTGTGATGTGTCAACCCCCCTAAGAAGTATCTGTCTTGGCATAATTGATGTTATTGATGAACGTGGACATTCAACTGATATGTTAAGCCTCTTTGTATGTATTTTGTTTTTACACGTTATAATCTGTGTAAAAAAACTTCTTTATACATTATTTTTATTTTCATACTTTATTTATTTATTCTTTTGTTTTAATATATGTTTGTATTAAAGAAAACTGACAATAAAAAGTCTCAAAGGAATATAACCGGAGGCACTTACTTACGGAACATTCACATTTTTATGTCCGGCCCTTGGACTCTTGAAACTGTGGCCCTCTTCATTATGTAGTTAAATAGCCCTGTTCTAGTTCTTCCACGCTTAACACACTTTTGTAGCTGCATGTAGAAAGGGCGCTGCTGAAGTGGCAGCTGGTTGCATCAGCTCGGTGTTCTTTAATGTTTCCCTATAGTTTTCATGTGTTTTTTCTTATTTATGTGGACTTTTTATATCTGCATTGCAACCACATGATTTCGTGACACTAATGAGAAAAAGGATAAGTTTGTTTGCAGTTGACTTCCTGCTACAAATATTAGTCTCATCTACAAATCATGTCTGCAGTTGTTTTTGTGCTGTGAAGTTTATATTTTGTCTCATTATTTAGCTATAGATGTCGCTGTTGTTAAGCAACGTTTGCTAGCGATATCAAGATTCAGTATAGGAGCCTACGAGAGTTGTATTCATCTAGTTTATTAATACTATTAAGGATATTTTCTGGACAAGAACAGATACCACCAAAGACGCTATAATGTGGTCACCCGTGTCATATAAACCACTTGGCTGAACTAAGCTTTTAGTTTCTATTCTGAAAATGGACAACAAAAATACAGTGGATTGGACCAGCAATCACAATATTTAATACTAGGACTTAACATGACGTTAGTTTATTTGCACAAGTAGGTCTTTTTAGTTATACTTAGGCACAGCAACAACAAAAGAACAAATAACTAATGCGATCTATCGTCATTTCTTTACGTTTAGTTCTGATCTCTAACACTACTAATATAACTCGATTTCATCACAGGAAGTTTCTCGAACAAATCAAATGTTGAAACATTTTACAAAGTGATCGCTGCAGACTGGGGATGTCCCGATCCAGGTTTTTGCACTTCCGATCCGATACCGACCGATACCGATACTGGCCTATCTGAGCATGTATTAAAGTTTAAAGTTATATAGCCTACTTAGTTGTCAGAATCATGTTGAAAAGGGTTTTTGTACTCTTGATAACAACTAGCCAGCTGAATTAGGGGAGTTTGAATAATACACAATGGTTGGTAACAAGAAACTGACCTGTTCATTCAAGGATTAACACAAAATAGACAAAATTATACATGACAAACAGAAATGGCATCATTGAACTAGGGCTGGGCGATATGGCCTTTTTTTAATATATATTTTATAGCCATATTGCGATACACAATATGTATCTCGATATTTTGCCTTAGCCTTGAATGAACACTTGATGCATATAATCACAGCAGCATGATGATTCTATGTGTTTTGATTGATTGATTGAGACTTTTATTAGTAGGTTGCACAGTGAAGTACATATTCCGTACAATTGACCACTAAATGGTAACACCCCAATAAGTTTTTCAACTTGTTTAAGTCGGGGTCTACTTAAATTGATTCATGATACAGATATATACTATCAGATATATACTAAATGATAAATGATAAATGGGTTGTACTTGTATAGCGCTTTTCTACCTTCAAGGTACTCAAAGCGCTTTGACACTACTTCCACATTTACCCATTCACACACACATTCACACACTGATGGAGGGAGCTGCCATGCAAGGCGCTACCCAGCACCCATCAGGATCAAGGGTGAAGTGTCTTGCTCAGGACACAACGGACATGACGAGGTTGGTACTAGGTGGGGATTGAACCAGGGACCCTCGGGTCGCGCACGGCCATTCTTCCACTGCGCCACGCCGTCCCTATCATCATAATACAGTCATCACACAAGATAATCACATTGAATTATTTACATTATTTATAATCCAGGGTGTGGAGGGGGGCGCCGGATGTAAGTGTCAAAAAGACAGCCAAAAGAGTTTGATATGAAAATAAATCTAAAGTTAAAATATAGGGTAGAAATGCACCCATTTGCAGGAAATGTAGTCTTGATTTTCAAAATTTTCTTTCAAGGCTTGCATGTCTACATTAAAACATTCTTCTTCATACTGCATTAATATATGCTACTTTTAAACTTTCATGCAGAGAAGGAAATCACAACTAAAAAAATCACTAATTTTTTCATACGGTGTTAATGTGGAAATCTTTGCCTCAGCATTTTGATGGTGTGGGCGTGTGGCACCGAATGGAGATAAGCGTCTCGACAGACGTCACAATATTTGAACAATGATGACGAAAACTGTTTTCTCTTTCGTGTCGGTGTGTTGAAAATTGTTTTGCGCTTATTTTTTTATTAGATTTTGTGCGTGGCATAGATTTGCTATGCGCAGAGGACGCTTAAACAGTGCGCAATTGCACAGGCGAGCACCTTAGAGGGAGCGTTGCTCGCACGGCTGCGCTAGCATCACAGCTAACGTTAGCCATGCTGCTACCTCTCTGCTCGGGGAGGACGTATACGTATGTGACGTATGACGTGACAGTATGTGACGTGTGTCGTGACAGTATGTGACGTGTGTAAGAAGGTGCGCTGCTGTCTGTGAGAGGGAGACACAGGAAAGAGTGAGAAGAGCCTGTCGTGTAATGCCAGCAGCTAAAAGCAACTGCGTGAGAATTCACAGACCTGTGGATGTGTTGAAGGTGTGCTGGAAAATGCGGAACGGAAATTACGGAGCAGCAGAAAAGTGGAATGTATTATTTAAATCGGTGCGTTGGAAAACACGGACGGGAGTTTTTTTTAAAACTGGATTTGGATAGGCATTTTCCCATGCCTTGCCGATACGCAATTTTTGGCAAATATCGGCAGCCGATCCGATCCAAATATCGGATGGGGACATCCCTACTGCAGACACAAGTGGTCCAATTGTATTCCACAAGATGATGAAAGTGGTATTTTTAAGCCATTTCCTTCGACGCACTCTCGTTTTTTCCTGATTTTATTACCCTTATGAGCAACTTCTTTTGGGACTCGATGAAAGCAAGTTCCTATCTCTCTATTTGAACGATTTGAACACCCAAGAACGGAACAGCAATACAACATTTTCTGATCAAACTCTACACTCACTCTCACTTGTTTTAATGCTTTTTGATTGATTGATTGAGACTTTTATTAGTAGATTTCACAGTACAGTACATATTCCGTACAATTGACCACTAAATGGTAACACCCCAATAAGTTTTTCAACTTCGGGGTCCACGTTAATCAATTCATGGTATAAATATATACTATCATCATAATACAGTCATCACACAAGTTAATCATCAGAGTATATACATTTAATTATTTACATTGTGGGGGATGTGGAGGGGGTTGGGGTGGGGGGGAGGGTAGGGTTGGTTGATATCAGCACTTCAACAATAATATCATCTGAGAAATGGACATTGAAACAGTGTAGGTCTGACTTGGTAGGATATGTACAGCGAGCAGTGAACATAGTGCGCTCAGAAAGCATAAGAACAAGTATATACATTTGATTATTTACATTTGATTAATTACAATCCGGGGAGGTGGGATGTGGTGGGAAAAGGGTGTTAGTCTAGGGTTGTAGTTGCCTGGAGGTGTTCTTTTAGTGCAGTTTTGAAGGAGGATAGAGATGCACTTTCTTTTACACCTGTTGGGAGTGCATTCCATATGGATGTGGCATAGAAGGAGAATGAGTTAAGACCTTTGTTAGATTGGAATCTGGGTTTAACATGGTTTGTGGTACACTCAAACTGCTTGACCATCGTGTGAATTAACCGCGAAGAAGAAAAACGGATGTGACGTCATATGCAACCCTCCTATTTTTTAAGCTTTTATCATATATATATCTTATTTAGGACACCAAAAGACTTCCAAAGTTTGTGAATAAATAGATATGATCAAAATGGTATCAATCTCACGGAGATTCCCGAGCCATTTTGAGAGTTAATGAGGAAGCTCGTCACGTGACCCGTGACATAGCGTTAGGAACTACAGATCACATCCCCATCGACAACAATGCTAATCAGGCAGACTTTGTGAGAGCCAACAACGATTACTTTGGGAAAAATTATGATCCAGAACCTTGTTTTTTTATTTATTTTTTTATTTTTTCCCCAATCATCAAAATGACTATGTTTCGCAGGCTGAAGCAAATCTTTGTTGACAGATATGTTGAAATGTAATATTTATTCTACACATTTTTTACAACATTAGAAAACATCAGTAAATCAGAGGCTACTCAGAAGGTGAGATAACTCCTGGAAATTACTGGCTTTTAATGGCCAAACATATAAATATGTGTGTCCAAGTTAAAGGAAACGGCACGCTGTCTTCTTTTAATAGATTTATTACAATCTTTGGCAAGCTAGGTAATGATTGCTGTGGTCTGGAACAACATGGCACACAAACAACTACAGATGTCCGATAATGGCTTTTTTGCCGATATCCGATATTCCGATATTGTCCAACTCTTAATTACCGATTCCGATATCAACCGATACCGATATATACAGTCGTGGAATTAACACATTATTATGCCTAATTTTGTTGTGATGCCCCGCTGGATGCATTAAACAATGTAACAAGGTTTTCCAAAATAAATCAACTCAAGTTATGGGAAAAATGCCAACATGGCACTGCCATATTTATTATTGAAGTCACAAAGTGCATTATTTTTTTTAATTTAGGACATGCTCTCCCTGAGAGAGCATGAGGAAGTTGAGGTGGGCGGGGTTGAGGGGTGGGGGTGTGTGGGATGGGTAGCGGGTAGCAGGGGGTGTATATTGTAGCGTCCCGGAAGAGTTAGTGCTGCAAGGGGTTCTGGGTATTTGTTCTGTTATGTTTATGTTGTGTTATGGTGCGGATGTTCTCCCGAAATGTGTTTGTCATTCTTGTTTGGTGTGGGTTCACAGTGTGGCGCATATTTGTAACAGTGCTACAGTTGTTTATACAGCCACCCTCAGTGTGACCTGTATGGCTGTTGACCAAGTATGCTGGCATTCACTTGTGTGTGTGAAATGCCGTAGATATTATGTGATTGGGCCGGCACGCAAAGGCAGTGCCTAAAAGGTTTATTGGCGCTCTGTACTTCTCCCTACGTCCGTGTACCACTCCGTACAGCGGCGTCTTAAAAAGTCATACATTTTACTTTTTGAAACCGATACCGATAATTTCCAATATCACATTTTAAAGCATTTATAGGCCGATAATATCGGCAGTCCGATATTATCGGACATCTCTAAAACTTACCATAATAAAACAATTGTGGGATAATAAAAAAGTGTAGCCTATCCTAAACCCCTTGAAACGGACTTTGTTCACTGGGAACAGAAAGGGGCCTTCTCCAAAATGTTCTCACAAAAGTGTCCACAATGTCTTGCTAAGAATGAAGACTTCGGATGGACTGGGGACTCTGTGGACGTGTAAGACGGAGCGCCAGTCGGTTTAGAACAACAACCCATGCAGTATTTCAGTTGTTATTGATGATGTGTTGCAAGGTGTTGTGCCCACAGCAGCAAGACAAAGTACACGGTGTTGACACGGAGGATGACGGTGTGCTCAGCGTCTCGTTAGTGCGTGATGTCAGGAAGACAAAGTGTTCACCGGCTGGGTGGTCTCATAAGTTGCACTATGATGAAACTAATGATCAGCCCTGCAGGGTGTTGCGGGCTTTTTTTGTAATTGTTGGGGCACGAAATGTCTGACTGTGAAGCAATTTTCTTTTAGAGATGCATGATAATATTATTATTCATGCTTTTCAAGACCCATACCGTTTAGTGTGGCAGCAATGCTGGCATTCTGGGTGGTTGAGAAGGTTTGATGTGTTTAAGCGTGATGTTGTTTCCCTCCCCGCGGAATGTTTGCAGAACATTTGGAGCAAATAGTCCGTCTTACTCTGAAACAGTGAAGATGTAGTCTCTATGTAACGATATAGAAATTTCACATTACAGTTATTATGGCCATAATTATCACGGTTATCATCGCGGTATTGTTGAATGTGTTGACAAAAGTACACACTGAAATCTTTTTGATTTTTTAAGTAAAATAAATAGACCTAGTTCAAAAAAAAAAGCCCACTGTTTTGCATTTTTGTGTTTCTTATGCTTTACTGATATAATTGTTCTGGCAGGCATTGTGCCATCCTACTCTGTGCAGCGGTCCTTAAACGCACCGTAAAAACACTTGTTTTATTATTCTATTTTATTATTAAAATGTTATGTTGTGATGTTGTATTTTTTTTAAATCATATTGTATGTGTGTATATATATATATATATATATATATATATATATATATATATATATATATATATATATATATTTTGTGTACTTTTTTTCTTTTTCTCTCTTTCTTTTCTTTTTCTTTTAAATTGTAATTTTACTGCTTTTTTACTTAATGGTCAGGGGACTACAGATGAAAACTAGCCTTCTGGCTAATTCTGGCTTTTTTAGCCATGTGTAGTCATGTGTTTTATGAAATTGCATTGTCCCCTTTGAAATAAACTAATCTAATCTAATCTAATTCCTCTGAGTATAGAACGATCACTAAGAGAGCACAGCTTGTAGGTTCAATGTACACAATTAAACATCTTAGTTTCTCAGACGGAAATGTGTTTATACAACTTCAGATTGGGGTATGTCGTTTCCTAATGGAGAAAGTTGTTAATGCTTCTTGTTTTCATGTTGGCATTTAAGATACCGATGTAGTTTATTTAAATGCGGCTATCAATCACGATTTTCCGTTTAATTTAAAACTGTAAAACTTACCGTTGAGAGTTTTACTGCTGTTATCATTAATACCGTTTATCGTTACATCCCTATCGACGGCATGTTTCTTTACCATAAAGTTGGTAACTTTACAAGCGCTTGATTGGCTCACCCTAACCTACCTACAGCACAGTACGGGGTAATCTCGCCTCATTTGAGCGTTTTTTATTGGTATTATCATTTATGTGGGCAATTTTTGTATTATTGTCTATCTGTGTTGGCCCTTTGATGAGGTGGCGACTTGTCCAGGGTGTACCCCGCCTTCCGCCCATGTGCAGCTGAGATAGGCTCCAGCAACCCTCGCGACCCCGAACGGGACAAACGGTAGAAAATGGATGGATGGATGGATGGAATTTTTGTATTACTGTATTTATTGTTACGATGTCATAGATTTTCACATCTATCAGATATTTATTGTGTACCCCAATTTTTTCCTCTAAAAATTGCAGCAAAAGTTTCAATGTATTGAGGCTCGGTATGTTCCGATAAATGGATTTGTGCTGCCGATTCCGATCATCCACGAGTGAGATATGCCGACATCGATCACATGTATTAACTGTCATTTTTAAATGTATTTATTGTTATCGAAGCCTTACCAATATCAGGCCCAATATTTTACCTCGTTACCTTATTCTCTTTTATTACATACAATTCTTTAGGCAAAACAAAGTCAATAGTACAAAATAACTCAACAAAAGCAAAAACTACTACACTATATTGCCAAAAGTATTTGGCCTCCTGCCTTGACTCACATATGAACTTGAAGTGCCATCCCATTCCTAACCCATAGGGTTCAATATGATGTGGGTCCACCTTTTGCAGCTATTACAGCTTCAACTCTTCTGGGAAGGCTGTCCACAAGGTTGCGGAGTGTGCTAATAGGAATTTTCCACCATTCTTCCAAACGCGCATTGGTGAGGTCACAAACTGATGTTGGTGGAGAAGGCCTGGCTCTCAGTCTCCGTTCTAATTCATCCCAAAAGTGTTCTATCCGGTTCAGGTCAGGACTCTGTGCAGGCCAGTCAAGTTCATCCACACCAGACTGTGTCATCCATGTCTTTATGGACCTTGCTTTGTGCACTGGTGCACAGTCATGTTGGAAGAGGAAGGGGCCCGCTCCAAACTGTTCCCACAAGGTTGGGAGCATGGAATTGTCCAACATGTTTTGATATCCTGGAGCATTCAAAGTTCCTTTCACTGGAACTAAGGGGCCAAGCCCAACTCCTGAAAAACAAACCCACACCATAATTCCTACTCCACCTAATTTCACACTCGGAACAATGCAGTCCGAAATGTAGCGTTCTCCTGGCAACCTCCAAACCCAGACTCGTCCATGAGATTGCCAGATGGAAAAGCGTGATTCATTTATCCAGTGGCGACGTGCTTTACACCACTGCATCCGACACTTTGCATTGGACTTGGTGATGCATGGCTTAGATGCTGCTGCTCAGCCATGGAAACCCATTCCATGAAGCTCTCTGCGTACTGTATGTGGGCTAATTGGAAGGTCACATGAAGTTTGGAGCTCTGTAGCAACTGACTGTGCAGAAAGTCTTTGCACTATGCGCGTCAGCATCCGCTGACCCCTCCCTGTCAGTTTACGTGGCGTACCATTTGGTGGCTGAGTTGCTGTTGTTCCCAAACTCTTCACTTTTCTTATAATAAAGTTGACTATGGAATATTTAGGAGCGAGGCAATTTCACGACTGGATTTGTTGCACAGGTGGCATCCTATGACAGTTCCACGCTGGAAATCACTGAGAGCGGCCCATTCTTTCACAAATGTTTGTAGAAACAGTCTCCATGCCTAAGTGCTTGATTTTATACACCTGTGGCCAAGTGATTAGGACACCTGATTCTCATCATTTGGATGGGTGGCCAAATACTTTTGGCAATGTAGTTGTATCTACTACCTATTGAAATCATATTTTCCCTCAAAGTCCTCCTGCGTTCAGGGACTTATTCTCTGACTCTAAACATTAACAGAAAACATGTGTGTATAAAATGTGTAGCAAAAAAGCAAAAAACGCATCTCCACTGTTAAAACTCTTCTCCATCCACATGAGTGTCGTTTCCAAAGTGTAACTGTCTACATGCAAACGCATTCACCCGCTGTCATGCACATTTTGACCGATCAGAATCACCTTTATTGGCCGAGTATGTTCAACACATATGGAATATGACTTGGTAGACTGTGCTCTCTTTGTTCAATGCAAGAAACAAAGAAAAACATAACGAGAGAGCACGGTACCATGGGCTTCATAACTTTTACAATATTAATGAATATTATAATACAAAAAAACAGAATGTTTTTGTAAAAACGTGATGTAATGTTTTTTAACCAACAAGTCTTGCTTGTCATGTTATCCCATCATTTGGAGCTTCGACCAGGGTCTTATCTGAAGCCGCCGTTGTTGTCGCCAGCATGACCGTCATAGCAGAACTGGAGAGCGAAAGGTCCGTGTACCTTCCGTTCATTCTATTTCCATTCTGAAACGCAAATCAAAAAACTAAATTAGGGCCGTTTTTTCGATTTTTATTATATATGGCAGATTTTAAAACAAACAAAAAAGGGTTGGTTTTCATTAAAATATTGCCAGCAAGTTGGATTTTGTGCTGTTTTCCTTTTATGGTTTTTTATTTTTCCAGATAAACACAAAAATCGAATATATGTTCACCAAAAATGCGTGTTTGTCTGTGTGATGACAAATGGAACCTGAAGCAGTATTTTAGGTCCGTGTACCTTCCCCTTCATTATATTTCCAATTAGAGATATTATCGGCCGATATCCATCCATCCATCCATCTTCTTCCGCTTATCCGAGGTCGGGTCGCGGGGGCAGCAGCTTAAGCAGGGAAGCCCAGACTTCCCTCTCCCCAGCCACTTCGTCCAGCTCCTCCCGGGGGATCCCGAGGCGTTCCCAGGCCAGCTGGGAGAGATAGTCTTCCCAGCGTGTCCTGGGTCTTCCCCGTGGCCTCCTACCGGTCGGACGTGCCCGAAACACCTTCCTAGGGAGGCGTTCGGGTGGCATCCTGACCAGATGCCCGAACCACCTCATCTGGCTCCTCTCGATGTGGAGGAGCAGCGGCTTTACTTTGAGCTCCCCCCGATAAATGCTTTAAAATGTAATATCGGAAATTATCGGTATCGGTTTCAAAATTATCGGTATCGGTTTCAAAAAGTAAAATGTATAACTTTTTAAAATGCCGCCGTGTACACGGACGTAGGGAGAAGTACAGAGCGCCAATAAACCTTAAAGGCACTGCCTTTGCGTGCCGGCCCAGTCACATAATATCTACGGCTTTTCACACACACAAGTGAATACAAGGCAAACTTGGTCAACAGCCATACAGGTCACACTGAGGGTGGCCGTATAAATAACTTTAACACTGTTACAAATATGCGAACCCACATCAAACAAGAATGACAAACACATTTCGGGAGAACATCCGCACCGTAACACAACATAAACACAACAGAACAAATACCCAGAACCCCTTGCAGCACTAACTCTTCCGAGACGCTACAATATACACCCCCCGCTACCCCCTACCCCTGAAACCCCCCCTCCCCCAACCCCACCCACCTCAACCTCCTCATGCTCTCTCAGGGAGAGCATGTCCCAAATTCCAAGCTGTTGTTTTGAGGCATGTTACAAAAAATTATGCACTTTGTGACTTCAATAATAAATATGGCAGTGCCATGTTGGCATTGTTTTCCATAGCTTGAGTTGATTTATTTTGGAAAACCTTGTTACATTGTTTAATGCATCCAGGGGGGCATCACAACAAAATTAGGCATAATAATGTGTTAGTTCCACGACTGCATATATCGGTATCGGTTGATATCGGAATCGGTAATTAAAAGCTGGACAATATCGGATATTGGCAAAAAAGCCATTAACGGACATCTCTATTTCCAATTCTTAAATGCAAATCAAAAAACTAATTTCGGACCATTTTTTCTATTTTCATTTCCGAAACAAAAGTTGGACAACATTTTAATGACACTTTTTTAAAACTGCTGAACAAAAATGTTACCGTTATGCTAAAAACCTGCTAAACGCAAAGGAAAAGCTAAAATACGGCTTCCGGTTCTATCTGTCTTCACACAGATAACCACGCAGTTTTGCATTTTGGATGAACATGAATTGCGTTTTTGTGTTTATCTGGAAAAATAAAAATCCATAAAAGGAAAACAGCACAAAATCAAATTTTATGGCAATATTTTTATGAAAATCAACCCTTTTTTGTTTGTTTTAAAATCTGCCATAAAAAATAAAAATCGAAAAACAGCCCTAATTTAATTTTTTGATTTGCGTTTCAGAATTGGAAGTAGAATGAACGGAAGGTACACGGACTGCTAAGTAGCTGTATGTTTATGTTTCAATATATGATTAGGGGTCCGTGTCCGTGTCCGTCCCTGCACTGCAAAAAGTCAGTGTTCAAAAACAAGAACAAAAAATACAAAAAATGAGGGGTATTTTACTTGAACTAAGCAACATTATCTGCCAATAGAACAAGAAAATTTGGCTTCTCAAGACTTTCCAAAACAAGTAAAATTAGCTAGCCTCTATGAACCCAAAAATACTTTAAAATAAGTATATTCTCACGAATAACAAGTGCACTTTTCTTGGTAGAATTTTTTTTTTAGACCTTTTTGCTCGATATGTTGAAAAATATTCTTAATTATTTGAGTCATACCAAAGACAATAAAAATGGGACCTATTACCTCCCTGCTTGGCACTCAGCATCAAGGGTTGGAATTGGGGCTTAAATCACCAAAAATGATTCCCGGGCGCGGCACCGCTGCTACCCACTGCTCCCCTCACCTCCCAGGTGGTGAACAAGGGGATGGGTCAAATGCAGAGCACAAATTTCAACACACCTAGTGTGTGTGTGACAATCATTGGTACTTTAACTTTACTTTAAATTAATTAAAAGGCTCGTGCATTATCTTGACAAACTGATATGATTTTTTTTTTCATGCTTGAAGTAAGAAGTTATTACTTTGAAAAAGTAGTTTTATACTTGTGAGTGTTGATGACACAGCTTTGCATCAGTTGATATTCTAGTTTCAAGCATGTTTTACTCAATATAGGTCATACAATCTCAGCTACAAGCTGTAATAACTTAATGAGATAATTTAGGACCAAAACCCTTAAAACAAGTAAAACACTCTAACATAAAATCTGCTTAGTGAGAACCCCCCCACATATGCGGTCCTCTCCAAGGTTTCTCATAGTCATTCACATCGACGTCCCACTGGGGTGAGTTTTTCCTTGCCCTTATGTGGGCTTTGTACCGAGGATGTCGTTGTGGCTTGTGCAGCTCTTTGAGACACTTGTGATTTAGGGCTATATAAATAAACATTGATTGATTGATTGATTGATGATCAGACAGAAAATAAGCAAATATAACCTTTATTTGAGATATTTAATCTTACTTAGATTTCAGTTTTTGCAGTGTGGACATGCCCAGACAAACAGTCCCCCTCTTGTAGAGGATAATTAGATCAGTGGTTCTCAACCTTTTTTCAGTGATGTACCCCCTGTGAACATTTTTTTTAATTCAAGTACCTCCTAATCAGAGCAAAGCATTTTTGGTTGAAAAAAAGAGATAAAGAAGTAAAATACAGCACTATGTCATCAGTTTTGGATTTATTAAATTGTATAACAGTGCAAAATATTGCTCATTTGTAGTGGTCTTTCTTGAACTATTTGGAAAAAAAGATAGGTTTTTATTTATATTTATAAAGGATTTTTGAATTGTTGCTTTTTTTAGAATCTTTAAAAAAAATCTCACGTACCCCTTGGCATACCTTCAAGTACCCCCAGGGGTACGCGTACCCCCATTTGAGAACCACTGAATTAGATGACTGAATAGTTGAGTTGCGATCGATTTACCTTTAGAGTACGATGACCTGGATGAATAACAATAATCACGTGTAACGTTTGGCCAATGCGATAACCAGGACTATATCAAGAACCGGGGCGAAATTATGTTGAATATTTTTGTGAACCATACAAACAAAAGGAAAGTACAAAAGCTGAGGTACCAATCAGCGATGGACAGAAGACAATGTTTAGTCGTCTATGTGTGGACCTGTGCGTCTTCTGTAATGTCGGAGGAGGCCGTTTGTATCAACATGCTGAAGCTCCTCACACTCCTTTTTCAGTCTGTACGTTTTTCTGCGAACAGCTCCAGTGGGAATCTGGAAGCTTTTAGCATGAGTGCTAATGTGCAGCTAGTAGGAAGAGAGCTGCTGCTATTCCACCCTCATCAAAACATCAATTAGGATGTTCCCGTCTGAGCTTGACATGACTTAACATCATCAAGGTCAGGCTGTTGTGTTGTTCCGCCAGCTACACATCACATTGTTTACCCACTCAACACCTTTGTTGTCTTAGTGTTTGTTTGTGCGTCTCTTTGGAGACAACTTTCTACTTCATGCAGGAGTATAAACTGTCAGGATTCTGGCTGGGGGGCTTTTTTAAGGAAGTTACTTTCTCTTTGCTGGGTTATTAAACCCAAGTTATGCGATAAGCCTGCGTAATGGTTATATATTTACAGTACGTCAGTGGCGTGCGGTGACCTTTACGCATGGATGCCTTTGGATTTTTTTACAAACCCCGTTTCCATATGAGTTGGGAAATTGTGTTAGATGTAAATATAAACGGAATACAATGATTTGCAAATCCTTTTCAACCCATATTCAATTGAATGCACTACAAAGACAAGATATTGGATGTTCAAACTCATAAACTTTATTTTTTATTTTTTGCAAATAATAATTAACTTAGAATTTCATGGCTGCAACATGTGCCAAAGTATTTGGGAAAGGGCATGTTCGCCACTGTGTTACGTGGCCTTTCCTTTTAACAACACTCTGTAAACGTTTGGGAACTGAGGAGACACATTTTTTAAGCTTCTTAGGTGGAATTCTTTCCCATTCTTGCTTGATGTACAGCTTCAGTTGTTCAACAGTCCGGGGGTCTCTGTTGTGGTATTTTAGGCTTCATAATGCGCCACACATTTTCAATGGGAGACAGGTCTGGACTACAGGCAGGCCAGTCTAGTACCCGCACTCTTTTACTATGAAGCCACGTTGATGTAACACGTGGCTTGGCATTGTCTTGCTGAAATAAGCAGGGGCGTCCATGGTAACGTTGCTTGGATGGCAACATATGTTGCTCCAAAACCTGTATGTACCTTTCAGCATTAATGGCGCCTTCACAGATGTGTAAGTTACCCATGTCTTGGGCACTAATACACCCCCATACCATCACAGATGCTGGCTTTTCAACTTTGCGCCTATAACAATCCGGATGGTTCTTTTCCTCTTTGGTCCGGAGGACACGACGTCCACAGTTTCCAAAAACAATTTGAAATGTAGACTCGTCAGACCACAGAACACTTTTCCACTTTGTATCAGTCCATCTTAGATGAGCTCAGGCCCAGCGAAGCCGACGGCGTTTCTGGGTGTTGTTGATAAACGGTTTTCGCCTTGCATAGGAGAGTTTTAACTTGCACTTACAGATGTAGCGACCAACTGTAGTTACTGACAGTGGGTTTCTGAAGTGTTCCTGAGCTCATGTGGTGATATCCTTTACACAATGATGTCGCTTGTTGATGCAGTACAGCCTGAGGGATCGAAGGTCACGGGCTTAGCTGCTTATGTGCAGTGATTTCTCCAGATTCTCTGAACACTTTGATGATATTACGGACCGTAGATGGTGAAATCCCTAAATTCCTTGCAATAGCTGGTTGAGAAAGGTTTTTCTTAAACTGTTCAACAATTTGCTCACGCATTTGTTGACAAAGTGGTGACCCTCGTCCCATCCTTGTTTGTGAATGACTGAGCATTTCATGGAATCTACTTTTATACCCAATCATGGCACCCACCTATTCCCAATTTGCCTGTTCACCTGTGGGATGTTCCAAATAAGTGTTTGATGAGCATTCCTCAACTTTATCAGTATTTATTGCCACCTTTCCCAACTTCTTTGTCACGTGTTGCTGGCATCAAATTCTAAAGTTAATGATTATTTGCAAAAAAAAAAGAAGTTTATCAGTTTGAACATCAAATATGTTGTCTTTGTAGTACATTTAACTGAAAATGATTTGCAAATCATTGTATTCCGTTTATATTTATATCTAACACAATTTCCCAACTCATATGGAAACGGGGTTTGTCGTTTTGAACTAAAATTCATATGCTTTGTTAATATATCACAATATAAGGCTTTTATATCGGTCAATTTTGACAATTATTAATATCTTTTTATGACCTATGGATCAGAAGGATTAAATAGTACCGTATTTTTCAGACTATAAATCGCAGTTTTTTTTCATAGTTTGGCTGGGGGTGCGACTTATACTCAGGAGCGACTTATGTGTGAAATTATTAACACATTACAGTAAAATATCAAATAATATTATTTAGCTCATTCACGTAAGAGACTAGACGTATAAGATTTCATGGGATTTAGCGATTAGGAGTGACAGATTGTTTGGTAAACGTATAGCATGTTCTATATGTTATAGTTATTTGAATGACTCTTACCATAATATGTTACGTTAACATACCAGTTGGTTATTTATGCCTCATATAACGTACACTTATTCAGCCTGTTGTTTTAAAGCCCTCCACAGCACAGAGTCAGCGCTTCTAAAAGTTTTTAACGATATCCTCCTGTCCACTGATTCTGGTAAATATGTTGTCCTGGTGCTTTTAGATCTGTCTGCTGCGTTCGACACCGTCGACCACGCCACCTTAATCACTCGTCTTGAGAACTGTGTGGGCATTAAGGGCGCCGCCCTCAACTGGTTCCGGTCGTACCTAACCGACAGGAGTTTTTGTGTAAAAGTAGACAGTTTTATGTCGTCCACAGCTCCTTTACCACATGGGGTCCCCCAGGGCTCAATCCTTGCCCCAATTTTATTTGCGCTTTACCTTCTCCCCCTTGGTTCTATTTTTAGGAAGTACAGTATTGCATTTCATTTTTATGCCGATGATTGCCAGATTTATTTTCCCATGGCACAAAATAACACGGTTCAACGTCTTATTGACTGCCTGCACGACATCAAAGTCTGGCTTTCAGCTAACTTCCTGAGCCTAAATGAAGACAAAACAGAAGTTATGTTGTTCGGTCCAAGTCGCTCTCCCTCCCCCAACGTTGACCTCGGCACTCTGACCCCGTATCTCAGCGACTCTGTCACAAACCTGGGGATAAAGTTTGACTCAGATTTTAAATTCGAAAAACAAATCAGCAGCGTCGTTCAAAAAAGCTTTTATCAATTACGCCAAATAGCGAAAGTGAAACCGCTTCTATCAAGACATGATCTTGAGAAATTAATCCACGCTTTTATCTCGACTCGTCTTGATTACTGTAATGCCCTGTATGTTGGCATTAGCCAGGCCTCCCTCGCCCGCCTGCAGCTCGTGCAGAACTCTGCTGCTCGTCTGCTAACACAGACCCGCAGACGTGAGCACATCACCCCTATTTTAGCGTCCCTTCACTGGCTCCCTGTGCGTTACCGAATACATTTTAAACTCCTTTTATTTGTTTTTAAATGTCTAAACAACCTCGCGCCAACCTATCTCTCCGACCTCCTTCAGCCTTACTGCCCCACCCGATCCTTAAGATCAGCCGATCAGCTGCTGTTGACGGTCCCTGACACAAGGCTGAAGCTTAGAGGTGACAGAGCTTTCGCCGTTGCTGCTCCCAAGCTCTGGAACGACCTACCCCTGAGTGTTAGACAAGCCTCCTCTCTTCCTGTTTTTAAATCTCTCTTAAAAACATACTTTTATTCCATGGCTTTTAACACTGAGTGATATCCATCCTGCAATGGCGCCCCATAATACACCTGCTGTGATCCTGTTTTTATGTTTTTATGTTTTTATTAATTCTATTTTAATTATTTTTTTTTTTTTTTATTGTGTTCTGTTTGTGTTGTGTTGTGTTTGCTCGGTACTCGTTTTATCTTTTAACCTGCTCATTGTACAGCACTTTGGCTACCCCTGTGGTCAATTTTAAATGTGCTTTATAAATAAAGTTGATGATGATGATGTTGTTCACTATTCTTTATTTATTTTAAATTGCCTATCAAATGTCTATTCTTGGTGTTGGGTTTTATCAAATAAATTTCCCAAAAAATGCGACTTATACTCCAGTGCAACTTATATATGTTTTTTCCTTCTTTATTATGCATTTTCGGCCGATGCGATTTATATTCCGGAGCGACTTATAGTCCGAAAAATACGGTAAACATATTTATTTAAAATGGAGCCTTCCTCTGATTATAATCCCCTCAGCTGTCAAAGCAAAAAGGAAAGGAAATTGTGATGATCCGTTGCCCGGATCATGTTTTGTTTTAGTTTAAGACTCCCTTAGTTCTGTTTCAGCACCCCTGGGTTTGTGTTTCTTGGTTGTCATGGGTGCTGATAATTTTCATCTGCCTCTGTTTAGTGTTCGGGACGCTCACCTGCTCCCGGACACTAATCGGAGAGCTATTTATTCCTGATGATGTGGTCCTGATGGCTTCAACTGGCCAGGATCTTCAGCTCTCACTGGATCGGTTCGCAGCCGAGTGTGAAGCGACTGGGATGGGAATCAGCACCTCCAAGTCCGAGTCCATGGTTCTCGCCCGGGAAAGGGTGGAGTGCCATCTCCAGGTTGGGGAAGAGATCTTGCCCCAAGTGGAGGAGTTCAAGTACCTCGGAGTCTTGTTCACGAGTGAGGGAAGTGTGGATCGTGAGATGGACAGGCGGATCGGTGCGGCGTCTTCAGTAATGCGGACACTGTATCGACCCGTTGTGGTGAAGAAGCAGCTGAGCCGGAAGGCAAAGCTCTCAATTTACCGGTCGATCTACGTTCCCATCCTCACCTATGGTCATGAGCTTTGGGTTATGACCAAAAGGACAAGATCACGGGTACAAGCGGCCAAAATGAGTTTCCTCCGCCGGGTGGCGGGTCTCTCCTTTAGAGATAGGGTGAGAAGCTCTGCCATCCGGGAGGAACTCAGAGTAAAGCTGCTGCTCCTCCACATTGAGAGGAGCCAGATGAGGTGGTTCGAGCATCTGCTCAGGATGCCACCCGAACGCCTCCCTAGGGAGGTGTTTAGGGCACGTCCGACCGGTAGGAGGCCATGGGAAAGAGCCAGGACACGTTGGGAAGACTATGTCTCCCGGCTGACCTGGGAATGCCTCGGGATCCCCTCGGTGGAGCTGGACGAAGTGGCTGGGGAGAGGGAAGTCTGGGCTTCTCTGCTTAGGCTGCTGCCCCCGCGACCCGACCTCGGATAAGCGGAAGAAAATGGTTGGATGGATGGATGGATGGGTGTAGATAGAACATGTTGAAAGAGAAAGTAAGCAGATATTAACAGTAAATGAACAAATAGATTAATTAGTCATTTTATACCACTTGTCCTTAATAATGTTGACAAAATAATAGAATGGAAATTGACACAATATGTTACTGCATATGTCAGCAGACTAATTAGGAGCCTTTGTTTGTTTAATTACTACCAAAAAGACAAGTTGTCTTGTATGTTCACTATTTTATTTAAGGACACACTTGCAATAAGAAACATATGTTTAATGTACCCTAACATATTTTGTTCAAATCAAGCCAATAATGCAATTTTTTTGTGGTCCATTTTATTTAGAAAAGTATCAAAGTACCGAAAAGTATCGAAATACATTTTGGTACCAGTACCAAAATATTGGGATCGGGACAACACTAATTGATATCAATTACATTTCAATCACAATATGTACTGCCCCGGCCCTAATTGCACATTAAAATAACAAGAACAATTAGGGAGTAATTCACTTTTATAAAAACGTGATGGTTATGATATTATGATATGATAAATGGGACAAAAACAGTATTTGATAAATTCTAGGGACGTGTCGATATTAATGGACAAAAATGAGACAAAGAAGGAGTGTCATAAAAACCCGTTTTTCTGGGGCAGCATGGGAGAAAGCTGTACATGTAAACAAACTACGATGAGTTCAAGGATCGCTGAAATTAGTAGGGCAAAACAGTGCTTGCCAAATACTCTCATCAGTGAAGCATGTTTCGTATTAAACAGTGGGATTTCTAACAATTAGGGAGGTTTTTGTCATGTTTGTTCTCCTACAGAAAATATATTAAAACAAAAAAAAATTTTTTTTCTTAATCTTTTTCCATTTTCACACATCTCTGAAAGAGGTCCAGGGAGCCACTAGAGCCGTGGGTTGCTAACCCCAGACCTATACTGACAGTATAAACGCTTTTTAGGGCTCAATATAAGACTAAACTGGCACATTTAGCGTTATGGCAAAGACTACTTTCTGCTTAGGCAAAACAGCATAGTTACATCTGCGTGCATAGTTTACTATGTAATACATGCAAATGAGACTCAGAGGGGTAAGAAAACAAGATATAACAACTGGACAGAACAGTTGTCATTATCAGCTCATTGTTAGATGTTGTGAAAGGTACCCAGCCCTAAGGCTACGGTTATCCAGGGTAAATCCCACCTAACCTTATCCTTGTCCACACACACAATGGTCGTTCAAACTTTCTTGTTCTTGTTAAAAGTCTAGCAGCCGCATTTTGTACCAATTTTATGTACGTATTGCGGTAATAAGACACATTTTACCGGAGGTCAAAATGCAGCCCAGTGCAGATAGCACGTCATCGAGCTAATGCCAGCATGTGTGTTTATTGTGCGCCGAGTTGTTTACGGTAAAGAATCTCGCTGTAGGTGTCACAGACTCAAACGCGCGTCTTGGCGCCTTGCTATTATTTGAGGCCTCTCTCCGGTGGCTTGAAGCCCTGGGCTGCAGGACGGAAAAGCCTTCACACAGAATTAGGACCAGACAATAGTTGTGTTGAGTGTGTGACCAACCTTTGGCGAGCTGTGTACATTCACAAACGCTAATGTGTGAATAGTTACACTCGGGGCATGAGTGTGTGTGTGTGTGTGTGTGTGTTTGGGAAGCCAAGCCGTAAGAAGAAGAAGCCTCTCCTCCTCCCCTCGCCCGCGCCGACCATACAGGCTTTCAGTGTCTGTGTCTCCAGCTGGACGCCAAACGACACTAAGGCCAAACACTCCAATGGCCGGAGGCGAGCCAACAGGAGCTCTTTGTGACACCCAAGCGTGTTTGAGTGTGTGTTTGTGCGCACGTGTGTGTGTGTGTGCCTGCTAAAACAGTTTGACTCCTTATTGTCGTACTGTACCTGCAACTACTAGACCAGGGGTCAGAAACCCACGGCTCTTTAAAGGGGAACATTATCACAATTTCAGAAGGGTTAAAACCATTAAAAATCAGTTCCCAGTGGCTTATTTTATTTTTCGAAGTTTTTTTCAAAATTTTACCCATCACGCAATATCCCTAAAAAAAAGCTTCAAAGTGCCTGATTTTAACCATCGTTATATACACCCGTCCATTTTCCTGTGACGTCACATAGTGATGGCAACACAAACAAACATGGCGCATAGAACAGCAAGCTATAGCGACATTAGCTCGGATTCAGACTCGGATTTCAGCGGCTTAAGCGATTCAACAGATTACGCATGTATTGAAACGGATGGTTGTAGTGTGGAGGCAGGTAGCGAAAACGAAATTGAAGAAGAAACTGAAGCTATTGAGCCATATCGGTTTGAACCGTATGCAAGCGAAACCGCCGAAAACGACACGGGAGAAAGCGAGGACGAATTGGGCGATCGCCTTCTAACCAACGATTGGTATGTGTTTGTTTGGCATTAAAGGAAACTAACAACTATGAACTAGGTTTACAGCATATGAAATACATTTGGCAACAACATGCACTTTGAGAGTGCAGACAGCCCAATTTTCATCAATTAATATATTCTGTAGACATACCCTCATCCGCGCTCTTTTCCTGAAAGCTGATCTGTCCAGTTTTGGAGTTGATGTCAGCAGGCCAGGGAAGCTAGGGTCGATATTCTTCTCTTGATCATCTTCGGTGGCAAAAGGGACGGTGTGAGCCAAGACATCCAGGGGGTTTAGCTCGCTCGTCTGCGGGAACAAACTGCCGCCATTGCTTGCCGTGCTACCGAGGCCCTTTGTCCCTGAATTGCTCACACACTCCGGCAGATTCAATGGGGGTCTGGCGGAAGATTTCTTTGACTTTATCGTTGGAAATGCATCTTCTTTGAGTGTCGCAGGATATCCACACATTCTTGCCATCTCTTGTCGTAGCATAGCTTTCGTCGGTAAAGTGTGCGGAACAAACGTCTAATTTCTTGTCACTTTCGCATCTTTGGGCCACTGGTGCAACTTGAATCCGTCCCTGTTCGTGTTGTTACACCCTCCGACAACACACCGACGAGGCATGATGTCTCCAAGGTACGGAAAACAGCCGAAAAAATGGAAAATAACAGAGCTGATTTGACTCGGTGTTTGAGAAAATGGCGGATTGCTTCCCGATGTGACGTCACGCTTAGAGTTCGGAAATCGGTTAAAAAAATATATGGTCTTTTTTCTGCAACATCAAGGTATATATTGACGCTTACATAGGTCTGGTGATAATGTTCCCCTTTAACGCCGCCCTAGTGGCTCCCTGGAACTCTTCCAGAGATGTGTGAAAATGGAACAAGATGAAGAAAATTTACAGGATAAACCTGATATGAGGCAGTTGGTCGACTTTCCTGCCTGCCAGGCAGAGGCTGAGGGGGCGTAGGCTTACTCGCTGCTCTTTTTGTCAGCTTGTCGCCAACACGGTGGAACCTCGAACCCCTTTATTTGCAAACCTTTCGATTTGCTAACTTCTACGTCGAGCAAAAGGTGCCTCCGTGAGCGAACCATTTCTGCGTAGGAACGCTTCATTCATTCATTTTGTGCTCTGCCTGCAAGCAAAAACCAGGGCAAAGCATTTTGGGGAGGAGGCAAGTGTCTTGCTGCACTACACTACACTTCAGTTTTGTATGCCTTAAGACAGGGGTAGGCAACCCAAAACGTTGAAAGAGCCCTATTGGACAAAAAATACAAAAAACAAATCTGTCTGGAGCCGCAAAAAATTAAAAGCCGTACGTAATCTTATAATGAAGGCAACACATGATGTAAGTGTCTATATTAGCTATAATAGCCTACTATCAAAATGACTATGTGTCGCAGGCTGAAGCAAATCTTTGTTGACAGATATGTTGAAATGTAAATCAGAGGCTACTCAGAAGGTGAGATAACTCCTGGAAATTACTGGCTTTTAATGGCCAAACATATAAATATGTGTGTCCAAGTTAAAGGAAACGGCACGCTGTCTTCTTTTAATAGATTTATTACAATCTTTGGCAAGCTAGGTAATGATTGCTGTGGTCTGGAACAACATGGCACACAAACAACTAGAGATGTCCGATAATGGCTTTTTTGCCGATATCCGATATTTCGATATTGTCCAACTCTTAATTACTGATTCCGATATTAACCGATACCGATACATACAGTCGTGGAATTAACACATTATTATGCCTAATTTTGTTGTGATGGCCCGCTGGATGCATTAAACAATGTAACAAGGTTTTCCAAAATAAATCAACTCAAGTTATGGAAAAAAATGCCAACATGGCACTGCCATATTTATTATTGAAGTCACAAAGTGCATTATTTTTTTTTAACATGTCTCAAAACAGCAGCTTGGAATTTGGGACATGCTCTCCCTGAGAGAGCATGAGGAGGTTGAGGTGGAGGGTAGGGGGTAGCGGGGGGTGTATATTGTAGCATCCCGGAAGAGTTAGTGCTGCAAGGGGTTCTGGGTATTTGTTCTGTTGTGTTTGTGTTGTGTTACGGTGCGGATGTTCTCCCGAAATGTGTTTGTCATTCTTGTTTGGTGTGGGTTCGCATATTTGTAACAGTGTTAAAGTTGTTTATACGGCCACCCTCTGTGTGACCTGTATGGCTGTTGACCAAGTATGCTTGGCATTCACTTGTGTGTGTGAAAAGCCGTAGATATTATGTGATTGGACCGGCACGCAAAGGCAGTGCCTTTAAGGTTTATTGCCGCTCTGTACTTCTCCCTACGTCCGTGTACCACTCCGTACAGCTGCGTTTTAAAAAGTCATACATTTAACTTTTTTAAACCGATCCCGATAATTTCCGATATCACATTTTAAAGCATTTATCGGCCGATAATATCGGCAGTCCGATATTATCGGACATCCCTAGTTAATATGCATCAAGTAACACAATATTTGATTGCAAGGCTATTACTACCGGTAACATTTTTCTTAAAAGTTATGAATAAGTGGAATGTTTTGATGGTGGTCTGGTTGAAATGGGTTAAAAAATGTGTGAGAAGTATTTGGGAAAACAAAGGGTGGAAGTAGTGGAATAGAAAAGAGAGAATTCCCGGAAAACCCAAGATTTTTTTTTTTTTAATTTTTAAAATTGTTGATTTTATTGTCCAGGGTAAGCCTTGATTAAGTGTTCATATCTCTTGTGTCTAGGCTCTGATGAGAGGCTGTCCATGATGCTGAGCTAAGGCCGTTGGCTGCACACCCGCGGGAAGAGACGTGGACGCTGCCACATCCACAGCCCACGCATGGCGGTTTTAGGGGTAAGAGCTACTACTACTACTACTACTACTACTACTACTAGAACATTGTACTAAATATCTACTTTTCAATTTAGTTGAACGCTTATTGCATGCAGACATATCTGCTGATGTATGTGCAATGAGGAAGGCCTAAAATCTATATTGCTATATATATTGCAGCCTTTTTCAATTAAGCTATGAATCACAATATATTGCATATACAGTCGTGGTCAAAAGTTTACATACACTTGTAAAGAACTTAATGTCAAGGCTGTGTTGAGTTTCCAATATTTTCTACAACTCTTATTTTTTTGTGATAGAGTGATTGGAGCACATACTTGTTGGTCACAAAAAACACTTATGATGTTTGGTTCTTTTATGAATTTATTATGGGTCTACTGATAATGTGAGCAAATGTGCTGGGTCAAAGGTATACATACAGCAATGTTAATATTTGGTCCCTTGGCAAGTTTCACTGCAATAAGGCGCTTTTGGTAGCCATCCACAAGCTTCCGCTTGAATTTTTGACCACTCCTCTTGACAAAATTGGTGCAGTTCAGCCAAATGTGTTGGTTTTCTGACATGGACTTGTTTCTTCAGCATTGTCCACACGTTTAAGTCAGGAGTCCATTGCAAAACCTTAATTCTAGCCTGATTTAGACATTCCTTTACCACTTTTGCCATGTGTTTGGGGTCATTGTCCTGTTGGAACACCCAACTGCGCCCAAGACCCAACCTCCGGACTGATGATTTTATGTTGTCCTGAAGAATTTGGAGGTAATCCTCCTTTTTCATTGTCCCATTTACTCTCTGTAAAGCACCAGTTCCATTGGCAGCAAAACAGGCCCAGAGCATAATACTACCACCACCATGCTTGACGGTAAGGATGGTGTTCCTGGGATTAAAGACCTCACCTTTTCTCCTCCAAACATATTGCTGGGTATTGTGGCCAAACAGCTAAATTTTTGTTTCATCTGACATCACATGGACAAAGATAAGACTTTCTGGAGGAAAATTCTGTCGTCAGATGAAACAAAAATGGAGCTGTAGATTTGGTCACATTTTCAGTAGACCCATAATAAATTCATAAAAGAACCAAACTTCATGAATGTTTTTTGTGACCAACAAGTATGTGCTCCAATCACTCTATCACAAAAAAATAAGAGTTGTAGAAATTATTGGAAACTCAAGACAGCCATGACATTATGTTCTTTACAAGTGTATGTAAACTTTTGACCATGCACTATTAGCACTATTTCAAAACGAATTGCAAAGGTTTATATTCCAGTCATTTTGTTTTCTCAAAACTATTATTATTATCGGTACTTACGAATACACTGTTTATATCTGGTTACTTGACATGTTTCTACCTACATTTTTGTTCAAATGTAATAAGCACTTACCGTATTTTTCGACCTATAAGTCGCAGTTTTTTTCATAGTTTGGCCGGGCTCCAGTGTGATTTATATATGTTTTTTTGTTCTTTATTATGCATTTTCGGCAGGTGCGACTTATACTCCGGTGCGACTTATACTCCGAAAAATACGGTACCCCATTTTCCGGACTGTATACTATATAAGCCGCACCCACTGAATTTTAGGGAGAAAATATTTTTCTATATATTAGCTGCAGATATATACGTTGTGAAATGAGTTATTTACACTGTAATATTCTGTAAATTGTTTATTTATTATATTATCATTAAATTAACTTAATTCTTTCCAATCGGTGTCTGTAACACGGCAGTAAAACGGCTGATCAAACAAAACAAAAGTCATCCTCATGGACCCACGAGCTGTTACTAATAACTCCACGGTGACGTTTTGGTGAATTTACTGAGGAATTTACGAAACAATACAAAAAGAATGCCATTGTAAGTTAATAATACTAACGCAGACACTCGTAAACATGTTAGCATATTAGCTAAGGCTAACAACACGAGCTTCATTACATTACGATAGCATGTACAAATATGCATGAAAACACTCCTACAAACATCACACATGGGACGGTTTAGTAATTTAAGAATTGTTTCAGTTATATTGTAAAACTATTTCAAAACGAGTTGCAAAGGCTCCGAATTTGGCTGCTAAAGTATGCTGTAACATATTGTGTTATTTCAGTCATTTTATTTTCTCAAAACTATTATTATTATCGGTACTTACGAATATACTGTTTATATCTGGTCACTTGACATGTTTCTACCTACATTTTTAGTTCAAATGTAATAAGCACTTACCCCATTTTCCGGACTATAGACTATATAAGCCGCACCCACTGAGTTTTAGGGATAAAATATTTTTCTATATATTAGCCGCAGATATATACGTTGTGAAATGAGCTATTTACACAGTAATATTCTTTAAATGTTTATTTATATATCTTAATTGTTTCCAAACGGTGTCTGTAACACGGCAGTAAAACGGCTGATCACACAAAACAGAAGTCATCGTCATGGACCCACGAGCTGTGAAAGCTAGCTCTCCAGTCAGTTAAACAGATTCAGTAACTCCACGGTGACGTTTTGGTGAATTCACTGAGGACTTTGTGAAACAATACAAAAATAATGTTGAAAGTTAATAATACTAACACAGACACTCGTAAATATGTTAGCATATTAGCTAAGGCTAACGACGCAAGCTTCATTACATTACGATAGCAGGTACAAATATGAATGAAAACACTCATACGGACCTCACACATGGGACAGTTTAGTATGTAAGAATTGTTTTAGTTATATTGTAAACATTACAAGCGTCGCTTGGAGTGATGAATGGAGAATCCATACGAGTAGGAACGCTATGGATGACTAGAAGACGGAACGGCACTTCTTCTTCCGGTTGAAAGGATTAAATGGAAGGACGGTCGCACCTGCATTAAGCAAATTTTTCCAAAAGATAGTGCCATAGCACAAACAATAAAACACCTTATCAGTGTTTTTGCTCGTTTCTTGTTTTAAACTATTTGCATCATGGCTGTCAGCGAAAAAAGAAAATCTCAAAATTAGCCGCACCGTTTTATAAGCCACGGGGTTCAAAACATAGGAAAAAGTTGCAGCTTGTTGTCTGGAATCTAAGGTGTTCTTCTGTTGTTTCAATACCTTACATTTAGAGATGTCCGATAATATCGGACATAATATTTTTTTTTTAATTAAATCAACATAAAAAACACAAGATACACTTACAATTAGTGCACCAACCCAAAAAACCTCCCTCCCCCATTTACACTCATTCACACAAAAGGGTTGTTTCTTTCTGTTATTAATATTCTGGTTCCTACATTATATATCAATATATATCAATACAGTCTGCAAGGGATACAGTCCGTAAGCACACATGATTGTGCGTGCTGCTGGTCCACTAATAGTACTAACCTTTAACAGTTAATTTTACTCATTTTCATTAATTACTAGTTTCTATGTAACTGTTTTTATATTGTTTTACTTTCTTTTTTAGTCAAGAAAATGTTTTTAATTTATTTATCTTTTTTTATTTTATTAATTTAAAAATAAGTACCTTATCTTCACCATACCTGGTTGTCCAAATTAGGCATAATAATGTGTTAATTCCACGACTGTATATATTGGTTGATATCGGTATCGGTTGATATCGGTATCGGTAATTAAAGAGTTGGACAATATCGGATATCGGCAAAAAGCCATTATCGGACATCCCTACTTACATTAGTTTTGGGCGATACTACAGATTTGTGTATCGATCCAATACAAAGTAGGTACAGGGGCAATATTCGCCATAGCAATACTTAATGTTAAAATTTTCAGAATCATCAAATGATAATTTTTTTTTTAATCACAAATATAATCTGCAAAAAACACAGGATACCGGTGTAACACTATCAATTAATATTAGTTATTTCTTTATTTCCTTTTTTTTTCTTTACATACAACATAAAGTAAATAATGTAAAATAATAAACAAACAAACCCATCCATTTTCTACCGCTTATTCCCTTTGGGTCGCGGGGGGCGCTGGAGCCTATCTCAGCTACAATCGGGCGGAAGGCGGGGTACACCCTGGACAAGTCGCCACCTCATCGCAGGGCTAAACAAACAAACAAAAACGGATATTGACTCTTATTTCCTGACTTTGTAAACAATACAAATAATGACAAAAAACAAGTTTGGTATGATAGAAAATATGGATCTAATCATTGTAATATCAACCCTATACTGATACTATAGTTGGTATCGTTACTGTCCATATTTTTATCGATCCGCCCACCCATGTTTACATTCAAGAGCCCTAGCTTAGCGGTTAGCTCCACTTTTATGTTTGCCTACTATCACTGGAGGATGAGGGATAGCTAAACATGCTACACTACACACTGTAGGAGGATACAATAAGCCACGCTGACTGCTAAGCTAGAGCTCTTGAATGTAAACAAGGGTGGGAGGATCGATACAAGGACGGATAGTAGCGATACCAAATACCTAGTATTAGTATATGGTCAAGCTATGTGACGTGAGAGCATATTTCTGCTCTTTTGTTTCCTCCTACATTGTGTAGTGCAGCAAGTTTAGCTATTCCTTGTCCTCCAATTCTCCAGTGATAATAATACTTGCTTCCATAGAGGCAAGGATGCACTGTGGAGGAACTTTAGCCACTAGCGAGTGCGCTACATTGTGTTGACGCCTTTGTTAGCTTTTCGCCGTCAAAATTTGCGGGACACAGTTTGGATGCTACAGCAAGATGCATTATCAATCGTATTTAAAGCTCTAAATTTCTATATTTTGTATTGCAGATCGTCAATATCGCGCAACCCCACAACGACCGATTAATCAAGCTGTCATTTTTTTGATTACTTAACAGTGCACGCTTGACAAGGTGTTTTGCGCCATAAAATTTGAGCACCACAAGAGCAGTGTGCGTATTGTCAACTTTCTCTTTATCGCTAAGCCACCATATAAGTACGGTCTAGTTACGCCCGCATTAAATTGTGCACACCGTGGCTTCCTGTTCGGTGCAAAATAAGTTTAAAGAGTAGCATCGCAGGATTAAGTTGGTTTCTTCAGCCATTGTGGGCGGAATGACGACAGGATGACCTTCTTAATTTACCGGTGTCTATAAAACAGCACTGTATATTATGGCTGCGTCGATTAATTCAATTAGAAAAAAGGTTTGAATTATATTCTGTTGCCTCGATTGAATCGTTTAATGAGTGTAACTAATAAAAATTTATAGCATTTGGACGGCAGGGAGTGCCTGCCACTGCAATAGAGCAAACATGAGAGCGGTGGCGTGTGGGTGCTGTGATCTGTGTGATGACGAGCATCAAATAAGTTTTTGAGTTATTTTTTTTTAATTTTTATTAGTGCACATATATGAAAAGTGCAATTTTAATGTTGATAATGTGCATTTACTAGAAAAAAAATTAAGGTTATAGAATAACAAACTCAAGGCCCGGGGGCCAAAAACATTTTATGTGGTCCGCGAAAGCCTGGAAATAACATGCGTTAATAAAATGCTTAATCTTTTTTTACTAAATATATTTGTTCTTTCCCGTTTGACATTAAAAATCATGTACTGCATGCAATTGCATATCTTTTAAAATTCAATATTATCAAAATCAAAATATATTATCATGTATTCCAAAAATGTTTTTTTTGTCAAAATAAAGATAAGTAATGTACTTAAATATCTGCTTGACTTATGATTTCAAAACAAATTATCAATCAAATTGTAGACTGTAAAATTGACAATAGATTTTACGGTCAAATTCCGCCGACTTGAGGATTTTTTTTTACCGAAAAGTCAACTTTGTTACTGTTTTTTTCCATATACAGTAAGACACTAAAACATTAAAAAAGAAACAAAAAAAACAGTAAAACAACAAGATTTTACGGTAAAAACTGGCAGCTCTGTTGCTTGAATTTTACCGCTAAAAACGGTGGTATTGTTTTTCCATTCCACTCCATTTATTCTATTTTTTTATATGCTGTAAAAAACATATTGCTTTTACTGTAAAATTCTGGTGACTTAGCTGCCAGTTTTTGAAGTAAAATTGTAATATTTTTTTTGCAGCTTATGTAAAAAAAATAAATATTTTTTGCAGCTTATGTAAAAAAAAAAATCTTTAATGCATTATATATAAACATGTATATTCATATATTACTCATTGTTAAAAGCGGCCCTCTGAGGGCATCCATAACTGCAATGTGGCCCTCAATGAAAATAAGTTTGACACCCCTGATTTAAACTATTTTCCTAAAAATACGCATTGAGGCTACAAAGTGTGTTTTATCCGATTACTCGATTAATCAAGCAATTTAATTGATAAATTACTAAAATACTAAATTACTTGTTGGATTATTTGATTGCTAAAGTAATCGATAGCTGCAGGTTAGTTGACTCACAGCTCCGAATCATAAACAATACTTCGGTCAATATAAAATCATAATAAAACGGAAAAATCCAAGTTAGGGGTGCACGATGAATATCGGACAGAAAATTATCAAATGTGAGGAACTATAACATCATATCAATAAATGTAATAACATTAAAAACAGCTCAGGTTTAAAAAACAAACAAAAAAAAACCGCAAGGATAAAGCTAGATTACCCTGTACTGTGCTGCAGGTGGGTTAAGGTGAACAAATCAAGCGCTCCTTTTCTCCTATGTGCCGTGCTGTAAGCGACCTGTCGTAAACTTCCCCTAAGCTCAATGTAAACAAACATGGCGTCGATCATTTTTTATTTAAATTTTTTGAAAAACTGCTGTCAAGTTTTTTATTTTCATTTTTTTATTTTTATTGAACAATTTAACACAGACAAATTGACTATAAACATACATAAAATTTGACACTTTTAAATACGGGTACTCCGGCTTCCTCCCACTTCCAAAGACATGCACCTGGGGATAAGTTGATTGGCAACACTAAATTGGCCCTCGTGTGTGAATGTGAGTGTGGATGTTGTCTGTCTATCTGTGTTGGCCCTGCGATGAGGTGGCGACTTGTCCAGGGTGTACCCCGCCTTTCGCTCGATTGTAGCTGAGATAGGCTCCAGTGCCCCCGCGACCCCAAAGGGAATAAGCGGTAGAAAATGGATGGATGGGATGGATAAATACATTTGAATATTTCCAAATATCCACCAGATTGAGCAGTTAACATCCTGATACAAACATTTGTTAAGGGAAAGTAAAAGTAAGAGACAATACAAATATTAGATTAAAAATTATTATTATTATCTAAAACAGTCCAAACTACGGCCCGCCAACCTCTTCAATTTGGCCCGCAAAATGCCATGAGTTAATAAGGAATCATACCCACAGAGAGATTGCATTCATCATGATGCATCAAGGGTGATGGGTCAAATGCAGAGAATAATTTCGCCACACCTAGTGTGTGTGTGACAATCATTGGTACTTTAACTTTAACTTTTAACTTTATTTTGCAAGTCTAACAATTTTGATGCTGTCATTATGTTGCCATCTAGTGGACAACGTGGTTATTACAGCTCAATGATCTTTAATTACCCACTGAACAGAAGTTTGCGCAGCATTCACTTATTTGGCCTAATACAAACAACCTTCCCTAGTCATGGTGTAAAACCAAATAAAAATTATCCAACCAACACAACATGTCAACACACATAGTCACACATTACACAACCTGCACACTGAACATTGTGGATTTTATGAAAAACGTCCAAACAACATAAACATTTTAAAAAAAAATCCAGTATAAAACATGATTAGAAAAATGCTAAACATTCTCCACACTTATCCATGTTTGGTGCATTTTAGCTGCTTGATATTTCCGGTTGATTACAAAACTTTAAGGAGGTCGTCACAGAAGTAAACAAGGTAGGAGTCAAACTTTTAAATACTGTTATATATCCAATCATATTAATTATTATTATATATAGGACGGCGTGGCGCAGTGGGAGAATGGCCGTGCGCGACCTGAGGGTCCCTGGTTCAATCCCCACCTAGTACCAACCTCGTCATGTCCGTTGTGTCCTGAGCAAGACACTTCACCCTTGCTCCTGATGGGTGCTGGTTAGCGCCTTGCATGGCAGCTCCCTCCATCAGTGTGTGAATGTGTGTGTGAATGGGTAAATGTGGAAGTAGTGTCAAAGCGCTTTGAGTACCTTGAAGGTAGAAAAGCGCTATACAAGTACAACCCATTTATCATTTATCATTTATATCCATTATATTAATATAATATGTACATATATATGTATATATATATATCATATATGTATTTTATATATATATATATATATAATATATTTTTATATATATATATAATATATTTTTTTGATATATATATATATATATATAGATATATATATATATATATACATTTAAAAAAAAAATATATATATATATATATATATATATATATATATATTAGTGTTGTCCCGATACCGATATTTTGGTACCGGTACCAAAATGGATTTTGATGCTTTTCGGTACTTTTCTAAATAAAGGGGACCACAAAAAATTGCATTATTGGCTGTATTTTAACAAAAAATCTTAGGGTACATTAAACATATGTTTCTTATTGCAAGTTTGTCCTTAAATAAAATAGTGAACATACAAGACAACTTGTCTTTTAGTAGTAAGTAAACAAACAAAGGCTCCTAATTAGTCTGCTGACGTATGCAGTAACATATTGTGTCATTTATAATCCTATTATTTTGTCAACAGTATAAGGGACAAACTGTAAAAATGGACTATTAATCTACTTGTTCATTTACTGTTAATATCTGCTTATTTTCTCTTTAACATGTTCTATGTACACTTCTGTTAAAATGTAATAATATTGTATTCTTCTGTTGTTTGATACTTTACATTAGTTTTGGATGATACCACAAATTTAGATATCAATCCGATACCAAGTCGTTACAGGATCATGCATTGGTCATATTCAAAGTCCTCATGTGTCCAGGCATACATTTCCCGAGTTTATAAACATAATATGAATTAAAAAAAAAACTAAAATAGATTTTGTACTTTTTAGAGGCGGTATAGTATCGAATATGATTCATTAGTATCGCGGTACTATACCAATACCGGTATATTGTACAACCCTAATATATATAAAATATATATACAGTATACTGTATGTATGTAACTTTACAATGCAGTCGGCTTCCGGCCCTCGACCAAATTTTTTTTAGCCCATTGTGGCCAAAAGGTTTGGACACCCCTGATTTAAAACAACTTATGTTTAACCAATAAAGACAACATATGTTAAATATAAGAGCTTTTCTATTTTTTAACATTTTCCAAGATTTGAATGAGTAATTTAAAATCATTAATCCAATGGGAGAGTTTGGGTTTCACTTTAAGAAATCGACTTCTGTATGAAATCGACTCATGTTGGGGCGGTATAGCTCGGTTGGTAGAGCGGCCGTGCCAGCAACTTGGGGGTTCCAGGTTCGATCCCCGCTTCCGCCATCCTAGTCACTGCCGTTGTGTCCTTGGGCAAGACACTTTACCCACCTGCTCCCAGTGCCACCCACACTGGTTTAAATGTAACTTAGATATTGGGTTTCACTATGTAAAAGCGCTTTGAGTCACTAGAGAAAAGCGCTATATAAATTATAATTCACTTCACTTCACAAAAATATAGCTTGCAAAATAATAAAATCAGCCAACTGCTTATCTCCTCCCAAAATGAATGTACAGTATTATATTTCTTGTGTGGGACTTCTTTACTGTTTCAGAGGAAGACATGTCTTTGGCATCAGTCGTTGCCATGGCAATATTTACCCGCTCTTTCTTTGCTCCTTTTAAATGGTGACTTGCGCAATAAAATATTATTCCAGGTTCTACCCGCCCCACTTCTCGATAGCAGAATAGCATTTTTTGTTGTTGCATTTGTTGGTACATGCTTGATAATCTTGCTTTGTGTTGTACAATTTAGAGTAAAACAAAAACAAAAAAAGTCTACAGTGGCGGTCGTCTCCTTGCATTATTTGTTGTCGACCACAAGGTGGCGGCATTGCTGCAGCTTTTCAGTGCGACCAGCAGTTTGTGTATTGTTACTCATTTAGTGCAGGGGTCAGCAACCCGAAATTTTGAAAGAGCCATATTGGACCAAAAATACAACAACAACAAAATCTGTCTGGAGCCGCAAAAAATTAAAAACCTTATATAAGTGTTATAATGAAGGCAACACATTTAGTTTAGTTTTAGTTTAGTTTTATTATTTCTTCGGTTAATGGTCAACAAAATAAACAAACAGTTTTACATAAACAAACAGATGTACATTCATAAACAAACAGTTGTACATTCATATATATATATATATATATATATATATATATATATATATATATATATATATATATATATATATATATATAAAAAAATGTTGCAGACCGAAAGGGTTTAGGCTGAAGTTGAACACTTATTGCGCCTAACCCTATAAACAAAGTCAAGTACGAGATGAGCTACCAAAAAAATATGAAATTTCCTTTTCACAACATATTATAAATACACATTGTAAACAACATAAATACTGTTCAATTGTATACACAGTAAAGGCATGTGAAACATCATTGTACACCTTTGCACCAATGATATACTATATACAAACAATTATACTTATTTTTGTCATCTTACACATGATGTAAGTGTCTATATTAGCTATATTAGCCTACTATCAAAATTACTTTAAAAGCCTTATATAAGTGTTATAATGAAGGCAACACATGATGTAAGTGTCTATAGTAGCTATATTAGAATACTATCAAAATGACTTTAAAAGTCTTATATAAGTGTTATAATGAAGGCAACACATTTAGTTTAGTTTTAGTTTAGTTTTATTATTTCTTCGGTTAATGGTCAACAAAATAAACAAACAGTTTTACATAAACAAACAGATGTACATTCATAAACAAACAGTTGTACATTCACAAATAAAAAAATAAAAAAAATGTTGCAGACCGAAAGGGTTTAGGCTGAAGTTGAACACTTATTGCGCCTAACCCGATAAACAAAGTCAAGTACGAGATTAGCTTAAAAAAAAAAAAGAAATTTCCTTTTCACAACATATTATAAATACACATTGTAAACAACATAAATACTGTTCAATTGTATACACAGTAAAGGCATGTGAAACATCATTGTACACCTTTGCACCAATGATATACTATATACAAACAATTATACTTATTTTTGTCATCTTACACTTGATGTAAGTGTCTATATTAGCTATATTAGCCTACTATCAAAATTACTTTAAAAGCCTTATATAAGTGTTATAATGAAGGCAACACATGATGTAAGGGTCTATAGTAGCTATATTAGATTACTATCAAAATGACTTTAAAAGTCTTATATAAGTGTTATAATGAAGGCAACACATTTAGTTTAGTTTTAGTTTAGTTTTATTATTTCTTCGGTTAATGGTCAACAAAATAAACAAACAGTTTTACATAAACAAACAGATGTACATTCATAAACAAACAGTTGTACATTCATATATACAGGTAAAAGCCAGTAAATTAGAATATTTTGAAAAACTTGATTTATTTCAGTAATTGCATTCAAAAGGTGTAACTTGTACATTATATTTATTCATTGCACACAGACTGATGCATTCAAATGTTTATTTCATTTAATTTTGATGATTTGAAGTGGCAACAAATGAAAATCCAAAATTCCGTGTGTCACAAAATTAGAATATTACTTAAGGCTAATACAAAAAGGGATTTTTAGAAATGTTGGCCAACTGAAAAGTATGAAAATGAAAAATATGAGCATGTACAATACTCAATACTTGGTTGGAGCTCCTTTTGCCTCAATTACTGCGTTAATGCGGCGTGGCATGGAGTCGATGAGTTTCTGGCACTGCTCAGGTGTTATGAGAGCCCAGGTTGCTCTGATAGTGGCCTTCAACTCTTCTGCGTTTTTGGGTCTGGCATTCTGCATCTTCCTTTTCACAATACCCCACAGATTTTCTATGGGGCTAAGGTCAGGGGAGTTGGCGGGCCAATTTAGAACAGAAATACCATGGTCCGTAAACCAGGCACGGGTAGATTTTGCGCTGTGTGCAGGCGCCAAGTCCTGTTGGAACTTGAAATCTCCATCTCCATAGAGCAGGTCAGCAGCAGGAAGCATGAAGTGCTCTAAAACTTGCTGGTAGACGGCTGCGTTTACCCTGGATCTCAGGAAACAGAGTGGACCGACACCAGCAGATGACATGGCACCCCAAACCATCACCCAACCATGCAAATTTTGCATTTCCTTTGGAAATCGAGGTCCCAGAGTTTGGAGGAAGACAGGAGAGGCACAGGATCCACGTTGCCTGAAGTCTAGTGTAAAGTTTCCACCATCAGTGATGGTTTGGGGTGCCATGTCATATGCTGGTGTCGGTCCACTCTGTTTCCTGAGATCCAGGGTCAACGCAGCCGTCTACCAGCAAGTTTTAGAGCACTTCATGCTTCCTGCTGCTGACCTGCTCTATGGAGATGGAGATTTCAAGTTCCAACAGGACTTGGCGCCTGCACACAGCGCAAAATCTACCCGTGCCTGGTTTACGGACCATGGTATTTCTGTTCTAAATTGGCCCGCCAACTCCCCTGACCTTAGCCCCATAGAAAATCTGTGGGGTATTGTGAAAAGGAAGATGCAGAATGCCAGACCCAAAAACGCAGAAGAGTTGAAGGCCACTATCAGAGCAACCTGGGCTCTCATAACATCTGAGCAGTGCCAGAAACTCATCGACTCCATGCCACGCCGCATTAACGCAGTAATTGAGGCAAAAGGAGCTCCAACCAAGTATTGAGTATTGTACATGCTCATATTTTTCATTTTCATACTTTTCAGTTGGCCAACATTTCTAAAAATCCCTTTTTTGTATTAGCCTTAAGTAATATTCTAATTTTGTGACACACGGAATTTTGGATTTTCATTTGTTGCCACTTCAAATCATCAAAATTAAATGAAATAAACATTTGAATGCATCAGTCTGTGTGCAATGAATAAATATATTGTACAAGTTACACCTTTTGAATGCAATTACTGAAATAAATCAAGTTTTTCAAAATATTCTAATTTACTGGCTTTTACCTGTGTATATATAAAAAAAAAAAAATGTTGCAGACCGAAAGAGTTTAGGCTGAAGTTGAACACTTATTGCGCCTAACCCGATAAACAAAGTCAAGTACGAGATAAGCTTCCAAAAAAAATATGAAATTTCCTTTTCACAACATATTATAAATACACATTGTAAACAACATAAATACTGTTCAATTGTATACACAGTAAAGGCATGTGAAACATCCTTGTACACATGTTAAACCTTTGCACCAATGATATACTATATACAAACAATTATACTTATTTTTGTCATCTTACACATGATGTAAGTGTCTATATTAGCTATATTAGCCTACTATCAAAATGACTTTAAAATCCTTATATAAGTGTTATAATGAGGGCAACACATGATGTAAGTGTCTATAGTAGCTATATTAGACTACTATTAAAATGACTTTAAAAGTCTTATATAAGTGTTATAATGAAGGCAAGACATGATGTAAGTGTCTATATTAGCCTCCTATCAAAATGACTTTAAAAGTCTTATATAAGTGTTATAATGAAAGCAACACATGATGGAAGTCGCTATATTAGCCTACTATCAAAGGCTGACGCAAATCTTCATTGACAGAAATGTTGTATTTTAATTTTAATTTTACACATTTTTGCAACATTGAATTTATTCATTTATTTATTTATTTTTTTTTAAATGTATTTAGCCTTTATTTAACCAGGTAAAAAAATCCCATTGAGATCAAAGATCTCTTTTTCAAGGGAGACCTGGCCAAGAGGGCAGCAGCAAGGTTACATTAATAACAGTAAACAACACATAAAACATCACATTTACAACATTAAAACTTGCTCACATGACACATGTGCATACAGACAAGGTAGACTGCAGTCCTTTCACAGAAGCTTTAAACTCATTTAATGAGTTGAAAAACATTAGTAAAATGGAGGCTTCTCAGGGGATGAGATAACTTCTGGAAATTACTGGCTTAGATTGGCCAAAGGTATAAATGTGTGTGTCCAAGTTAAAGGAAACGGCAGGCTGTCTTCTTCTAATGGATTTATTACAATCTTTGCAAGCTGGGTCACATTTGCTGTGGTCTGGAACAACATGGCACACAAACAACTATCAATATTACATACAGATAATGTGTCATATATATATATATATATATATATATATATATATATATATATATATATATATATATATATATATATATATATATATATATATATATAAATTAAATACACAGAGGACATTAGTAAAGGAAATTAAATGATCTCAAATATACCTACACACGAGGCATAATGATGCAATGTGTACATACAGGTAGCCTAAATAGCATGTTAGCATCGATTAGCTTGCAGTCATGGATTGACCAAATATGCCTGATTAGCACTCCAGCAAATCAATAACATCAACAAACCTCACCTTTGTGCATTCGCACACAGCATAAAACATTTGGTGGACAAAATAAGACAACGAAAGAGTGGCATAAAACACGTCTTTCTGTGGCAGCGTCGGAGAAAGTTGCACATGTAAACAAACTACGATGAGTTCAAGAATCGCTGAAATTAGTAGGACAAAACGGTGCTTACCAAATACTCTCATTAGTGAAGCATTTTAACATAAACAGTGGGATTTCTAACAATAAGGAAGGTTTTTGTCATGTTTGTCCTCTTACAGAAAATATATCAAAACAAAAAAAAAATTGTTTTCTTCATCTTTTTCCATTTTTACACATATCTGAAAGAGGTCCAGGGAGCCACTAGGGCGGCGCTAAAGAGCCGCGGGTTGCTGACCCCCGACTTAGTGGAAGCATAGTGTTGGACAAAAAGCGAGTGATATCTGGATGTTGTTCCCATGACATCATGTTCTTCCTCCCTCTCCTCTCCAGAACCCCGACATGCTGACGAGGAAGATCAAGCTGTGTCACATCAACGCCCACATCACATGTCGACTGTGCGAGGGCTACCTGATCGACGCCACCACCGTCACGGAGTGCTTGCACACGTGTACGTCCTCGCACACTCTCACACTCATTATTAATATGCAAAACCAACTTTTCCTACACATCAGTGTCTGTTTTTGTGTATTTGGGATCTGCATAAGTCCCGAAAATGCGGAAATATTTATTAAACAATCTTGCCGTCCTTTTTACTTTCTCTAAACGAGCCCAATTTGTGAGGTTTCTCCCAAGTGTGATTTCAACGTACAAATGATTCTGGTTTGCTTACCGACCTCGAAGCAATTTTATTTGGTACATGGTGTAATGATAAGTGTGACCAGTAGATGACAATCACACATAAGAGATACGTGTAGACTGCAATATGATGGCAATATGACTAAAGTAAACACACCAACATTTTATATGTTCCATTGAAAATATAGAACAATACACACGGCGCTCAAAAACGTATCAAAATGTTTTAGTACGACTTTCGTAAGCTATGAAGCCGCACCGCTTGATTAATTGTCGGCGCGTTAAACATAGGAGTATTATTATGGTGTGTGTATAAGGTAATACAAATTATCTGACGTTTTGTTTCGCAATATTATGCAAAAGCAACTTTCCTTACCTTCTGGTACCTGCTGACATCAACACTAGCATTTCAAATGATAAAAAAAATCTGGAAAATTGGTAAAAATATGGGATTTTACTGTCGTGTTAAAGACACCGTTTTGGAAATAATGAAAGTACCGTATTTTCCGGACTATAAGGCGCACTTAAAATCCTTTTTTTCCCCTTAAAAATCGACAGTGCGCCATATAACCCGGTGCAAATGATTCTGGTTTTGCTTACCGACCTCGAAGCAATTTTTTTTGGTACATGGCGTAATGTTAAGTGTGACCGGTAGATGGCAGTCAAACATTAAAAAAAAAGAAGTGTAGGCTGCACTATGATGGCAATATGACTCAAGTAAACATCACCAACATTTTATATGTTCCATTGAAAATATAGAACATTACACACGGCGCTCAAAAACTTATCAAAATGTTTTAGTACGACTTTGGTAAGCTATGAAGCCGCACCGCTTGATGGATTGTTGGCGCATTAAACATAGGAGTATTATTATGGTGTGCGTATAAGGTAAAACATATTATCTGGCGTTTTATTTCGCAATATTATGCAAAAGCAACTTTTCTAACTTTCTGGTTCCTGCTGACATCAACACTTGCATTTCAAATGATAAAAAAAATCTCCTGGAAAATTGGTCGAAATATGGGATTGTACTGTCTTGTTAAAGACACCGTTTTGGAAATAATGAAAGTACCGTATTTTCCGGACTATAAGGCCCACTTAAAATCCTTTTTTTCCCCTTAAAACTCGACAGTGCGCCATATAACCCGGTGCAAATGATTCTGGTTTTGCTTACCGACCTCGAAGCAATTTTTTTTGGTACATGGTGTAATGTTAAGTGTGACCGGTAGATGGCAGTAAAACATAACAGATAAGTGTAGGCTGCACTATGATGGCAATATAAAGTTAAAGTTAAAGTACCAATGATTGTCACACACACACTAGGTGTGGCGAAATTATTCTCTGCATTTGACCCATCACCCTTGATCACCCCCTGGAAGGTGAGGGGAGCAGTGGGCAGCAGCGGTGGCTGCGCCCGGGAATCATTTTGGTGATTTAACCCCCAATTCCAACCCTTGATGCTGAGTGCCAAGCAGGGAGGTAATGGGTCCCATTTTTATAGTCTTTGGTATGACTCGGCCGGGATTTGAACTCCCAACCTACCGATCTCAGGACGGACACTCTAACCACTAGGCCACTGAGTATGACTCAAGTAAACAACACCAACATTTTATATGTTCCTTTGAAAATATAGAACATTACACACGGCGCTCAAAAATCCATCAAAATGTTTTAGTACGACTTTGGTAAGCTATGAAGCCGCACCGCTTGATGTGTTTCAACATAGGAGTATTATTATGGCGTATGTATAAAGTAATACATATTATCTGACGTTTTGTGTTGCAATATTATGCAAAAGCAACTTTTCTTACCTTCTGGTACCTGCTGACATCAACACTTGCATTTCAAATGATAAAAAAAATCTGGAAAATTGGTCAAAATATGGGATTTTACTGTCGTGTTAAAGACACTGTTTTGGAAATAATGAAAGTACCGTATTTTCCGGACTATAAGGCGCACTTAAAATCCTTTCCCCCCCGTTAAAACTCGACAGTGCGCCATATAACCCGGTACAAATGATGCTGGTTTTGCTTACCGACCTCGAAGCAATTTTTTTTGGTACATGGTGTAATGTTAAGTGTGACCGGTAGATGGCAGTCAAACATAAGAGATAAGTGTAGGCTGCACTATGATGTCAATATGACTCAAGTAAACATCACCAACATTTTATATGTTCCATTGAAAATATAGAACATTACACACGGCGCTCAAAAATCCATCAAAATGTTTTAGTACGACTTTGGTAAGCTATGAAGCCGCACCGCTTGATGGATTGTCGGCGCATTAAACATAGGAGTATTATTATGGTGTGTGTATAAGGTAAGACATATTATCTGGCGTTTTGTTTCGCAATATTATGCAAAAGAAACTTTTCTTACCTTCTGGTACCTGCTGATCTGTATTTGAGATCTGCATAAATCCTGAAAAATTGCGCGCTTCCGCCTTTGTAGTCCGTGACGACACCGTAGTCGATAAGCTTCTTCTTTTTCTGTGTCTTGTTATGGGACATTCATCCTCCGCTGTTGCCATTTCTAATATAAAGTAGTGTAAAGTTCTTACTTATATCTGTCAGTAAACTCGCCATGAAAGCGCTAAAACATACCCGTGTAGTGAGTTTACATTATTCACCCAAGGATCTTTAGTTATTAGAGAATTCCGGTTGGACGTTTTTTCACGGGACACATTTCCTGTGTTGTTGTTTCCGGATGAGGAGATGCTGCTCCGTTATTGATTGAAGTAAAGTCTGAATGTCATTAAAAACAGTTAGATCCATCTTTTGACACTTCTTCCACTCCCGTCCTTGCACGCTACACCGCTACAACAAAGATGACGGGGAGAAGACACTGTCGAAGGTGAGCCACGTAAATAAGACCGCCCACAAAACGGCGCATCCAGAAGCGACTGTTAGAAAGCGGCTTGAAAGATGATGTGTAAAACATCATCTATGCAACATTTTGACCAAAGAACCACCATTACATGTTATGTAGACCACAAAGAAGTCTTTTACATTTACAAAAAATAATAATAATGTGACTCAAAGTCCCGCCTTATAATCCGGTGCACCTTATATATGAACAAAGATCAAAATTAGACCATTCATCGGCAGTGCTCCTTATAATTCGGTGCTCCATATGGTCCGGAAAATACGGTACTTGAGTGAAAAAAGGTTCGCGGATTCCAGCTGTGCGACGTTCTCCCCCTCGACTTAGGTCTGCCTCAAGAAGGTGAAACTTTGTATTGCACTTGAAGTGTGGATGCAGTGTACACCACACATAGTAACATGATAAAAGAGACTCTGTGTGGGTTCAGATCATGTCGTGTGGCACTTGTGATTAAGGGCTGTCCTATTTTACCGGAAGTGGGTCTTACATTTTGAAGCAGCACATTTTTTTACACTGAATTTTTATACACTACATTTTTCAGTTCTGAATTTTTATACATTGGATTTTTTAACACATAATTTTTCAGCCACCCGGGGAGCCCAACCCAAAACAGCAGGTGTGGTACCCAGAGAACAAGGGACCACCGGCCCCTCGCAGTCAGGCCAACCAGCGACAGGACCCCCAGAACTGGGCCCTATTTTCTTTTTTTTTTGTATGTTTGTTTTAGGACCTTTGTCTTTATGTTTCTTTGACATGGCACACACTACTTTTCTTCCTTCATAACTGCACAAGCTATCTACAAACCCCGTTTCCATATGAGTTGGGAAATTGTGTTGGATGTAAATATAAACGGAATACAATGATTTGCAAATCATTTCCAACTCATATTCAATTGAATGCACTACAAAGACAAGATATTTGATGTTCAAACTCATAAACTTTATTTATTTTTTGCAAATAATTAACTTAGAATTTCATGGCTGCAACACGTGCCAAAGTAGTTGGGAAAGGGCATGTTCACCACTGTGTTACATGGCCTTTCCTTTTAACAACACTCAGTAAATGTTTGGGAACTGAGGAGACACATTTTTTAAAATTCTCAGGTGGAATTCTTTCCCATTCTTGCTTGATGTACAGCTTAAGTTGTTCAACAGTCCGGGGGTCTCCGTTGTGGTATTTTAGGCTTCATAATGCACCACACATTTTCAATGGGAGACAGGTCTGGACTACAGGCAGGCCAGTCTCGTACTCGCACTCTTTTACTGGCTTGGCATTGTCTTGCTGAAATAAGCAGGGGCGTCCATGGTAACGTTGCTTGGATGGCAACATATGTTGCTCCAAAACCTGTATGTACCTTTCAGCATTAATGGCGCCTTCACAGATGTGTAAGTTACCCATGTCTTGGGCACTAATACACCCCCATACCATCACAGATGCTGGCTTTTCAACTTTGCGCCTATAACAATCCGGATGGTCCTTTTACTCTTTGGTCCGGAGGACACGACGTCCACAGTTTCCAAAAACTATTTGAAATGTGGACTTGTCAGACCACAGAACACTTTTCCACTTTGTATCAGTCCATCTTAGATGAGCTCAGGCCCAGCGAAGCCGACGGCGTTTCTGGGTGTTGTTGATAAACGGTTTCCGTCTTGCATAGGAGAGTTTTAACTTGCACTTACAGATGTAGCGACCAACTGTAGTTACTGACAGTGGGTTTCCGAAGTGTTCCTGAGCCCATGTGGTGATATCCTTTACACACTGATGTCGCTTGTTGATGCAGTACAGCCTGAGGGATCGAAGGTCACGGGCTTAGCTGCTTACGTGCAGTGATTTCTCCAGATTCTCTGAACCCTTTGATGATATTACAGACCGTAGATGGTGAAATCCCTAAATTCCTTGCAATAGCTGGTTGAGAAAGGTTTTTTTTAAACTGTTCAACAATTTGCTCACGCATTTGTTGACAAAGTGATGACCCTCGCCCCATCCTTGTTTGTGAATGACTGAGCATTTAATGGAATCTACTTTTATACCCAATCATGACACCCACCTGTTCCCAATTAGCCTGCACACCTGTGGGATGTTCCAAATAAGTGTTTGATGAGCATTCCTCAACTTTATCAGTATTTATTTCCACCTTTCCCAACTTCTTTGTCACGTGTTGCTGGCATCAAATTCTAAAGTTAATGATTATTTGCAAAATGTTTATCAGTTTGAACATCAAATATGTTGTCTTTGTAGCTTATACAATTGAATATGGGTTGAAAATGATTTGCAAATCATTGTATTCTGTTTATATTTACATCTAACACAATTTCCCAACTCATATGGAAACGGGGTTTGTAGATTAGTTGCTCTGCTCTTTATTTACACAACACTTGAACACGGGTCAAACTTTAAATGGCCACATTTAATTGAACAGACCATAATAACATGTAAAAAATATGGTGTGAATGATTTATCAGTGATGGATATGAAGAAAGGGCTTCCTTTATGACACTGCTGTTAAAGATGTAGTAGACGTTTCTTTCCACTAGAGAGCGCCCTCTTACTTCACATGTACCGTGAGACAAATGCTGGAAAGTGGTGTGATAGTAGTGAGGGAAAAGGTCATTTAATGAAGTAACAACCATAAAAAAACACATTAAAAGTAGAACTGGAGGTGGTAACTTTTTCTTACATTTTGATGGCATTTAAAAGCTGCTCACCAATCGATGGAGACTCTATCATGTACAACTGGAAGATGCCCAGCGGGATACTTTGTGGTCGTTTATTACCTTGCATTGCTTGATTTTGACTTGTTTGGTGTCTTAAATGTATCTGGTGTAATCTGTAACCTCTGTGTGTGTGTGTGTGTGTGTGTGTGTGTGTGTGTGTGTGTGTGTGTGTGTGTGTGTGTGTGTGTGTGTGTGTGTGTGTGTGTGTGTGTGTGTGTGTGTGTGTGTGTGTGTGTGTGTGTTTGCAGTTTGTCGAAGCTGCCTTGTGAAGTATTTGGAGGAAAACAACACGTGTCCCACCTGCAGGATTGTTATTCATCAGAGCCATCCACTACAGTACATCGGGTGAGTGGCACACACACACACACACACACACACACACACACACACACACACACATATAGGTTCTTGTGTTTGTTACCTTCTTGAGACCTCTTAATAATGCCTACCTCTTTAGGACCACCCTTTCTAGATATATAAAGATTTGTATTTACAACATTAATGATATATCCAAACTATGTAAATATAAAAAAGCTTGTTGTGAAAAATTTAGGTTGGAA
>NC_084563.2:13382098-13407098 GCF_033978685.3 Nerophis lumbriciformis | reverse complement strand
TATATATATATATATATATATATATATATATATATATATATATATATATATACATATACAGCCCGGCCCCCGGTCAAATAGTTTTAACCCAATGCGGCCCCCCGAGTCCAAAAGTTTGGGGACCCCTGCTTTAAAAATTGTACATATTACATATTGTCATGAACATGTCGGTTACTACATTTTATATAGACTTGCAGTGTGTATATAAAAGGTTGAGAGTGGGCTTCGAAGGCTACAACAATGACTACTTTTTGCAAGCGTTGTTTTTTTAATCATCTTTAGAGTCCGAAGAAAAACATAAATGTGTGTTCTTGTCTCTCATAATGATTAAGAATGACAAGCAAAATTTGGAAAAAAACTGCAGTTCCCCTTTAATGTTGTTGTGTTGTGGACTTTGCAATCGTTGGGTTTTTCCAGTACACGCACTCTTACTGGCTTGAGAAAATATGCATACCCTTTGACCTTTTCCTCATTTGGTGACGTTCCAACCACAAACATTATTATGTTTGTGGAGTGTTTGTGATGGATGTTGTGATTCTGATCGGCTTACACAACGTGTTCCCCTTTATTTTTCCTGCTGACACACTTTCCTCCTTTACCTCTCCCACACACACGTTTGTTGGTTGTAGCAGGAGAAGTGGTGCTCCTCGTTAGCTCCAATTTGTGGACAAAGCAACGTTCACACTTGCACACAACACACGACGCTACCGCGGGCGACAGCGGGCGCCTGGCAGCCAGGCAGCAGAACAGCGTTGCACTTAATTAAAACCACCTCCTCCTCCGTCCCAGCCAGAAACCCCTCAGAAGTGGAGCGTTCCTCTGGGCTCCCACAAGAGCAGCTGGTGGAAATAAAAAATCTACTTTTCATTTAAAAAGCCGCCCAAAAGACCAATAGCACACTTCCCGCCTTCACAATAAAAGTGCTGTCTGGAATGCGCTCACAAAATAAGAGTGTTCCAAAAAATTGCGTTTTACACATTTTGTGTTCAAACCATCAATCAAAGTTTATTTATATAGCCCTTAGACACAAGTGTCTCAAAGGGCTGCACAAGCCACAACGACATCCTCGGCTCAGCTCCTATATCAGGGCAAGAACAAACTCAACCCAATGGGATACAATGAGAAACCTTGGAGTGGACCGCAGATGTGGGGACCCCCACCCAACTCATGCACAGACGAGTGGTCCACACCGGGTCCCGACTTTGAACAGCTAGCGCGTCATCTGTGGTCACCTGCTCACTGGCCTAGTTCAAACCCCGGCCGAGTCATACCAAAGACTATGAAAATGGGACCCATTACCTCCCTGCTTGGCACTCAGCTTCAACGGTTGGAATTGGGGGTTAAATCACCAAAAAATTATTCCCGGGCTCACTGCTCTCTTCACCTCCCAGGCGGTGATCAAGGGTGATGGGTCAAATGTAGAGGATTATCCCACCACACCTAGTGTGTGTGACAATCATGGGTATTTTAACTTTTTAACTTTAATAACCACGCAGGAGAGGGGGGCAGAGCAGAAAAGAGACGGCAGATCAACTGTGTTCTGCTGCAACAATTTGTTGTGGATTTTTTTCCCCCGCCCGTGAATTTATTATTTAATTCTATTTAAATTACTATTCCACTCACAAAATCCTGTAAAAGTAAAACCGTAAGCAAAATGTATTTGTTTTCTATGTAAGCACCAGAACCGTTTTTTCTCAATGTTTCACATCACTATCGGTTAAAATGTAAACGATACCAATAGCTCTCTGAGACGGGCGCTAATAAACAAGAGGAGGGTGAGAAAAATGAGTAAAGTAGCGTTTCTAATGCCTTTTTTTTTTTTTTTTGCACCATGACTAGGGAAGGTTGTTTGGATTGTGTCATATAAGTAAATGATGTGCTAGTTTTTAAAAGTACCTCCAAGGGTCATTGATCTGATTTATTAACATTGTCCACAAAATGGCAGCAAATATGTAGCATTGAGATCCCGTCCGGTCTTTAAGATTAATTCAAAAGCCCTCTTTGTTGAACTCATGACGACTTGCGAAGCTGGTGTGTCGCACTTAGCCCACGGGCTACAGTTTGGACACCCCTGGTATAAATAGAATAAATATCAAACTATAACACATGTGCTACTTTGAAGTTATGGTCATTTGGCCAAAAAATATTTAGATTAATAATTATTTTACATACTTAATAAGAATATCAGACTGAATTAAATGTTACACAGTCATAACCGAAAATAATTTTAGCGGCTCAGTCGAAATGAAGGTCTGGAACTGATGGTCAAATGGTCCTTTATTTTACTTCCTTCACCGAGTGCCCAATGACCAACGTAAGAGCTAATGAGCAAGCATACAAGATAAACGGCACATTAGAATACTTAAACATTGAACATGTATACAATACAAACAAATTAGTAATCCTTTTAACTGTTAGTTTTCTATTTCACCTTCACATATATGTCGTCCTAAACGTGACATTGAAAAGCAACAACTTCCTTTTCCGTTTTCCTTCGGGAGTTCCTTAACACAATAAAAGCATATCCGCTTGCACAACCTTCAAAATAAGAGTCATATATTACATAACAATATAGAAATACATTTAACAGTTGTCCCTTACAATAATTATTCTCAGGTATTTACATTTTCACACTTTGCACTATTTTGTTACACTTCGTTAAGCATTGTTTACATATTCCTTATTTTGCACCTTCATTTTAAGAGCTTATTGGTAAATGTTCAACGCAATTTTTTATTTGAGGGTTTTCCCTGCTAGTGTTGACATTTCCTTTCCTTCTGCTTTGATACCTGAGACTTTTATAATCAGAGGAAGGTTACATTTTAAATAATGTTTGCATTTATTATGTTTTTTTTCTTGGTCTTTATTTTTGATAGGTCATAGAAATATCAATATTTATCGATATCAACTGATATAAAGCCTTTATAATGTGTCATAGTTTTAAGCCGTATCGCTCACCCCTAAAAAAGCCCATAAAACTACGCACTTTAAACACCTGAAGCTGCCGGACTTCCACATCTCCAAAGTTTATTCCTCAATCGAGACTCACGCGCTACGAGACAAGTCCATTGCGCGGGTCAGACCAAAGCAATCGGCCTCTCTTCGCTCGACGGCGCCACCTTAAACTCACAGGCCCCCGGGAGGTGGCGTGAAGGTGATTTTTGCAACAACAAGAGCGAGGCCCTCTTGATAAGCAATCACGCTGCTTGACTCGGGAGACGGTCGCCATGGAGACGACGCATCCAACACACACATTGCCTTCGGGCAATCTTCTCAGGGATCAGTGACAGTTTGCCCGAATGGAAAATGGCCTCTTGATTGGTAAATGCAATCCCATCTCCACACACACACTAAATGAAGAGTGAATAGAGTCAATTGTGTTATTTTTAGAGGTAATAGGACCTTGTTGCATCGTGTTTGTCACAACAGAGCTATTACTTGTGGGAACACTATCTCATATCCAAACATTTAATACTCAAAAAAATACAGACTTCTCATCTGTCAGCATCTTCTAAATTGCCTATAAACCTTTTTTGGTAACACTTTAGTATGGGGAACATAGTCACCATTAATTAGTTGCTTATTAACATGCAAATTACTAACATATTGGCTTTTAATTAGTCATTATTAAGTACTTATTAATGCCTTATTCTGCATGGCCTTATTATACAACCAGTAAGCCGGTAACACTTCAATATGGGGAACATATTCACCATTACTAACCCTAACCAAATAATTCTAAATTAAGTCTTTGTTACTTAGAATATGTTCCCCTAGTGTCCAAATAACCCTAAATGAAGTGTTTGTTACTTAAAATATGTTCCCTATACTAAAGTGTTACCCCCCTTTTTTTTTTGGTAACACTTCAGTATGGGGAACATATTCACCATTACTAACCCTAACCCTAACCCTGACCAAATAACTCTAAATTAAGTCTTTGTTACTTAGAATATGTTCCCCCAGTGTCCAAATAACCCTAAATGAAGTGTTTGTTACTTACAATATGTTCCCCATACTAAAGTGTTACCCCCCTTTTTTTTTGGTAACTCTTTAGTATGGGGAACATATTCACCATTACTAACCCTAACCAAATAACACTAAATTAAGTCTTTGTTACTTAGAATATGTTCCCCTAGTGTCCAAATAACCCTAAATGAAGTGTTTGTTACTTACAATATGTTCCCCATACTAAAGTGTTACCCCCCTTTTTTTTTGGTAACACTTTAGTATGGGGAACATATTCACCATTACTAACCCTAACCAAATAACACTAAATTAAGTCTTTGTTACTTAGAATATGTTCCCCTAGTGTCCAAATAACCCTAAATGAAGTGTTTGTTACTTACAATATGTTCCCCATACTAAAGTGTTACCCCCCTTTTTTTTTTGGTAACACTTTAGTATAGGGAACATATTCACCATTACTAACCCTAACCCTGACCAAATAACTCTAAATTAAGTCTTTGTTACTTAGAATATGTTCCCCTAGTGTCCAAATAACCCTAAATGAAGTGTTTATTACTTACAATATGTTCCCTATACTAAAGTGTTACCCCTTTTTTTTTTTTTTGGTAACACTTTAGTATAGGGAACATATTCACCATTACTAACCCTAACCAAATAACTCTAAACTAAATCTTTGTTACTTAGAATATGTTCCCCTAGTGTCCAAATAACCCTAAATGAAGTGTTTGTTACTTACAATATGTTCCCCATACTAAAGTGTTACCCCCCTTTTTTTTTTGGGTAGCACTTTAGTATGGGGAACATATTCACCATTACTAACCCTAACCCTAACCCTGACCAAATAACTCTAAATTAAGTTTTTGTCACTTAGAATATGTTCCCCTAGTGTCCAAATAACCCTAAATGAAGTGTTTGTTATTTACAATATGTTCCCCATACTAAAGTGTTACCCCCTTTTTTTTTGGTAACACTTTAGTATGGGGAGCATATTCACCATTACTAACCCTAACCAAATAACTCTAAATTAAGCCTTTGTTACTTAGAATATGTTCCCCTATTGTCCAAATAACCCTAAATGAAGTGTTTGTTACTTACAATATGTTCCCCATACTATAGTGTTACCCCTTTTTTTTTTGGTAACACTTTAGTATTGGGAACATATTCACCATTACCAATCCTAACCCTAAACCTACCCCTAACCAAATAACTCTACATTAAGTATTTGTTACTTACTAAAGTGTTACCCCTTTTTTGGTAACACTTTAGTATGGGGAACATAGGGTTAGGGTTAAGGTTGGGGTTAGGGTTGGGGTTGCGTTTAGGGTTAGGGAAGACTCTTAGTTAATGGCTTACTGGTTGTATAATAAGGCCATGCAGAATAAGGCATTAATAAGTACTTAATAATGACTAATTAAGAGCCAATATGTTACTAATTTGCATGTTAATAAGCAACTAATTAATGGTGGATATGTTCCCCATACTAAAGTGTTACCTTTTTTTTAATTCATTGCACATATGCAAACAATCTGTCGTCATGTGACCAATCCCTGATTTTATACATGTCTAAGGGACCGTTAACTTTAATGACAAAAATGTGTTGCATTGTAGCAACACAACCTTTGTTTGCTTTTCCTCTCATTAAAAAAAAAAAAAAAAATGTTTTTGAGAGAAAGGCCGTGTTGGTAACCATGGATGCCTGTGCCTGTGCCAAAGACCAGCCCTTATAAAGCATCGTCAGTCACGTAATTGCTTAACGACCAGAGCAAACACGGCCTCGGATTCCGTGAAAAAATTCAGTTCAGTTTCAGTTTATTTGGAACATGCATACGATACAATGTCATGCATCACACAATTCCAGTTGTTTCATTACAGCACGTCCGAAAAGGAGTAGGAAGAAGCAGAGCTTATTTAATCCCACCCCTTTTCATACCATAGCAATTTTATCCAATTTCCTTGTTCTCTGTAACATAACAGTGAACAAATAAATAATAGACCATACAAATATTAAATACATAAATAATCTTTGTCTCAATAAAAAAAAGGGTTCAAGATGTTCATCACAATTATTTTTCTGTGTACTTTGTGAACACTTGTAGTTTGAACAGTCTCTTAAACTGAATCATATTGCTGCTTTGTTTTATTTCTTTGCTTAATCCGTTCCATCATTTAATTCATTCATTTCTTTTTATTCCTTTCATGAAAATGCATATATACAAGCCACGTACAGTCGACACTTTAATTGTTTTTTGTTTCTTATACATTTCCAGGATCAGAAAGGAGCAAATGGAAGAATAATATTCTTATATTTACCTGCCCCCTTTTTAACACTAATTATTTAAGATGACTTTATCACTGTTCCCTCCACCAACACCCCAACTCCAACATACTTTTTCATTTTCGTTTCAGCATTTTCCCAATGACAAGTCCAATCAAAATCAAAAATCAGTTTGATATAATGCCAGTTGTCTCTTTTTGTAACTCTTTTTAAATTCAAAAATATTCTTGTGTCATGTCTGTGATCATGTTTGGTTTAGTTATGTTTTGCTTGGGTTTTGGACACTTTTTAGTTCTGGTCTTCACTCCCTTGCTTTGTCACCATAGTAACCATTAGTTTCACCTGGTTCACATCCTCATGTCACGCACCTGTCTCACGTTTTCTCATTTTGAGTCACGCACCTGTTTTCACTAATCATGTCACCGGTATTTAAGCTTGTTGTTGCCAGGCAGTCGGCCTGGTGACATTATCTATCTATCCATCCATGATATTTATGTCCACCCTTGTTATTCATGCTTCATGCCATGCCACAGTAAGTGTTTTTCTTTCGTGTTCTTAGTTAATTGCCTTTGTGCTAGTCTTTTGTTTTCATAGCCAAGTTTTTTTGTACTTCCGCCCATGTGCACACTTTTCGTTTGTTCTTTTTGCTAGTGTTAAAGGGGAACATTATCACAATTTCAGAAGGGTTAAAACCATTAAAAATCAGTTCCCAGTGGCTTATTTTATTTTTCGAAGTTTTTTTCAAAATTTTACCCATCACGCAATATCCCTAAAAAAAGCTTCAAAGTGCCTGATTTTAACCATCGTTATATACACCCGTCCATTTTCCTGTGACGTCACATAGTGATGCCAACACAAACAAACATGGCGCATAGAACAGCAACCTATAGCGACATTAGCTCGGATTCAGACTCGGATTTCAGCGGCTTAAGCGATTCAACAAATTACCCATGTATTGAAACGGATGGTTGTAGTGTGGAGGCAGGTAGCGAAAACGAAATTGAAGAAGAAACTGAAGCTATTGAGCTATATCGGTTTGAACCGTATACAAGCGAAACCGACGAAAACGACACGACAGCCAGCGACACGGGAGAAAGCGAGGACGAATTCGGCGATCGCCTTTTAACCAACGATTGGTATGTGTTTGTTTGGCATTAAAGGAAACTAACAACTATGAACTAGGTTTACAGCATATGAAATACATTTGGCAACAACATGCACTTTGAGAGTGCAGACAGCCCAATTTTCATCAATTAATATATTCTGTAGACATACCCTCATCCGCTCTCTTTTCCTGAAAGCTGATCTGTCCAGTTTTGGAGTTGATGTCAGCAGGCCAGGGAAGCTAGGGTCGATATTCTTCTCTTGATCATCTTCGGTGGCATAAGGGACGGTGTGAGCCAAGACATCCAGGGGGTTTAGCTCGCTCGTCTGCGGGAACAAACTGCCGCCATTGCTTGCCGTGCTACCGAGGTCCTTTGTCCCTGAATTGCTCACACACTCCGGCAGATTCAATGGGGGTCTGGCGGCAGATTTCTTTGACTTTATCGTTGGAAATGCATCTGCTTTGAGTGTCGCAGGATATCCACACATTCTTGCCATCTCTGTCGTAGCATAGCTTTCGTCGGTAAAGTGTGCGGAACAAACGTCCAATTTCTTGCCACTTTCGCATCTTTGGGCCACTGGTGCAACATGAATCCGTCCCTGTTTGTGTTGTTACACCCTCCGACAACACACTGACGAGGCATGATGTCTCCAAGGTACGGAAAACAGTCGAAAAAACGGAAAATAACAGAGCTGATTTGACTCGGTGTTTGAGAAAATGGCGGATTGCTTCCCGATGTGACGTCACGTTTAGAGTTCGGAAATCGGTTAAAAAAATATATGGTCTTTTTTCTGCAACATCAAGGTATATATTGACGCTTACATAGGTCTGGTGATAATGTTCCCCTTTAAAATAAAAAATGTACTCACATTCACGCCTTGCCCGCGCCAACTTTCCTTTGCATTCCGGGAAAACACAACCCAAGGACCACGTATTGACATCTTGCAACTTTTGAAGTCTTTCTTTAGAGAATTCCATGCTTTCACACAAGCACATTTGTTTCAAATTCGTTCGCACTCTTGGATGTTTAAAATCATACGGCCTTCTGTGGTTCTCATCTTCAGACGTGAACACCAATAACTTTGGTAAGTCCTTCGAACTTTATTTCTAGCTTTGAACATCACTAATAGAGTATGCATTCCACATACTGATATACTAAAGGTTTTAAGTGTTGTACAAGCATACAAATGTTTTAAATTAGATTTTCCTCTAAGATTATATTTCTCCTCTTTTGTTGAGAAGAATTGTTGTATATTCTTGGGTAGCAGGTTATAGTTTGCTTTATGCATAATTTTAGCTGTTTTCAAATGCACCAAATCATTGAATTTCAATAATTGTGATTTAATAAATAAAGGGTGTGTATTTTCTCTATATCCAACATTTTGTATTATTCTAATTTATCTTTTTTGCAACACAGTTAGTGAATGAAGCGTACTTTTGTAGTTGTTCCCCATATTTCTACACAATAACTCAGATATGTAACACTAGCGAGCAGTGATTTTTGATCTAGAACATGTTTTGCTTTATTCATTATTGATGTGTTTCTTGCTACTTTATGTTGTATGTTTTTTTTACATGAGATTTCCAATTCATTTTTTCATCTATTATTACACCCAAAAATGTGTTTTCATTTACCCTTTTAATGTTTACTCCCGTCTATTCGTATTTGTGTTTGACTTCCTCCTCTACTGTTACCAAATAGCATTATTTTAGTCTTACTGAGATTCAAAGATAGTCTGTTGCTATCAAACCATCTTTTTAATTTGTTAATTTATTCTGTTATTATTTGTATTAGCTTCTGTGTGTTCTTTCCTGAACAAAACGCCGTTGTATCATCTGCAAATAATACTAACTTTAAGTCCTTTGTAACTTTACAAATGTCATTTATATAGAGATTGAACAATTTTGGTCGGAGTATTGATCCCTGAGGTACGCCACAAGATATTTTTAGCTCTGTAGAAGTGTGTTTGCCTATCTTCACGTATTGCTTCCTGTTGGTTAAGTAGCTTCTTATCCAGTTCAAGACCAACCCTCTGCTAAGTGATGTTATGATTAATAGTGTCAAATGCTTTTGTTAAATCCATAAACACTGCAGCAGCACATTTTGTACTATCTATTGCATTTGTGATCTCTTCCGATATTTCGATTAATGCCACTGATGTTGAGAAAAGCGACATCCGAGAAGTCTCCCTGCACTTGTTCTCATTAGGTGCTGCGAAAAACTGTTCCTGACAAATATTTGCATGTCAACAGGGGACGCCAAGTCAGAAGACACGCCCAATAAGGAAGCGGGAGAGGAGAAACCAGAGGAGGACAACGACTATCACCGTAGCGACGAGCAGGTACGCCTTTTTAAGCTTCTTGAGACCCAGCGTCCTCTGCGTTGTTGAAACAAATGTCCACTGTAAAGGACGCCGGTTCTCAGAAACATACTTAAAAGTCCCGTATTAGACTTAAGAAATTTTTTTATAAAGGTCCTATAATAGTTTATTAGAAGTGTCGTCACATACGGAAGTGTAATAGTAGTTAAAACGGGACTTGAACACTACCTGAACTAGAAAAAGCAATTGGACGAAAAGCCAAATGTAACACGCTAGCCAGATAGCGTCGGGTAAAGAAAACTACGACTCTTAGGTGTATACCTGCAAAATGAGCTGCAAAGGCGAGCATGAAACCTTAGCATTATGGTTGGGTGTAGAATCCGGTTCTTTTTTGGCACAGACCAAATCCCTCCGGTACGACCGGGCACCATACTTGCCAACCTTGAGACCTCCGATTTCGGGAGGTGGGGGGCGGGGGCGGGGGGCGTGGTTAAGAGGGGAGGAATATATTTACAGCTAGAATTCTAGCTCTCTCTCTATATATATATATATATACATAAATAAAAAGAAATACTTGAATTTCAGTGTTCATTTATTTACACATATACACACACATAGCACTCATCTACTCATTGTTGAGTTAAGGGTTGAATTGTCCATCCTTGTTCTATTCTCTGTAACTATTTTTCTAACCATGCTGAACACCCTCTCTGATGATACATTGCTGTGTGGCACGCACAAAAGTGCTTTCATCAAATGCACTAGAGTCGGGAATCTTCCATCTCTCCCTAGCACGGCCCAAAACCGGTCAATCTTTGCTTCCTGAGGAAGATCTTCACTGCCAAGCACTTGGTAGTCCACTACTTCTTCCCGGAGGCTATCCAGGTCCAATCGCAGCTGCGGCTTGGAACTTACAAGCGTATTTCTTCATCTTACTCGTCGTCGGCGTCGCCATGGCTGTATCTTCCTCGTTCTTCTGATTCGTCTCCTTGTTGTGTGCGCAGTTGTGCACTGCACTCTCTAAAAGCCGTAGATGTTATTGTCACATATGCATGTACAGTAGATGGCAGTATTGTCCTGTTTAAGAGTGTCACAACATTGCTGTTTACGGCAGACGAACTGCTTTACGGTAGACGAAAACGTGACTGCTGTTGTTGTGTGTTGTTACCGCGCTGGGAGGACGTTAATGAAACTGCCTAACAATAAACCCACATAAGAAACCAAGAGCGCGCCCTCGATCATTCTACAGTTATAACGTGATTGAGCAGGCACGCTGTTTATATCGTGGGAAAGCGGACGTTAAAAAAGGCTGTCCTCACTCAGGTCCGCATAGAGCTGGAGGGGGCGTAGCCTCCAGCTCCGCCTGAATTTCGGGAGATTTTCGGGAGAAAATTTGTCCCGGGAGGTTTTCGGGAGAGGCGCTGAATTTCGGAAGTCTCCCGGAAAATCCGGGAGGGTTGGCAAGTATGCTGGGCACCGATTCACGTAAAATCCAACGGTGCCATGTGTCGGTGGTACCTGGGTTGCGTGTGACGTCGCGCTCTTCTCGGTCATTCCAGCAGCACTGAGAGTAGTCTGAGCCTACTGTTGTCCCGATACATTTAAATGTTTCCAAAACGGTGTCTTTAACACGGCAGTAAAATCCCATATTTTTAACAATTTTCCAGGAGCTTTTTATTATCATTTGAAATGCAAGTGTTGATGCTTGGCGCACATTTTTTTGGCCTACAAATAGTAAGTGTGAGCATATTTTCAACAAATTTGAATATGATAATGAAATCATATAAAAAATGACATGATAATATTGATATCAATATAATTACCGTATTTTCCGCACTATAAGGCGCACCGGATTATTAGCCGCACCTTCTATGAATTACATATTTCATAATTTTGTCCACCAATAAGCCGCCCCGGACTATAAGCCGCGCCTACGCTGCGCTAAAGGGAATGTCAAAAAAACAGTCAGATAGGTCAGTCAAACTTTAATAATATATTAAAAACCAGCGTTCTAACAACTCTGTTCACTCCCAAAATGTACGCAAATGTGCAATCACAAACATAGTAAAATTCAAAATAGTGCAGAGCAATAGCAACATAATGTTGCTCGAACGTTAATGTCACAACACACAAAATAAACATAGCGCTTACTTTCTGAAGTTATTCTTCATTCGTAAATCCTTCGTCTTCGGTGTCCGAAGTGAAAAGTTGGGCAAATTTACGATCCACTGGCAGATGTTGGCGTCGTCTGGCGCTGCCTCCTCGTCTTAGTGAAGGTGTGTTCGCCTTCTGTCTTCCATTGTTCCCACGCAGTTAGCAGTCTAGCTTCGAATGCCCTGTTGACACCAATATCTAGCGGCTGGAGGTCTTTTGTCAATCCACCCGGAATGACGGCGAGTATTGAATTAAGCGTGTCAGCGTGTCTCTCAATGTGCTGTTATGAGCTAGCAAATATAACAACTACACTACCCAGCATGCAACGATAGTTACGAGCATGCGCAGTAGCCCTGAGAAGCGATGTTGTATGCTGGGAGTTCGAATGTGGTTATGAGCACGCTGTGAGAAAACGTTGAGAACTCAGTTAACACGCCTCGTCTGCATTATTTATAATTAGACAGACAACACACTTAATAGGAGCCATTTGGGGTCTTTACATAAACACACAAATGGAAATGAAACGTCACATATCCCAGCATGCACCGCGCGCTTCTTCTACGGGGAAAAAAGATGGCGGCTGTTTACCGTAGTTGCGAGACCTAAACTTTATGAAAATGAATCGTAATAAAGCGCACCGGGTTATAAGGCGCACTGTTAGCTTTTGAGAAAATTTGTGGTTTTTAGGTGCGCCTTATAGTGCGGAAAATACGGTAATATGAATAGAGATTAATGTATGTCAAAATATTCAAAAAGTAAACTGCTATGAGTTGTAGTCACGTCATGACATTGCTTGTTTACGAGCATGTTCGGCAGCGCACAATCACGGAGTACTTACAAGCAGACACAGTGTGTAGACAGAAAAGGGCGAACGGACGCATTTTGGCTTGAAATCTAAAGATAAAGGTGAAGTTAAAACACTGAAACACCCTCAGGAAGAGGTGCTTTAAGACATGACTAGCTAGCTAGCGGCTAACGTCCATCCGCCGTCGGTAGTGTTATAACTACTTCTAAATCACTAATCCTCGCCTCCATGGTGACAAATAAAGTACGTTTCTTACAAGTATCATCCCTGCAGGACGAGGAATAGCCAAACATGCTTCACTACACACCGTAGCTCACCGGCATCAAAATGTTAACAAACACCATTGGTGGATCGACACCTAACATCCACTGTAATGATACCAAGTACAGGAGCGTGTCTAGTCGATACTACTATGGTTACATCCATATTTTTTAGCATCACAAAATCTTTTTGCGATTTTTTTAAATTTATATTGTGTTTATAAAGTCAGTAAATATGTCCCTGGACACATGAGGACTTTGAATATGACCAATGTATGATCCTGTAACTACTTGCTATCGGATTGATACCCAAATTTGTGGTATCAACCAAAACTAATGTAAAGTATCAAAACAACAGAAGAATAAGTGATTATTACATTTTAACAGAAGTGTTAAAAGAGAAAATAAGCAGATATTAACAGTAAATGAACAAGTAGATTAATAATTAATTTTCTACCACTTGTCCTGAATAATGTTGACAAAATAATAGGTAGATAAATGACACAATATGTTACTGCATATGTCAGCAGCTAAATTAGGAGCCTTTGTTTGTTTACTTACTACTAAAAGACAAGTTGTTGTCTTGTATGTTCACTATTTTATTTAAGGACCAAATTGCAATAAGAAACATATGTTAAATGTACCTTAAGATTTTTTGTTAAAATAAAGCCAATAATGCAATTTTTTTTGTGGTCCACGTTATTTAGAAAAGTATCGAAAAATACCAAAAGGTACCGAAATACATGTTGGTACCGGTACCAAAATATTGGTATCGGGACAACACTAATTTGTACTTGAATGTGGGGAAAAAGTGAGCTGCAGGCCGCACTTTGGACACAAAACTAAAAACTCTGTCTTATTTTGATTGGCACTCAGCATCAAGGGCTGGAATTGGGGGTTAAATCACCAAAAAGTATTCCCGGGCACGGCCACCGCTGCTGCTCACCTCCCAGGGGGTGATCAAGGGTGATGGGTCAAATGCAGAGGATAATTTCGCCACACCTAGTGTGTGTGACAATCATTGGTACTTTAACTTTAACTTAATATTAAGTCCCTGTATTTATTTGCTAAAATAATAAATACCTCACCCTGATGAGAGGCCGGGGCCTCTCTGCAGTTAGGTCAAGAAACACCCCATGGTCACTATATGCAGAAATATCTTAGTAAATGTGTGCATGGCCTCTGAGATTTTTAGCGGCCTGGGCTTTATTGTGACCGCTGACTACGTTTGTGTGCTCACAGGTCAGCATCTGCTTGGAGTGCAACAGCAGCAAACTACGAGGCCTAAAGCGAAAATGGATCCGCTGCTCAGCGCAAGCCACCGTCCTCCACCTCAAGAAGTTCATCGCCAAAAAGCTCAACCTGACGTCGTTTAACGAGGTAAAGTTGACCTCTGGACGACATTGCTTGTGACGCGGCGAAAGTCTGCAACTTGCGGACGGCGGGCAATAAGGAACGCTTTGGTCGTGTTTCTTTCTGTGATTATTATTATTACTTTTAGTTATTAATTCTAACAGTACAGTCATTTCACAACAAGCTCTTGAATATGTGCTTTTACCATCATCTAGTGTGTGTGTGTGTGTTTGTATTTCTACCCTTCTTGAGACATCAACCTTCCATATGAGGACCGGTGAACAAGTTAGGACCAAAATCATGGTCCCAATACGGAAAACCATTCCATCCAATAGAGAGCCAAATACTAGAGTCCGTGAACATTGCTCCAAAGTCAGGATTTTTTTTGTTGATTTAATGTTCATACAAAAGTAAACATTGACAGGTGCAAAGGCAGCAATATATGATAAAACAAGACGGCAGCTAAAGAAGGACTTCCCTATTCATCCCCCGAAAAAACCCGCCAGGTGAGCAGCTGATTTTACGACTTCCGGTGCTGACGTAAGACAACCCGCGTCCCATATGTGACCATAAGATGAACAAGTGTGTGTCGGTTTTAAAAGTGCTCCCCCTCTGGCCAACATATGAAATAACAAGTGTGTGTAAGAAATTGAAATGCGCCAAAATTAATTTAAAAAAAATCTAGTTTCCAAACTTTATACATTGACAACAAAAAAATAAAATAACAAATGAAAACATTCATGCTTTATATTTTCTACATTTCAAAAACCCCCACTTTCATACAGCGTTTTAGTTCTCAAGCATTCACACGCAGTTTATGTGAATAAAAGACGTACAACTTACATGGTTGTTGTCGGAGGCAGATATTTACATATATCCGAATTTAAGTGTTACTTCTTTTTCTTCATAATCATATTACAAAACAGCTAGTGTTTTTCTTCCAAATGTGGTCTTTTTGTTGTCTGCAAAACTGTGTGCTTAACCTTGAAGTGAGGAATGTTAGAGAGAGATAATAAGCATTTTGTTTTGGCTAGAGAGACATGACTGCCAGAGGGGGAGGAAGAGAGACTTAAGAGGAGAGGGGTTTTGGTCGGGGGGGACAGACCATCTTAGCGGGGCGATCCGAATGTTCTATGCTGTCTCTGTCAATGTATATATGCAAAGCTTTGCAAATATATTACAAAATACCTATTCTGTCTCTGGTGGTTTTTCAACTCAGCTTTAAGTGTCGTAAAGAGCTTGGGAGCCATTTATGACTTGAATTCCCTGGGAGGAACAACTGGTCCAAAACGCAACATTGTTCACAACATTTTAGTCCCTCCCCTTCGCACTGCACACTCGCCATTTTTTGGACCGTTTTCACTTTTCAGCGCCAATACACTAAAAAGTCCAAATGAGTTATATACTTTTTGTCCACATGTATTCATAATGGTGAAGATTCTGAGAAGTCTTCCACGGCTCTCAGAGGAGTAGAAAAGCTTCACTGAGACTTTGACGCCTGGCAGGCGATGGTACTTTTGGCAGAGATAACGAGCGTCGCCTTAAAAGCCGAGACATCAAGACCGCTTCTTTCATCCCACTTCGCCTTGGATGTTTTTTTTTTCCAACTCTTTCTTGACTGTTTTTGGGCTTCTTTTAACTCACGACAAACTGCCATGGTGTCACCTCGAGAGCCAGCAGGGGGCGCTGTGAAGACGCAGTTTGCATCATGTAGACTCCTGATGTAACTACTGCTGTGACAATGCCCGGTCCCTGCAATGTTGGAATGAACAGCTTGTCATTAGTTTTTATTATAAACACTTTTCATTTGTACTCCTCTTTTTTTAAACAACTATTGTTTTTTTTGTCTCTCGCAGTTGGACATTTTATGCAACGAGGAAATCCTGGGCAAGGACCACACTTTGAAATTTGTGGTAGTCACAAGATGGAGATTTAAGGTAAGGTGCGATGAATACTTACACTCCACCATTGTGGGGTAAAAGTACTGTCTTGTTTTCATGGTTTTTTTTTTTACATTTTTACTCTGTACACTGCAAAAACTGAAATCTAAGTAAGATGAAATATCTCAAATAAGGGTGATATTTGCTTATTTTCTGTCTGATAAGATAATTCTTCTCACTAAGCAGAGTGTTTTACTTGTTTTAAGGGTTTTGGTCCTAAATGATCTCAGTAAGATTATCTCAGTCAGCTTGTAGCTGAGATTGTATGACCTATATTGAGTAAAACATGCTTGAAACTAGAATATCAAGTGTTGCAAAGCTGTGTCATCAACACTCACAAGTATAAAACTACTTTTTTAAATTAATAATTTCTTACTTCAAGCATGAAAAAAAAAATCATGATGCCGAGCGCATATCATTATGTCAAGATAATGGCAAAAGCATTTACTTAATTTAATAATATTTTTCAACATATTGAGCAAAAAGGTCTCTTTTTTTTCCTACCAAGAAAAGTGCACTTGTTATTAGTGAGAATATACTTATTTTAAGGAATTTTTGGGTTCATTGAGGTTAGCTAATTTGACTTGTTTTGGAAAGTCTTGACAAGCCAAATTTTCTTGTTCTATTGGCAGATAATTTTGCTTAGTTCAAATAAAATACCCCTCATTTTTATTTAGTTTTTTCTTGTTTTTGAACACTGACTTTTTGAAGTGGAGCACTTTGAGATTTGTTGTTCAAATGTAAAGAGCAATACAAATCAAATCTATTATTTTGGTATTTTACAGTAAACCAAAACACTTGTAAACTGTTAGCATGCTAACATTAAAGTGCTAACTTTTTTTTTGCTCAATTTACTCTTTTTTTTCCCTCTAATTTCCCAGCCATGCACTGTCGAGTCATATAACTTGTTTGTGAAACAAGCTAACTATTATCATGCTCACGTTAGCTTGCTAGCATGCTAACATTAGCGTGCTAACTTTTTGAGCTAGTTTTGCAACCGTTTACCCCAGAGTCATATAACTTGGTATGTGACACTTGTTAACTCTTAGCATGCAAACGATAGCATGCTAGCAAGCTAAATAAAGCATGCTAACTTTTTCATCCAACTCTTTTTCACACCAAAAACTATAAAAATGGGAGCCATTACCTCCCTGCTTGGCACTCAGCATCAAGGGTTGGAATTGGGGGTTAAATCACCAAAACGGTTCCCGGGCGCGGCCACCGCTGCTGCTCACTGCTCCCCTCACCTCTCAGTGGGTGAACAAGGGTGATGGGTCAAATGCAGAGGACAAATTTCACCACACCTAGTGTGTGTGTGACAATCATTGGTACTTTAACTTTAACTTTTCTCTATTTCCGCAGCCTTTGAGTCGTACAACTTAGTACATGAAACATGCTGACTGTTATCATGCTATCGTTGGCACACATGCTAAGTGTTAGCATTTTTATGTAAACATGCTAGTGTTTTAGGCTATCTCTTTGGCTTATTTTGCACAGTTACACCTATAACTCACGGATTCAGACACTCGGCACCATCTAATAAGTACGGCGGCTTCCGGCGACCCCCCGGCCAGAGGTCCAGGGCACAGATAGCAGGGCCATCAAAATTTCCACAAATTTTCTAGTTATTATTACCATAGAACATGATCATGATATCTATCACCTTATATAACAGTACAGTATGGAGAGCATCACCATGATATAACAATTCACTTTTTTTAGGGGTGTCAAACTTTTTTTATCTAATTTTCGAATGAACCGCGATTCTTATTTGTAACGTTTCTTAATCAATTGAAAAAAAATCGATTTATATATACCGTATTTTTCGGACTATAAGTCGCAGTTTTTTTCATAGTTTGGCCGGGGGTGCGACTTATACTCAGGAGCGACTTATGTGTGAAATTATTAACACATTACCGTAAAATATCAAATACCGTATTTTTCGGACTATAAGTCGCAGTTTTTTTCATAGTTTGGCCGGGCTCCAGTGCGATTTATATATGTTTTCTTCCTTCTTTATCATGCATTTTCGGCAGGTGCGACTTATACTCCGGTGCGACTTATACTCCGAAAAATACGGGGTAATATTATTTAGCTCATTCACGTAAGAGACTAGACGTATAAGATTTCATGGGATTTAGCGATTAGGAGTGACAGATTGTTTGGTAAACGTATAGCATGTTCTATATGTTATAGTTATTTGAATGACTCTTACCATAATATGTTACGTTAACATACCAGTTGGTTATTTATGCCTCATATAACGTACACTTATTCAGCCTGTTGTTCACTATTCTTTATTTATTTTAAATTGCCTTTCAAATGTCTATTCTTGGTGTTGGCTTTTATCAAATACATTTCCCCAAAAAATGCGACTTATACTCCAGTGCGACTTTTTTTCCTTCTTTATTATGCATTTTCGGCCGGTGAGACTTATACTCCGGAGCGACTTATACTCCGAAAAATACGGTATATACTTTTTTTTGTACTGTCTAGCCACTCAAGCAAATCACATTGTTGATGTACAGTAGGTGATCATATCTGCTGTACAGATTTACTTTAGAAAAGAGAAGTGTTGGATACTTCTCGTGTTGCCTTATTTGTGTTTGACTTTATTAAATGTTTGGGAAGAATTTTATTCAACAAAACCAGTTTTATTTCAGGTAATGTAGAAATTCGTCACAGCTGTTTTTTCTTTTTTATGGAGGAATGTAGTTCATCATAGAACTGGCACCCAATGTTATTAAAAAGTATTGATTTTGAATCGAGAATCGATTATGAATCGAATCCTTACCCCCAAGAATCTAATCGAATCGTGTTATTTCAGGTAATGTAGAAATTCGTCACAGCTGTTTTTTCTTTTTTATGGAGGAATGTAGTTCATCATAGAACTGGCACCCAATGTTATTAAAAAGTATTGATTTTGAATTGAGAATCGATTATGAATCGAATCCCTATCCCCAAGAATCGAATCGAATCGTGTGGTGCCCTACTATTGATCTAAATTCATTATTATTAAACTATTCTTGTTGTAGACGATCCTATTTAATTGACTTTATTACTTGATAAACATGTGAAATTGCATGAATGACAACCAAATTGACACAATTATTGTTTACATTCTCAACACAAATTTAGAGTCCTCAGTAAGTTGAACACAAACACAAAAATGGAATTGTTACGCATATTTGGTTGTAAACATCTTTCTAAAACACATGTAAACCCTTTGATAGTCGAAGCAGACTTTGTATGCATGCGCCAATCTCGAAGGCGCCTTATTCTGCTATTTTTTTCAAATTACCAAACCGTAGCGGCCCAAGCGAGAATGTTTACAGCACAAAAGAATGGGAGTGTTATTTTGAGGTTTGCATTGATAGACTACATCTGAACTGCAGCCCAAATCTGATTTTTTTCCAGCTGACTGTTTACACTGCAAGTAAAATGTGATCTTTATCAGACTACATTGGGGCCACATTGGGGGCCTGTGCGCGTTTACACTGGAGTCTGATAAAGATCACATTTTACTTGCAGTAAACGCGCACAGACCCCCAATGTGGGCCCCAATTTTTGTTTCATCTGACATCACATGGACAAAGATGAGATCTTCTGGAAGAAGGTTCTGTGGTCAGATGAAACAAAAATTGAGCTGTTTGGCCACAATACCCAGCAATATGTTTGGAGGAGAAAAGGTGAGACCTTGGTGGTGGTAGTATTATGTTCTGGGCCTGTTTTGCTGCCAATGAAACTGGTGCTTTACAGAGAGTAAATGGGACAATGAAAAAGGAGGATTACCTCCAAATTCTTCAGGACAACCTAAAATCGTCAGCCCGGAGGTTGGGTCTTGGGCGCAGTTGGGTGTTCCAACAGGACAATGACCCCAAACACACGTCAAAAGTGGTAAAGGAATGGCTGAATCAGGCTAGAATTAAGGTTTTAGAATGGCCTTCCCAAAGTCCTGACGTAAACGTGTGGACAATGCTGAAGAAACAAGTCCATGTCAGAAAACCAACAAATTTAGCTGAACTGCACCAATTTTGTCAAGAGGAGTGGTCAAAAATGCAACCAGAAGCTTGTGGATGGCTACCAAAAGCGCCTTATTATATGCAGTGTTGGGTTAGTTACTGAATACCAGTAACTAGTTACAGTTACTAGTTACTTTATTTCAACAGTAACTCAGTTACTAACTCAGTTACTTACACCAAAAAGTAATGCGTTACTGTGAAAAGTAACTATTTAGTTACTTCTTCTACTTTTTGTTTTTAAAGCTCCCATTATCATTATCATTTCAGTACTGTTATTGCACTGGAGAATAATACAATCTGTTGATCAACTTGACATACATTTGCATCACTGAACTCTGCTAAGCAATGTGCTCTACATACAACACACAAAGACAAAGATATGTTTCAAAGGGCCAATTTATTTCAGGCCAGAACAAACTGACAAAACTATTTTAAATAGCTGCAACATAATATACATAAGTAACAAACAGCATAATAACACTAACACTAACCACGTTAAACCCAGATTCCAAACTAACAAAGGTCTTAACTCATTCTCTTTCTATGCCACTTCAATATGGAATCCACTCCCAACAGGTGTAAAATAAAGGGCATCTCTATCCTCCTTCAAAACTGCACTAAAAGAACACCTCCAGGCAACTACAACCCTAAACTAACACCCTCCTTTCCACATAATACCTCTTCGGATTGTAAATAATCAAATGTAGACATTTTTTCTTATACTTTCTGATCTCTCTCTCTCTGTGTCCACTACTTGCTGTACATATCCTACCAAGTCAGTCCTACACTGTTTCAATGTCCATTTCTCTGATGATGCAATTGTTGATGCTGATTGTTGATGACAGAAGTGTTGATACCAACCAAACCTAACCCCCCCACCATATCCCACATCCCGGATTGTAAATAATTCGATGTATATACTCTGATGATTATCTTGTGTGATGACTGTATTATGATGTTAGTATATATTTGATAGTATATATCTGTATCATCAATCAGTGGACGCCGACTTAAACAAGTGTAAAAACTTATTGGGGTGTTACCATTTAGTGGTCAATTGTACGGAATATGTACTGTACTGTGCAATCTACTAATAAAAGTCTCACTCAATCAATCAATCAACAACATAGCTGTAAAGCTGGCTTCACCTAAGGAAGGCACACAGAGCCTAACCAGGCAGATTTGAATTGTTGTTTTGGGCAGGAGACGGGATCTTTGATCCAAGACACAACTTACATTTAACTAAAATGTTCTTTTCTTTGTGCTCGACAAAAGAAAAGAAGTGAGAATATCTCATACTTGCCAACCCTCCCGAATTTCAGTGCCTCTCCCCGGGACAACCATTCTCCCGGATTTCTCCCGATTTCCAGCCGGACTTAAGGCACGCCCCCTCCAGGTCCGTGCGGACCTGAGTGAGGACAGCCTGTCGTCACGTCCGCTTGGCCAACCAAAAAGTAACCACAGAACACTATACCGTATAGTCGTATAGTGTTCTGTGGTTACTTTTTTGTTGGCCAACGGTTTACGTTGTATTGCGCACCCCCCTCCCCTCCTCTCCCCTCCCTCCCCACACACCCACACACACACACACAGAGAGCGCAGAGGAAGAATCAGAAGAAGCATGTCATTGCTTCGCTGCCATAAAACACACTCAGATCCTCAGTTTCTAGCCGATACTGCGTTAGTAACGCATCATGTAGTAACGGTAACTGAGTTACTGAATATAAAAAATAACGCGTTAGATTACTAGTTACCGCCGAAACTAACGGCGTTACAGTAACAGTTAGTCCCAACACTGATTATATGTATATGTATATATATATATATATATATATATATATATATATATGGATCGGTTCGCAGCTGAGTGTGAAGCGACTGGGATGAGAATCAGCACCTCCAAGTCCGAGTCCATGGTTCTCGCCCGGAAAAGGGTGGAGTGCCATCTCCGGGTTGGGGAGGAGATCTTGCCCCAAGTGGAGGAGTTCCAGTACCTCGGAGTCTTGTTCACGAGTGAGGGAAGAGTGGATCGTGAGATCGACAGGCGGATCGGTGCGGCGTCTTCAGTAATGCGGACGCTGTATCGATCCGTTGTGGTGAAGAAGGAGCTGAGCCGGAAGGCAAAGCTCTCAATTTACCGGTCGATCTACGTTCCCATCCTCACCTATGGTCATGAGCTTTGGGTTATGACCGAAAGGACAAGATCACGGGTACAAGCGGCCGAAATGAGTTTCCTCCGCCGGGTGGCGGGGCTCTCCCTTAGAGATAGGGTGAGAAGCTCTGCCATCCGGGAGGAGCTCAAAGTAAAGCCGCTGCTCCTCCACATCGAGAGGAGCCAGATGAGGTGGTTCGGGCATCTGGTCAGGATGCCACCCGAACGCCTCCCTAGGGAGGTGTTTAGGGCACGTCCGACCTGTAGGAGGCCGCGGAAGGCAAAGCTCTCAAAGGACACGTTGGGAAGACTATGTCTCCCGGCTGGCCTGGGAACGCCTCGGGGTCCCACAGGAAGAGCTGGACGAAGTGGCTGGGGAGAGGGAAGTCTGGGCTTCCCTGCTTAGGCTGCTGCCCCCGCGACCCGACCTCGGATAAGCGGAAGAAGATGGATGGATGGATGGATATATATATATATATACACACATACAGTATATGATTAAGATGAAGAGTAAGATAACTAATTCTATTTTAATATTTCAGTAGGCCTCGGGCCCCTCTGTAGTGGAAATGTTGGGCCCCGAGGTCCAAAAGGTAAAGAACCCCTTGTATAGAGGTATCTGAAAAGTTGAATGATTTAGAGTCGGGGCCCTTTGAACAAAATGGAATGAAAATGAACATTCACAGTGCATGCCAGAGCTCCAGGTGGCGCTATAAGCCTTCACTGTAAGGCCCCCGAAGCCCCCAAAGAAGTAATTTCCTGAAAAAGAACAATAGTGAGCAGGTTACTCGACAACTGACCACTTTTTTTTTTTCTTTTTCTTCCCAGAAATCCCCCCTCCTGCTCCATTACAGACCCAAGATGGATCTGCTGTAGCGAAAATGGACTCTTTAGTTTTTTTTGAATTATTATTATTTTATAAATGACCTGGCGTCCGCAGACTGTGCTGAAACATCTTTTTAACCAACGTATGCAAAGACGATCAACCAACAGCGAGCAAACGCCACAACAAAACGACACTCACACAAGCCAGCAGCTCGGGATGGTCCAAAAGAGGGCGGGGCTTACTCCTCCCGCGCAGGTACCGCAACACTGGCGTTTTTTTTTTTCGTTTTTTTTTTTTTTTGTAGGATCAAAAGCGACCTTTTTCTCGTTGGTTTTGTGCGCTACATCCGAGATATGTGAAGAGAAAAAGGAGATAAAGCATATATTTATACTTTTGTACAGTTTAAGAGACTAAAAAGACACTACTGGTGCTCTGTTTACATGCAAATGAGATGTCGGGAGTCACATGACCTTCTTTTGGCCATTGGAAGCAAAGGATGGTTTTATAAGAATTTTTTTTTTTTTTTTTTTTTTTCCCCCCCATCTTTCTTTCTCCATCTCGGGAGCACGGAGAGTTTTATGGAAGATATTTTATAAAGTGTCCATCTTAATCCGCTTATCGAGTAAAATATCTCTGAATGTGTCTTCCCCCGCCCCTCCCAAGCCCCTCCCCTTTTTTGTTGTCTCATTTGCTATTGATGATTGTCAATTGTGAGCAGGCTGATTTGTGTAGTAATTTATGTTCCATGTTGTACATAGCGTAGGGAAGGGCAGACGTTAGACTGTTAGCGCATCCAGAAGTGCTATCTATAAGGAATTGTTTTAACACAGACCTGCTAGCAGTATCAAAATATATACTTTTTCTTTGTTGTTCCACCTTTTTAAGTTTTGGACGTCCACACCTTCCGGCAGGTTCCGACAAACGCTTCCAAACACCGTAAACGTTCGCAACTTTCTATCAATATAAGTTAGCCGCCGTTAGCGGCGAGCTAAGGTGGCGACGGCGTCGTCGAATTTGCATAAATGACCATGATGTATTTGGGTGTCATTTTTGTGGGGAAAGTAAGGAAAAAAAACATGAAAAGTGTTGAGAAATTCTAATTAACTCTTTTTGGGTGTTGTTGGTTTTTTTTATGTCACAAGAGGTGGGGGCACAGGAGCACTGGTGAGTAATGGAGAGTGTTGAAAAAGACCAAAAGAAGTTGCTAGTTGTTTTTTTTTGGGGTCTGAATGCACTTGCTAAAATTGGCAGCGCTTATCCCTCCTGCTGTGTCTTCTTATTCTCTGGCAGACCGTTTAAAAAGTTTAAAAAAAGACCCAAGAAGAGTTGCTAGTCGTGTTTTTTGGGGGTCTGGATTTACTCGCTAAATTGGCAACGCTGATCCCTCCTGCTGAGTCTTCTTATTCTCTGGCAGACCGTTTAAAAAGTTTAAAAAAAGACCCAAGAAGAGTTGCTAGTCGGGTTTTTTTGGGGTCTGGATTTACTCGCTAAATTGGCAAAGCTGATCCCTCCTGCTGAGTCTTCTTATTCTCTGGCAGACCGTTTAAAAAGACCAAGAAGAGTTGCTAGTCGTGTCCTCTTATCCTCTAGGCACGTATAAAGCACGACAAGAAGCAGCGTTACGATACCATCTACTGTATCGCGCCGAATGCCAACGCCAAACTTTAGTCGCCACGGCGACTGCCTACAAGAAGGCACCAGACTCACATTTCACGTAAATGTATTTTCCCCTTGACTCACATATGAACTTGAAGTGCCATACCATTCCTAACCCATATGGTTCAATATGATGTGGGTCCACCTTTTGCAGCTGTTACAGCT
>NC_084563.2:13372098-13377098 GCF_033978685.3 Nerophis lumbriciformis | reverse complement strand
TTTTATTTTATTTAATTTTAATTTTATTTTATTTTTATTTTATAAACTTTTTTTTTTAATATAAATTGCAACATTTACAAACAATTGAGAAATAATAATAATCAAAATAAGTACAAAAACAGTACAAAACAGCGCAGGGGGTTGTAAACTCAATAATGTAACTAAAATAGAATGCAATATATGTATATAAGTGCAAAGCCATGCTATTTTAGCATGCTAACATTAAAGCGCCACGCCGTCCCCAATATATAACATGGTATGTGACACTCGTTAACTGTTAGCATATTAAAGTTAGCATGTTACCATTAGCATGCTAACTTTTTGAGCTACTTTTGCTACCGTTTAGCCCAAATCCATATAACTTGGTACGTGACACTTGCTAACGTTATCACGCAAATGATAGCATGCTAGCAAGCTAACTCAGGCTTGCTAACTTTTTCATATTTTTTTACACTTTTTTTTTTTCTATTTCCGCAGCCATACACCTTTGAGTCGCATAACTCGGTATATGAAACATGCTGACTGTTATCATGCTATCGTTAGCACACATGCTAAGTGTTAGCATTTTTATGTAAACATGCTACTGTTTTAGGCTAGCTCTGCGGCTCTTTTTGTACAGTTACTGTCAGAACAATTGTATGTAAATGATCAAAAAACCTTCCGTTCTGAGTTCCCAATGAACAGACAAGAGGCTGTCTTTGTTGCACCAAGCAAAGGCTTGGAAAATTCCATTGGGTATGATGGGAGGAGACGGGAGGGGGTTATCTATTGTCCTCCAAGACCTGCCCAGGCCCGAGGCATCTTTTTCTTTTGTGTTAATGTGACCGAAAACAATGACTGTTTACATACTCCCCATTCCTTTAGAAACAGATGTTGTTATGTAAACAGGGAAAGTCCAAATGATAAGAGGTGGCGTACAATCTTTCGCCAGAGCATGCTAAGACACTGTAAGAGGTTACAGGTCGACGGCGTCTCTCTGTTTAATTATTTGCCTCTTGTCTTGTTTAATAGATGTCATCAGTGTTTGAACCTGACAGTTACACCTACAAGTCACCAGTGTTGGTTTCGGCGGTAACTAGTACCGGTAATCTAACGCGTAATTTTTTTTTATTCAGTAATTTAGTTACCGTTACTACATGATGCGTTACTGCGTTATTTTACGTTACTTTTGATGTAGTATCGGCTAGAAACAGAAGCGCTGCGGTGTCGTTCTTCTGAATCTTCCTCTGTCACAAGCCGGAGAGAAGAAAAGAGGCGCGGTCTATGTGTGTGTGTGTGTGGGTGTGGGGAGGGGATGAGGCACACAAGTGATCCGCGGTTTGATATATGAAACAAAAAAAAAAGTTGTTGGCACGTTCAGTCCACACACAGCGTGGTCATGGCGAGCGGAGTAACGGAGGAGCTTGAACGCCCCCGCCATTGAATCGGTGTGTTTATAAGTGCAGACTCGGTTGTGCAAAACGAGGGTTTTAAACACATGCTGAACGTGCGTGAACCACGTTACGACATCCCGTCGCGCACCCACTTCAGCAATAAGATTGTGCCAGATCTTTATGAGCAGGAGAAGAAAAAAGTTGTGGATGAACTATCCCGAGCATCATCTGTTGCGCTCATGACAGACGGGTGGACGTCCAGCGGAACTATAAGCGCTCACTTCATCACAGCAGACTGGGAGATGAGAAGACACGCCCCCTCCACGAGAGTCACCTTGCGCAGGTACTGACACAAGCAGTGGAGGAAAGAAAGATAAAGATATCCCAGTCACACGTGATAATGCCAAAAATCAAATAATTACAGAGAATGAGGCAGGACTGGGACCACAGATAGGTGCTTTGCACATGTAGTGAATTTGGCATCACATAAGGGAATCTCAGTCAATAGGATGGAGCGCCTCTTTGGGAGGATCAGGAAGGTTTCTTACTTCCACCCAAGCACAACAGCTGCTCATGTGCTTAAGACAAAGCAAGAAATGCTAAAGCTGCCTGCTCATACATGATGTCCCAACGAGGTGGAACTCCACTTATGATATGTTGGAGCAGCAGGCAGCTATATACTCTGCATTGACCCACAACACCCTGAAGACAAATGTCACCCTGTCTGATGATGATGTGAGAGCGGCAGGTGAGGTCCTCCAGGTGCTTAAACCCCTCAAAAGTGTTCCATCTCTACTGAGCACTGAAACTTCACCATCTGTGTCAATGATCCTGCCACTGAAAACAAGTATTCTACAATCCATGGCTCCAAGTGTGGAAGACAGCAGCATCACTCCAGATGTCAGGCTTTATGTTTCAAGGAAGATGATGTGCCTTCTTATGTTGCACTTTAACTTGTTTTTTATTCATGGTCATTGGTCCAAGTTTAAAGAAAGGAGGAATGCCTTTTTATGTTGCACTGTTTTTCATTAATTATGTTAAAAGGAAAATAAAAATGCATGTCAAGTTGATCAACAGATTGTATTATTCTCCAGTGCAATAACAGTACTGAAATGAAGGCAAAAAGGGCATTAATGGGAGCTTTAAAAAAAAAAGAAGAAAAAAAGAAGTAACTAAATAGTTACTTTTCACAGTAACGCATTACTTTTTGGTGTAAGTAACTGAGTTAGTAACTGAGTTACTTTTGAAATAAAGTAACTAGTAACTGTAACTAGTTACTGGTTTTCAGTAACTAACCCAACACTGCAAGTCACGCATTCAGACACTCGGCACCATCTAATAAGAAACAGGCTTCCGGCGACCCCCGGCCGGAGGTCCAGGGCACAGATAGCAGGCCCATCAAAATTTCCGTGGGAATTTTCTAGTTAATATTATTGTTGCATGTGAATGCAGATGTTGCGTGAATACGTTTGCAATGCACTGGAAAGCAGGCTGTGGGACAATAAATCCACTAGCTCAATGCAATCTTAAGGAGCAGCAGTGGTGATGCATCACATGCGGAGGCGTTGTGTGGATCATCCTCAATGTTGGGAGCAAGGTGACTTTGGCTTTCCCACCAAGGGTCCTCCTTTCAAGCCGGCTAATCCCCCGCCCCAGGCAGCGGCACACATCCATGCGATTAACCCGCATCGACAAGACTGATGCATCGATCGGCCCGGTTCTTACGTAGCATGTCACTTCACTTCAAATTAGACTGGAGACAAGAGACCATCTTTACTTACTGTGTTGCATCTACGCAGGGGCGTGTTTAGTCAATTCGGGGTCCAGGGCAAACCTAGTCATCGGGGCTCCTTTACACAAGAAAAACACGGTGGTTAGAAACTCCTGTGCAAGCTTCATATTGTTAGAGCTTGATCACTGATCCCAACGCATTTTTGTTAGCACAGTTAAACCGAATGTGGCGCGGTGCTGTTATTGTGAAGGCCGGACGTGTGTGACTGGTGGGAAAAAGAGAGATAATGCCCAAGGACACAAGGCAGTGACTAGGATGGCGGAAGCGGGGATCGAACCAGGAAACCTCAAGTTGCTGGCACGGCCACTCTACCAAATGAGCTATACCACCCCATACATTATTAGCATTACAGCCTACACTCTTGTCTCTTTACTCCTGTCACTCCTTCCCTCCACCTTGTCATCCGTCCACACGTGATGTCACTTCCTGTGCAGAGCCACCAAATGGTGTCTCTCCTCCAGAAGACGCCGTCCTCGCCGGTCACCTGCCACGCGACGGGTTTCTACCCCCCCGACCAAGTCATGTTTTGTAGGAAAGACGGCGAGGAGCTCCGCGAGGACGTGGAGCACGGAGAGATGCTCCCCAACCACGACGGAACCTTCCAGATGACGGTGGACCTAAAAGTTGAGGTGACGGACGACGTGGAGGGCGAGTACTAATGCGTGTTTCGGCTACTGGCGTCGAGGAGGACTTGGATCACCAAGCTGGAGAGAAGAAACATCCTGAGCAACGCAAGCGATGAAGGTGAGAGAGACATTCAGTTGAATGGTTGTGTCCTCAAAACAAGAACATTGGAGATGTTTCCTATCAGAACTTTCAGGGTTCTTGATCCATGTCCCAATAATGTTTGATGTTTGATAGGATGCATGCAAAGTAGTCATGAAGTCTCTTCGACGCTTTTTCACTTTGTGCTTTTTTGCTCCCAACAGTCAACTTCAGTGTTGTCGTTGGCGGTCATCTTCATGGTCAAGCGTCACAGAACGAGACAAGGTGAGGGACACAAACGTCTGTCTTTTTCAGTTGAGACGTGCTTTCATCCAGGGTGCAAAGGTGCGCCCAAGTTTTAGTGGCCTTCCAGCCAAACACTGGAAGATCCACAGAACCTGAGCACACACTCCCACATGACGTGAGATAAAAGTCCATTTCAGCCCAATACCATCCAGCTGGTAAGTACAAGATCTTCCCTTTTCTTTGAGCCACAACAAAGAAAGCAGTGGTAAAAGGCATCACTCGTATCAAGTAAATGGTAAATGGGTTATACTTGTATAGCGCTTTTCTACCTTCAAGGTACTCAAAGCGCTTTGACACTATTTCCACATTCACCCATTCACACACACTGATGGCGGGAGCTGCCATGCAAGGCCCTAACCACGACCCATCAGGACATACTTGTCAACCCTCCCGGATTTTCCGGGAGACTCCCGAAATTCAGCGCCTCTTCCGAAAACCTCCCGGGACAAATTTTCTCCCGCAAATCTCCCGAAATTCAGGCGGAGCTGGAGGCCACGCCCCCTCCAGCTCCATGCGGACCATAACGTCCTCCCAGCGCGGTAACAACACACAACAACAGCAGTCACGTTTTCGTCTACCGTAAAGCAGTTCGTCTGCCGTAAACAGCAATGTTGTGACACTCTTAAACAGGACAATACTGCCATCTGCTGTACATGCATATGTGACAATAACATCTACGGCTTTTAGAGAGTGCAGTGCACAACTGCGCACACAACAAGGAGACGAAGCAGAATGCATCATCAGAGAGGGTGTTCCGCATGGTTAGAAAAATAGTGACAGAGAATAGAACAAGGATGGACAATTCAACCCTTAACTCAACAATG
>NC_084563.2:13337098-13369598 GCF_033978685.3 Nerophis lumbriciformis | reverse complement strand
CCGCGGAGGAGCCGGCGCGATGGCGCTAAACCACCGCTAAAGGTCACCCAGAGGCCGCGGCGACATCGACTTTCCCCGTGTTGGACGTTCTTTTAACATACCCGTCGACCCCGTTAACTGGCGGGGCCAATTAGCCATGGGCCAGGACCTCAGAGGGCACCTCTGTCGCACTGTGGCTCCCTATTGTGTGCTGTAACGCTGATGCAAGCACTCGCTTTTGCTACTAAAGGAAACATATTTGGACACTGACCATGTGACTTTCACCAGCCAATCAGTGGAGAAAAGTACAGCGACCCTCACTGACAACAACATTATGGCCGAATTCACAAAAAATAGAGTAGATCAGATAAACACAAACGTTTTTCTCTGTGGAAAAAAATGGATTAAGACATTGACAGAATGCAAACGTAGCTCACTAAGGGCCCTGTTTGCCCATGTGCTTAAGGCGGGGGTCAGCAACCCGCGGCTCTTTAGTGCCGCCCTAGTGGCTCCCTGGAGCATTTTTAAAATAGGATTGAAAATTGGGAAAAAAATGGGGGAAAAAATATTTTTTTTGTTTTAGTGTGTTTTTTGTTTGAGGACAGACATGACACAAATCTTCCCAATTGTTAGGGGGGGAAAAAGGCGGCACAGACAGGAGGGATGCCAACTTACCTCTATTTATTATTTATAAATATATTTACAAAAGTATGGAGTGTGAAACTAATCCAAATGTGTATGTGTGCGACTATGTGTGGAGATTAACTGAAGAGTGTTACCCGGAAATGTTTAAGCAAGGTGCGGAAGTCCAAGGGGGGGGGGGGGGGGCATGAGACAGGGAGGAAGTCGGGGGCAATAGCGAGACGTCAAAGTCCGTGTCCAGGCGGGAGGTCGAGATCCAAGATGCAGCCAGGGAACCAGAGGGAACGCGGGGGAGACGAGACACACAGCTCGTGACGTGGGAACGAAGGTAGGCTGCTGGGAGGCGACAAGGAGGAACGCGAGACAAATGAACACGGATGGGGAGAAACACAGAGAGAGAAAGAGTGCATAGAGCTTGGTAGGTTCGGCTAACTGTACAGGACAGGTCGCTACGTTCTGGCCCAGGATAGCAGGTTGCGCTGGCTTAAGAAGACAGGAGAGCTCGTCGGCGACAGGTGTGTAGAGTCTGATTGATTAGTGATTGAATGTAGCCGCTTGCTGCAGCTGGAGTGGCGTGCTCTTGTCGGTGCGCTGGGGTGCGCTCGGGCCGTGACTCACTAAACTACGGCCCGCGGGCTGAACACGGGCCACCTGCGTCCAAAATCCGGCCCACGGGAAGTCTCAAGTTTTTTACTTTTATTTGTCCAAACGCTTCCATGTTAGCTGAAGTGAAGTGAATTATATTTATATAGCGCTTTTCTCTAGTGACTCAAAGCGCTTTACATAGTGAAACCCAATATCTAAGTTACATTTAAACCAGTGTGGGTGGCACTGGGAGCAGGTGGGTAAAGTGTCTTGCCCAATGATGCAACGGCAGTGACTAGGATGGCGGAAGCGGGGATCGAACCTGAAACCCTCAAGTTGCTGGCACGGCCGCTCTACCAACTGAGCTATACCGCCCCTATCTAGCTACCTCTCTTTGCTTATGTCTATTTTCTACTGGATCTACTCTCTATTTTTTGCTCCCCTCTTTTTGCTGCAGCTGTTACATCTACTGTAATATTGTACATCAGGGGTGTCCAGCTCATATTAGTTCAGGGGCCGCATGGAGGGAAATCTGCACACACGCAGGCCGGACTACTAAAATCATGACATTAAAACTAAAAAGTAAAGACAACTTAAGATTGTTTTCTTTGTCTTACTTTGGACAAAAATAGAACAAACCCATTCTGAAAATATTACAATAAAACTACTCGGCAGCGGTAAAGTTTAGATCAGGGGTCCCCGAATTACGGAATCCGGCCCGCGGGAAGTCTCAATTTTTTTTTTTTAATTTGTCCTTTCTAATCTATTTTCTACCGCTTGTTACTCTGGAGCTCTCCTAGCTGCTAAGGCAAATCATATTGTCTAAAAATTTATTTCATCGCGCTCGGGCGAGCGTGCGGCAAGTGCGCACTCTTTTAGTCAATTAGTGCGTGAGGAAAAAAAAAAAAAAAAATATATATATATATATATATATATATATATATATATATATATAGACTCTATATTGCCAAAAGGATTTGGCCACCTGCCTTGACTCACATAAGAACTTGAAGTGCCATCCCATTCCTAACCCATAGGCTTCAATATGATGTGGGTCCACCTTTTGCAGCTATTACAGCTTCAACTCTTCTGGGAAGGCTGTCCACAAGGTCGCGGAGTTTGTTTATAGAAATTTTCCACCATTCTTCCAAAAGCGCATTGGTGAGGTCACACACTGATGTTGGTGGAGAAGGCCTGGCTCTCAGTCTCCATTCTAATTCATCCCAAAGGTGTTCTATTGGGTTCAGGTCAGGACTCTGTGCAGGCCAGTCAAGTTCATCCACACCAGACTCTGTCATCCATGTCTTTATGGACCTTGCTTTGTGCACTGGTGCACAGTCGTGTTGAAAGAGGAAGGGGCCCGCTCCAAACTGTTCCCACAAGGTTGGGAGCATGGAATTGTCCAAAATGTTTTGGTATCCTGGAGCATTCAAAGTTCCTTTCAATGGAACTAAGGGGCCAAGCCCAACTCCTGAAAAACAACCCCACACCATAATTCCTCCTCCACCTGTGGCCGGGCCAAGTGATTAGGTCACCTGATTCCGATCCTTTGGATGGGTGGCCAAATACTTTTGGCAATATAGTAGTATATGTATATATACAGCCCGGCCCCCGGCCAAATTTTTTTAACCAAATGCGGCCCCCGAGTCAAAAAGTTTGGGCACCCCTGATCTACATCAACAATCTGATTTGCCTGAATGGACAGTATGTTATGTTTGTTGTCTTCTCTCTGCCTTCTCTATTGGTTTGTCAGTTTCTTTCCCCAGTCTTTTGTCCCCAACGAGGCACACCTGCTGCTAATCACTTCCCGGTAGCATTTAAGCGCGTCTCCACCAGCTGGTCCCTGCCGGTTATTGTTCCTGAACTCCGCTCTGACATGTGCTACCTTGATTCTGCTTCCCTGGTATGTTGCCTTCGCATATTCCTGTAATATTGACCTCGTTGTGTTTTTGTTTTCCTAGCCACTTTGTTTTGAGAGGACTAGTTTTGCCACGCTGTGTGTGTGTCCTGGCCTTTGCTCCGCCAACCTCTGAAAGAGACTACTTTTGTTATATTTCCCATGGTGTGCACTTTTGCTCCATCACCCTTAGTTACCATTTTGGACTTATTAAATATTTTCATTTTTTATCACATACCTTGCCTCCATTCTCTGCATCCCGGGGTCCACCCTTGAACTCAATCCTAACACAGTACAGGTAAAAAAAATAAAAATCGTTATGAACAAGAATCGTGATTAATTCGAACATCTATTTTTTGACATCCCTAGTGTACACTGCGTACTTAGTGCGCGGATGATATAGACTTAGACTTCTTTTTTATTGTCATTCAAATTTGAACTTTACAGCACAGATAAGAACGAAATTTCGTTACATAAGCTCATGGTAGTGCAGGATAAAAAAGCAATAAGGTGCATATATAAATAATAAATATATATAAGTAATATATATATATATATATATATATATATATATATATATATATATATATATATATATATATATATATATGTCTTAATAAGGTTATCCAAAAAATAGTGCTCGATACCGTAGTAGAGCGCAATATATCAAATCAAATCAAATAAACTTTATTTATAGAGCACATTTAAAATTTACCACAGGGGTAGCCAAAGTGCTGTACAATGAACAGGTTAAAAGATAAAACGAGTACCGAGCAAACACAACACAACACAAACAGAACACGATAAAAAAATAAATAATTAAAATAGAATTAATAAAAACATAAAAACATAAAAACAGGATCACAGCAGGTGTATTATGGGGCGCCATTGCAGGATGGATATCACTCAGTGTTAAAAGCCATGGAATAAAAGTATGTTTTTAAGAGAGATTTAAAAACAGGAAGAGAGGAGGCTTGTCTAACACTCAGGGGTAGGTCGTTCCAGAGCTTGGGAGCAGCAACGGCGAAAGCTCTGTCACCTCTAAGCTTCAGCCTTGTGTCAGGGACCGTCAACAGCAGCTGATCGGCTGATCTTAAGGATCGGGTGGGGCAGTAAGGCTGAAGGAGGTCGGAGAGATAGGTTGGCACGAGGTTGTTTAGACATTTAAAAACAAATAAAAGGAGTTTAAAATGTATTCGGTAACGCACAGGGAGCCAGTGAAGGGACGCTAAAATAGGGGTGATGTGCTCACGTCTGCGGGTCTGTGTTAGCAGACGAGCAGCAGAGTTCTGCACGAGCTGCAGGCGGGCGAGGGAGGCCTGGCTAATGCCAACATACAGGGCATTGCAGTAGTCAAGACGAGTCGAGATAAAAGCGTGGATTAATTTCTCAAGATCATGTCTTGATAGAAGCGGTTTCACTTTCGCTATTTGGCGTAATTGATAAAAGCTTTTTTGAACGACGCTGCTGATTTGTTTTTCGAATTTAAAATCTGAGTCAAACTTTACCCCCAGGTTTGTGACACAGTCGCTGAGATACGGGGTCAGAGTGCCGAGGTCAACGTTGGGGGAGGGAGAGCGACTTGGACCGAACAACATAACTTCTGTTTTATCTTCATTTAGGCTCAGGAAGTTAGCTGAAAGCCAGACTTTGATGTCGTGCAGGCAGTCAATAAGACGTTGAACCGTGTTATTTTGTGCCATGGGAAAATAAATCTGGCAATCATCGGCATAAAAATGAAATGCAATACTGTACTTCCTAAAAATAGAACCAAGGGGGAGAAGGTAAAGCGCAAATAAAATTGGGGCAAGGATTGAGCCCTGGGGGACCCCATGTGGTAAAGGAGCTGTGGACGACATAAAACTGTCTACTTTTACACAAAAACTCCTGTCGGTTAGGTACGACCGGAACCAGTTGAGGGCGGCGCCCTTAATGCCCACACAGTTCTCAAGACGAGTGATTAAGGTGGCGTGGTCGACGGTGTCGAACGCAGCAGACAGATCTAAAAGCACCAGGACAACATATTTACCAGAATCAGTGGACAGGAGGATATCGTTAAAAACTTTTAGAAGCGCTGACTCTGTGCTGTGGAGGGCTTTAAAACCGGACTGGAACAGCTCAGTGATACCATTATCCTCTAAGAAGGGCAACAACTGACTGTAGACAACCTTCTCTAATATTTTGGAAAAGTATGGAAGATTAGAGATAGGTCTGAAGTTAGAGAGGAGAGAGGGGTCGAGGCTGGGTTTTTTAAGTAGAGGTCGTACCACTGCATGTTTAAACTCTACTGGAACTATTCCAGAAGAGAGGCTACTATTGATAATGTTAAGGACACTTGGTCCAATAGTAGCAAGTACCTCCTTAAACAGGCGAGGTGGGAGGGCATCTGCAGGAGAACCAGAGGGCTTCATATGACTAACTGTGTCACTTAAAAAAGAAAAGGACACCGGCTCAAATATGTATGTGTGGGGAAAAAAATCACAAGACTACTTCATCTCTACAGGCCTGTTTCATGAGGGGTTCCCTCAATCATCAGGAGATTTTAATGGGAGCATTCACATACCATGGTTTGTATAGGGCACAGAGTGGGTGGGTACAGGCTGGCGTTGGGGCGTGGTGATTGGCTCATGTGTTACCTAGGAGGTGTTTCCGTCTGTGGCGGCATGCTGATACAATTTCGCTGCGCTTGTTGAGGGATGACAGGTCTGGACGGTATATAATAAACAGTTTCTCTTTCAAGCATAGGTTGCATCTTTTATTACCACTATTGTAAGGTGTGCTGGATGCAAGAATGAGATTAAGTTGTCTTGTGATTTTTTTCCCCACACATACATATATATATATATATATATATATATATATATAAAATAAATATATATATATAATTAAATAAATAGATTACTGTACAGATAAATATATTGCACTTTATCCACATATATTGTCTTTTTTTTTTTTTTTTTTTTAGACAAAATATATTCAAAAAAAACCAACACATCATTGGTTTTGTGGACATGATTCTTTTCTAGTAAGGGGCGCTCAGTGTGTGTGCGTCATTTAGTTCCTAAGCACCTGACAACAAAGACACCAGCTCCGTTCACGGTACAAAAGCATCGCGGCGATCCGACTGTAAAGAGTCCAAGCTGGGACTCTCCGGCTTTGATCCCTCCGTGCTGGCTTCTTGCAGGACGGAAAATGGCTCCTCTAATTATCCGACAACACAATGGGGCTGCTCTCTTCCTGCTGGTTGACATTTGGATCTGAGGGGGAGTAATGAAAGCAATCAGTCGCTGGGGTCCGACGCGCCACACAGGGCTCACGCCTCGTTTGTGACAATGTTTACCCCTTCTGTTTTGTTTCCGAGTCGGTCGCCGTGGTTACGCGGGCCGAGCCTGTCCACTCCCTGTGATTGATCGTGTTACACTATTTGAGCGACTTTGTGCTATGATGCTGTGCGATGAAAGTCAACAATTCAACATTTCAGGCCTGAACACAATAAATATGTCATTACGTCATCGTTATCCATAAGCAGCAAATACTGTCTAGTTTGGGGGTCAGCATCCCGTGGCTCTTGAGCGCCGCCCTAGTGGCTCCCTGGAGCTTTTTCAAAAATGTGTGAAAATGGAAAAAGATGGAAAAAAAATATATTTCTTGTGTTACTATGGTTTCTGTAGAAGAACAAACATGACACAGACCTTAATTGTTAAAAATCACTGATGAGAGTATTTGGCAAGCGCCGTTTTGTCCTACTAATTTCAGCGATACTTGAACTCACCGTAGTTTGTTTACATGTACAACTTTCTCCGACGCTGCCACAGAAAGACGTGTTTTATGCCACTCCTTCTTTGTCTCATTTTGTCCACCAACAGTTTTATGCTGTGCGTGAATGCACAAAGGTGAGTCTTGTTGACTTGTTGGAGTGCCAATCAGGGATATTTGGTCAATGCATGACAGCAAGCTAATCGGTGCTAACATGCTAAATAGGCTAGCTGTATGTACATATTGCGTCATCATGCCTCATTTGTAGGTATATTTGAGCTCATTTAATTTCCTTTACATATGTCCTCTATGTATTTAATTTATATTTGCTTTTTTGTGTTGTTTGTGTGCCATGTTGTTCCAGACCACAGCAAACGTGACCCAGCTCGCAAAGATTGTAATAAATCCATGGCCATTCTGAGCCAGTGATTTCCAGAAGTTAATTACTGGTTTGCAAAAAAATGTTTTTTAACCCAAATAGGTGAAATTAGATCATCTCCCACGGCACACCAGACTGTATCTCTCGGCACAGTGGTTGAAAATCACTGCTATATGTTACATCATTATTCTTGCTAATTAGACTACAAATACAGCTGTACTCACTGCAATAAAGTATCTCTTGTAGTACTCTGACTCGCCACACTGGAAAGTGGGGGCGATTGTGAGCGAGTAGAGGCATGTTGCTACCGTGTTTTATCAGCGAGGAAGCCAGAGTTTGTGTTGTGTTTTGTTTCTTAGGATGCTTTAATGCCCTGCTGAATGAATTAATGAATGAATGAATGAATCAATCAATCAATGTGGCTGCCCATTTGGTGGATGAAATTCCAGACAAAACAGAGTTGATAATACCAAGTATGTTTTCATGGAGGATAAAAAGTGCTGCTTCAGATACAAATACAGTAGAATGTCAGAAAGACTCAAGATTTTTTTATTTATTTTATCATTGTTTTTATTATTACATTATAATATTTAATTATAATATTTATATAATAATTATAATATTTAATTTCTATTATATTTTATTTATTATATATTAAATTATATTTATTATTTCATCATTTATTTTACCATTGCAAATAAATGAGACCAAAAAGTATTTGATAATATTTATGAAAGTTAATTACTACCTTCTTTTTTAATTTTATTTACTGTCATTAGCAGTAGTATTAGCTATTTATTTGGGAATACGAGGCATGCACTAAAAACAAACACAATTTAAAAAGAAGTGACAAAAGAAAGATAGTAATTTAAAACATATGTTTTGCTTTTCCTGGTTTTTATTCCCTTTTTCAAATGCACCACAGCCAATAATGCAAGTTCGATCATTGCGTCACCCGCCACAAATAGATTGCAGTTCTGTTGGAGTATAAAACATCATATGAAAACAGATGGATCCAAAATAATAATACATTGGCTTACCTTATTATTATCTTTTTTTCTCGGCTATTATTGCAAACATTTGCCTTATGAACCAGCTTCTTTAATATCCAGCATGCGGTAAGGTCAAGGTTTATTTATTTATCTAGCACAATTTTAAAACTGCCTCAGAGTGCTGTACAAATTAAAAACAGAGAGGTAAAAAGGCAGAATAAAAATCACTGCAAGTACAGAACATGTTATAAAAACACAGCTAAATGAGCCAAAATGATAAAAACAATACAAGCAAAATAAAATAAGGAATATCGATTACAAAAATTGCAAAAATAAAGCATAAAAAATAATCGATTAAATTCGATTTTTGGGTGTAAAAACAATACTTTTGGGTGCCAGTCTTATGATGAACTACAATCCTTCATAAAAGAGCTCTGATAATTGTTTATATGACTTACTGAAAAAGTAATGTAATTGTAATTGTAATCATGTTCCCGGGTTGGGAAGTGGTCAGTAGAGCCGCAGGTTAACTTCGGTATTCATGTTCCCGGGTGCGTGCACACCGGTAGTGTGAAGGGAAATGGGCTAAGTAGTGACGTCACACGCCACTTCGTCACAGTATCAACACGCAGCAGGCTCTTAACGGGGACACAACTAAAGTGAGTAAATGTTTACAAAGAAAAGTTATAAATGTAAGTGTTCTGCTCTTTACAAACATATGATGTTTTTTTGTGTTGTCACGGCGTGCAGTTGGTCTGAGGAAAGCGCGTCTTCACTCGGCTACGACGTCACACATCCAGCAGGCGAGGAGAGAGGTACGTTAATTAAGAACAGTAGTGGCGAGGCATTTATTTATTCCACGGTGAAAATACATGTGAGGTCACTTTGTAGTGATGGCGAGATGAAGTTATGAGTCAATTGGACCACCTGAGCCAGTTGGTTCGAGAGTTTGTTGACGCTTCAATGCGTGCTTCCGCACAGGACCCCCCCTGCTGGTCAAATGTGTAATTACACAGCTGCATCTGGTGATGGATTGAACTGCTTGTTGCGTCTATTATGCTTCTTGGAAATGACAATGAATCACAATAAATATTTGAAAAAATGTTTTTTTGCTACTTAAATCAACAAAGTATAATAAAATGTGTTTTATGTGATATATATATATATATATATATATATATATATATATATATATATATATATATATATATATATATATATATATATATATATATATTATACTTTGTTGATTTAACTAGCAAAAACATTTATATATATATATATATATATATATATATATATATATATGTATGTATGTATGTATGTATATATATATATATATATATATATATATATATATATATATATATATATATATATATATATATATATATATATATATATATATATATGTGTATGTATGTATGCATACAGCTCCACGAATGGACATTGGAGTGTTACTTTAAAAGGCAAAATTAAAGTATTGCTAGAAACATGATTTTATATGGGACTTTATTGTATTATATGTATAGTACATGTTCCAAAAAGAAAAAAGCATAAAACACCACCAGAATTAGAGATATTACAAGTCAAAGTGATGAAGCTTAGTGTTTCGCTCATGACTTGGTGTAACTAAACATTACCCTATAACAGTGGTTCTCAAATGGGGGTACGCGTACCCTTGGGGGTACTTGAAGGTATGCCAAGGGGTACGTGAGATTTTTTTTTAAATATTCTAAAAATAGCAACAATTAAAAAATCCTTTATAAATATAAATAAAAACTAGGGATGTCCGATAATGGCTTTTTGCCGATATTCCGATATTGTCCACCCTTTAATTACCGATATCAACCGATATATACAGTCGTGGAATTAACACATTATTATGCCTAATTTGGACAACCAGGTATGGTGAAGATAAGGTACTTTTTAAAAATGTTTATAAAATAAGATAAATAAATTAACATTTTCTTGAATAAAAAAGAAAGTAAAACAATATAAAAACAGTTACATAGAAACTAGTAATTAATGAAAATGAGTAAAATTAACTGTTAAAGGTTAGTACTATTAGTGGACCAGCAGCACGCACAATCATGTGTGCTTACGGACTGTATCCCTTGCAGACTGTATTGATATATATTGATATATAATGTAGGAACCAGAATATTAATAACAGAAAGAAACAACCCTTTGGTGTGAATGAGTGTAAATGGGGGAGGGAGTTTTTTTGGGTTGGTGCACTAATTGTAAGTGTATCTTGTGTTTTTTATGTTGATTTAATTAAAAAAAAACAAAAAACGAAACCGATAATTTCCGATATTACATATTAACGCATTTATCGGCAGGCCGATATTATCGGACATCTCTAATAAAAACCTATCTTTTTTTCCAAATAGTTCAAGAAAGACCACTACAAATGAGCAATATTTTGCACTGTTATACAATTTAATAAATCAGAAACTGACGACATAGTGCTGTATTTTACTGCTTTATCTCTTTTTTTCAACCAAAAATGCTTTGCTCTGATTAGGGGGTACTTGAATTTAAAAAAAATTCACAGGGGGTACATCACTGAAAAAAGGTTGAGAACCACTGACCTATAAGATGAAGGCAGTTGCATTTTATTGATATTTGAAATGTATTCAATATTTATAAATTAATATTTAAATATACTAAATGTAAAAAAGGGAATGAATATTCAAAGTAAGATCATTAAATGAAATCTAGTTTGGTTACCCCATCATGAGCACAACACAAGGTTGTAAAGGTTTCAACTACAATTCTAAATAAGATGTCAAAAGCAAACTGAAATCAAATACACACAGCTTAAAGATTGATCAATACCTATTTAAATTTAGTAATACATAAATATGATGATTTGTCAAAATATAAAAGAAATATACCTGAACAGAACGCTCATGATGGTTACACCAAAAAGTAACGCTATGAATCGCGTTTTTCCAAGTTTTTGGGGCATTTTTATGCTATTTCCAAGCATCTCTTTTTTATTATCGTTGATTTTAAATGGTCAAACTAATGCATATTATATATGCATGCCCTAGTAAACAAAAAAAAAGTCATATTTATTTTGATTGTTACATTTTGAAGTACATTTGTGCAGGTGGGTGCGAATGTACCCATTACCAGAGCTGTACACACACATATACTGTGTATATATATATATATATATATATATTAGGGGTGTAACGGTGCACAAACATTTCGGTTCGGTACGTACCTCGGTTTAGAGGTCATGGTTCGGTTCATTTTCGAAACCGTAAGAAAACAACAAAATATACATTTTTGGGTTATTTATTTACCAAATTTGCAAAATCTTCCACCAAAAATATTTTTATTAGTGGACTATTTGATGTGAAGTAATCGGAACCTTGGATAGGTCAATAATTCATAATAACATTGATTTTGATTCAATATTATGTTTTGAGCAATGACTGTTTGAAAGAAAAAAAAAAACAGCTTTGTTTTATTAGTCAACATTGCAACTTTTTCTAAATTACATTTAACCTTTAAGCTTTTTTATTTCACTTTTTGTTATGTTTTCGTTTATTTTAATAGTATTTTTAGAATGTGCCATGGGCCTTTAAAACATTAGCTGTGGGCTCCGGGGCACACTTTTGACACTCTGCTATAGATAATAAAAAATGAAATGTGATAAATCTATGGATAAAAAGCAGAGCCTGGCGACGCATGCGCGTTTATCATAACTCTCTCGCTCTCTCTGTCTCTGCCCCTCCCTCACGAATGCTGCTGCGTGCACAATTTTTGTTTTTAACCCCTTCTTAACCCTAAGCGTACATTGAAAATACACAAAACTCTAACTCAAAATGCCGGACTTTTGAGGCGTTTAAGAAACCCGCCCTGACAGCTCCGCAAAAGAGGACATGTCCGGTGAAAAGAGGACATATGGTCAGTCTATCCGAGCCCGTTAGCTGCTAGCATGCCTTGTGTTGTGCCTCGGTGTGCATTGTTTACACAACGTGCGTTACGCTACTTAATATGTCCGTGTGGAAGCTCGTTCGGCACACCTCCGAACCGAACCGGAACCCCCGTACCGAAACGGTTCAATACAAATACACGTACTGTTACACCCCTAATATATATATAATATATATGTATGTATTAGTGTTGTCCCGATACCAATATTTTCGTACCGGTACCAAAATTATTTTGATACTTTTCAGTACTTTTCTATACTTTTCTAAATAAAGGGGACCACAGAAAATGGCATTATTGGCTTTATTTAAACCAAAAATCTTAGGGTACATTAAACATATGTGAACATACAAGACAACTTGTCTTTTAGTAGTAAGTAAACAAACAAAGGCTCCTATTTTAGTCTGCTGACCTATGCAGTAACATATTGTGTCATTTTCCATTCTATTATTTTGTCAAAATTATTAAGGACAAGTGGTAGAAAATGGATTATTAATCTACTTGTTCATTTACTGTTAATATCTGCTTACTTTCTCTTTTAACATGTTCTATCTACATTTCTGTTTAAAATGTTATAATAATGTATTCTTCTGTTGTTTGATACTTTATATTAGTTTTGGATGATTCCACAAATTTGGGTATCAATCTGATACCAAGTCGTTACAGGATCATACATTGGTCATATTCAAAGTCCTCATGTGTCCAGGGACATATTTCCTGACTTTATAAACATAATATACATTTTTAAAAACGAAAGAAGATGTTGTGATGCCAAAAAATATCGACGTAATCATAGTGGTATCGACTAGATACGTTTCTGTACTTGGTATCACTACAGTGGATGTTGGGTGTAGATCCACCAATGGCGTTTGTTTACATTTTGACGCCGGTGAGCTACGGTGTGTAGTGAAGCATGTTTAGCTATTCCTCGTCCTGCAGTGATAATAATACTTGTAAGAAACTTACTTTATTTTTCACCATGGAGACGAGGATTAGTGATTTAGAAATAGGTAAAACACTGCAGACTACGAATGGATGTTCGCTGCTAGCTAGCTAGCTAGCCGTGTCTTAAAGCACCTCTTCCTGAGGGTGTTTCAGTGTTATAACTTCACCTTTATCATTAGTTTTTCAGCCAAAATGTGTCTGTTCTCCCTTTTCTGTCTACACACTGTGTCTGCTATACTAATACCGGTATACCCTACAACCCTAGAATGTACATATGTGATTGCATTTTGCCACCATGGTAGAATCATATGATAGGGCAGGTTGTATAATGTTTATCTGTCACCTTGAGGAAATGGCATAAGGAGGAAGATGACAATACAATGTAACTTGGACAATGACGTAAAGAACAGAGGAGATATAGTTCATTGTGTGAATGCTCCAAAGCATTATTATTATTATAAAAATTCCCAGATTTTTAATATTAAGTTTGTCCTTTGGATTCAGTTTGTCGTCCTTCTTTGATTCTAGTGCGGGGGTCAGCAATATATATGTGTGTGTGTGTATATATATATTAGGGCTGCAACAACTAATCGATTAAAATTGATTATAAAAATAGTTGGCGATTAATTTAGTCATCGATTCGTTGGATCTATGCTCTGCGCAGAGGCAATTTTAATTTTATTTCTTTAATATGTTTTATTTTAATTTTAATTTTAAGTTTTTTATCAACCTTTATTTATAAACTGCAACATGTACAAACAGCTGAGAAACAATAATCAAAATAAGTATGGAGCCAATATACAGGTTTTTTTCCCAATAAAATACTGGAAGGGATAGAAATGTAGTTCGTCTCTTTTATCCGATTATTAATCGATTAATCAAAGTAATAATCAACAGATTAATCGATTATCAAATTAATCGTTAGTTGCAGCCCTTATATATATATATATATATATATATATATATATATATATATATATATATATATATATATATATGTGTACATATATGTATGTATGTATATATATATATGTATGTATGTATATATATATATATATATATATTATTGATTTTTATTTTTTAAATTACATTGTATTTATTTTATTTTTGCTATTAATCTTCATATGTCTTACTTGTATTTTAATCTTTATCTCTACACATGGTTCTTACTATTTTACAAGTTGTATTATTTTTATTTTCCAACGTTCCTCAGTTGCTTGTGGGGGGCGCTTTTGTGTCAGCGTCCTGGTGGCCATGGTCTGATGACCTCCTGGTGCAGATGGCTCCTGTGATAGTGTTTACTCACATGTCTCCTCTGTACTCAGACATGCAATCATTAGTCCATATAGTTGCAAATGTGTGTATGTTTTGTGTGTTCGTGCGTACGTATGTGATAATGGGGGTTATGGGTCACCGGGGTATTGTTTTTAAATTTGTAAAGCACTTTGTGTTGCATTTATTTTATGTATAAAAAGCGCTCTATAAACAAAGCTTGTTTTGATTAGATTTTGATTTGATAAAAAGATATTTAAATGAAAATAAATATTACACATTTTTTTAAATTGATTGTTTCAAATAATAATAATAATAAATTTTTCCAAACCCACCCCTTTTAATATGTCTAGCTTAGCTTGTGTTAAAGTTTTTAAACCACAGTTGACCTCTCGGACAATAAGCAGCTGCAGTGTTTAAGTGACTGATTAAGTTGCCTTCAGTCGTCCTCTGAAAACCACCAAAGCACGAGATGATTTTCCTGACACTTCCAAGCGGAAGGGTGTCTAGATATCTCAACAAGGACGCCGTGTCAGCTGACAAGCGCCTCTCTTGGCCATTGTCGCTGCACACGCCACTGCACCAAATGAGGCGATTGGAAGCGGGGGATTAAAACCTCCTGCAAGGCTTTTTTCTTTCCAGCACGGCACGAGTTAAACGTGCTTTGATTCTATCAGCCATGAATTATTAAAAATAGCCCGAGCCGACTTGATGACTTTTCCTGCAGTAATTATGTGATATTTTCATGTAAGCCGAGGCCAGAAAAGGCTTGGAGTGCCGCCCGCACATCCCACGCTGAATGGAACGGAGGCAACGAAGCCGTCAAGTGGAACTAAGCCCCCAACAACATGATACCCAGCCCAGAGAGGAATATTGACGACCGGGATTTCCCGCCAATTCAATTACGATTAAGAAGCCATCGCCTTTAGTTTACATCCGAGTTGGAGCCGGATGATTTATGTGCGGCCATGTTTGGATTTGTTTACCCTGGGTGGCGCATGAGCGGGAGTCTCATTAATTATCACTGCAGGTGGACTGCATCTAAAGTCCCCGTCATGGCAGCTGTTTCATGACATGTCGCGTCCAAAGTCCGACCTAGGGGCCTTTTTGTGGCTCGCAGCTTGTTTTTTCAAATGTATTTACTGTGATGCAGAGCTTTCTACCCTCCCCCCAAGGAGCCCAAACACACCTCCAAGATGACAAGTGCCTTAATCCTCTTTGAGCATGGAACTGAGCACAGCTGCTCTGGTTCCTACTGGAATCCTCTTCTTTACCCTTTTTTTTTAATACATAGTCGCTATGTCCATGTCAGTCTTCCACACTCTGTCTCTGCGGGTGGAGGCGGGCATACACACACCTCAGCACGTTAATGTAAGGTAACGTCGTAGTGATGATACTAAGGGTGTAGCGGTACACAAAAATTTCGGTTTAGAGGTCACGGTTCGGTTCATTTTCGGTACAGTAAGAAAACAACAAAATATAAATGTTTTCTTTATTTATTTACCAAATTTGTAAACAATGGCATAACATACATATACACACAGGGTCCATTGCCAAGGTTAATGTGGTCAACATATATAAAATAAAAACTAAATAAGATAAGGCTCAGAATGGTTTCTTAACAAAACCTTTCTACATATAAAATGCTTTTTTTGATTGATTGATTGAGACTTTTATTAGTAGATTGCACAGTACAGTACATATTCCGTACAATTGACCACTAAATGGTAACACCCCAATAAGTTTTTCAATTTGTTTAAGTCGGGGTCCACGTTAATCAACATTAAACTGCCTCAAGTTGTTGCTCAGATTAAATCAATCAATCAATCAATGTTTATTTATATAGCCCTAAATCACAAGTGTCTCAAAGGGCTGCACAAGCCACAACGACATCCTCGGTACAAAGCCCACATAAGGGCAAGGAAAAACTCACCCCAGTGGGACGTCGCTGTGAATGACTATGAGAAACCTTGGAGAGGACCGCATATGTGGGTAAGATAATACCCAGATTCTTTACTGATTCGCCTTGTGTAATTGTTTGGTTGTCAAATGTTAAGGTGGTATTATTAAATAAATGTCGGTGTTTAGCAGGACCGATAATCAGCATTTCCGTTTTCTTGGCGTTGAGTTGCAAGAAGTTAGCGGACATCCATTGTTTAATTTCATTAAGACACGCCTCCAGCTGACTACAATCCGGCGTGTTGGTCAGCTTTAGGGGCATGTAGAGTTGGGTGTCATCAGCATAACAATGAAAGCTAACACCGTATTTGCGTATGATGTCGCCTAGCGGCAGCATGTAAATACTAAAGAGTGCAGGGCCAAGAACCGAACCCTGAGGAACTCCGCACGTTACCTTATCATAGTCAGAGGTCACATTATTACGGGAGACACATTGCATCCTGTCAGTAAGATAAGAGTTAAACCACGACAAAGCTAAGTCTGACATACCAATACGTGTTTTGATACGCTCTAATAAAATATTATGATCGACGGTATCGAAAGCAGCGCTGAGATCAAGAAGTAGCAACATAGATGACGCATCAGAAATTATCGTTAGCAGTAGATCATTAGTCATTTTTGCGAGGGCTGTCTCCGTAGATAAAAATGACAAAACTTTTCTTCTACATATAAAAAGTGCAACATTAAACAGTTTCAAGTCAACTCAGCCTCAGATTAACTTTTCTTCCCCCCCCCAGCCTGGCTAAGTTGGCAGTAAAAAAATTAATTATTGGCTTTATTTAAAAAATATATCTTAGGGTACATTAAACATATGTTTATTATTGCAATTTAGTCCTTAAATAAAATAGTGAACATACAAGACAACTTGTCTTTTAGTAGTAAGTAAACAAAGGCTCCTAATTTAGTCTGCTGACATATGCAGTAACATATTGTGTCATTTATCTACCTATTATTTTGTCAACATTATTAAGGACAAGTGGTAGAAAATGAATTATTAATCTACTTGTTCATTTACTGTTAATATCTGCTTACTTTCTCTTTTAACATGTTCTATCTACAATTCTGTTAAAATTTAATAATCACTTATTCTTCTGTTGTTTGATACTTTACATTAGTTTTGGATGATACCACAAATTTGGGTATTAATCCGATACCAAGTAGTTACAGGATCATACATTGGTCATATTCAAAGTCCTCATGTGTATATTTCCTGACTTTATAAACATAATATACATTTTTTATTTTTTTTTTTAAACGAAAGAAGATTTTGTGATGCCAAAAAATATTGACGTAATCATAGTAGTATCGAGTAGATACATTCCTGTACTTGGTATCATTACAGTGGAGCATATGTGTAGATCCACCAATGGTGTTTGTTTACATTTTGACGCGGGTGAGCTACGGTGTGTAGTGAAGCATGTTTAGCTATTCCTCGTCCTGCAGTGATAATGATACTTGTAAGAAACTTACTTTATTTGTCGCCATGGAGGCGAGGATTAGTGATTTAGAAGTAGCTAAATCACTGCGGCTGGACTTTAGCCGTTAGCTAGCAAGCCATGTCTTAAAGCACCTCTTCCTGAGGGCGTTTCAGTGTTATAACTTCACCTTTATCTTTAGTTTTTAAGCCAAAATGCATCCAGTCTCCCTTTTCTATCAACACACTGTGTGTGTTTGTAAGTACTCTGTGATTGTGCGCTGCCGAACATGCTCCTCTGCTCGTAAACCAGCAATAACACGACGTTGACGATGACTGTGGTGTGGGGGTGGTGGACCGGTACTTTTTAGTACTGAATATGATTCATTAGTATCGCGGTACTATACTAATACAGGTATACCGTACTACCCTAGGTCCCAGTCCGGAACATTTGGTGAAAAAGGACCTATTTGCCGCCGTTCCCATTTGCCAACAGCGTTATGGAGTTTCAGCCTAAGGTTCAGTCTGGAAAAAGTCAGATTATCATCTGCACTTGTCTCATCTCCGCATTCAAACTCCAAAATTCTGCTGTGATGTTTTTGCCTTAATTAGCAGCTCTCTTAATTGATCGCAGGCAGGAGAATACACGGAGGAGGCCTGGGGAAAAAAGCCCTCATGGAAATATGTTAATGTGATGTCTGGCTCCAACAAACTCTTTCTACTTCATTTGTTTTTATTATCCCCCCCAACCCCAAACCACTGTAATTTCCACACAAAATGCTGTGCTTCCTCCCCCAATTACATTTCCTGGCGTGAATTCATTAATTAAAAGCCTTCCGCTCGAGCACGCGGTCCAAAGTTGCAGTGTGGGAACATTTTTGACTCTTTTGGCTTGAAAACGTGTCCCTAATAATGTCATGTATTAACTGCGGCTATTAATAGGCCACTATTGGCTCCTCCCGACCTTCCGTGTTATTTGCAGGCCGATCGATGTCCTTGTATGTGGGACGGGACACCACACAAATCAATTCCACGCAAGCGAGACAAGCTTTGCACGTTCGATAATTAGCTGCATTTTGTGTTCCTCTAATTAGTAATTAGTCTGAGTTTTGTGCTGTTTGTGGCTCCTTGGACAGTAAACAGAAGACTAGTGCGCTGGTAGCCTGTATTCAGGGACATGTAAGCAAATATTAACATTGTTGTATCTATACTTTTGACCCAGTGGATTTGCTCACATTTTCAGTAGACCCATAATAAATTCATAAAAGAACCAAACTTCATGAATGTTTTTTGTGACAAACAACTTTGTGCTCCAATCACTCTACCACAAAAAATAAGAATTGTAGAAATTATTGGAAACTCAAGACAGCCATGACATTATGTTCTTTACATCCATCCATCTTCTTCCGCTTATCCGAGGTCGAGTCGCGGGGGCAGCAGCCTAAGAAGGGAAGCCCAGACTTCCCTCTCCCCTCTCGTCCAGCTCCTCCCGGGGGATCCCGAGGCGTTCCCAGGCCAGCCGGGAGAGATAGTCTTCCCAACGTGTCCTGGGTCTTCCCCGTGGCCTCCTACCGGTCGGACGTGCCCGAAACACCTCTCTAGGGAGGCGTTCGGGTGGCATCCTGACCAGCTGCCCGAACCACCTCATCTGGCTCCTCTCCATGTGGAGGAGCAGCGGCTTTACTTTGAGCTCCCCCCGGATGACAGAGCCTCTCACCCTAAGGGAGGGCCCGGCACCCGGCGGAGGAAACTCATTTCGACCGCTTGTACCCGTGATCTTGTCCTTTCGGTCATAACCCAAAGCTCATGACCATAGGATTGACCGGTAAATTGAGAGCTGTGCCTTCCGGCTCAGCTCCTTCTTCACCACAACAGATCGATACAGCGTCTGCATTACTGAAGACGCCGCACCGATCCGCCTGTCGATCTCACGATCCACTCTTCCCCCACTCGTGAACAAGACTCCGAGGTACTTGAACTCCTCCACTTGGGGCAAGGTCTCCTCCCCAACCCGGAGATGGCACTCCACCCTTTTCCGGGCAGGACCATGGACTCGGACTTGGAGGTGCTGATTCTCATCCCAGTCGCTTCACACTCGGTTGTGAAACGATCCAGCGGACATAAAGAACATCCATGTTCCTCACAAGTGTATGTAAACTTTTGACCACCACTGTAAGTAGCAGAGGGTAGTTTTTGCTTTTGTTTAGTTATTTTGAGCTACTGACATTATTCTGCTCAAGCAATTTAATGTAAAAAAATAGAATAGGGAACTAGTCAAATATCGTGTTGATATTGGTAAACTGTCAATAGCACCCACCATAGATACATGGGAAATTTACAGTTACCGTATTTTTCGGACTATAAGTCGCAGTTTTTTTCATAGTTTGGCCGGGAGTGCGACTTATTCTCAGGAGCGACTTATGTGTGAAATTATTAACACATTACCGTAAAATATAAAATAATATTATTTAGCTCATTCACGTTAGAGACTAGACGTATAAGATTTCATGGGATTTAGCGATTTGGAGTGACAGATTGTTTGGTAAACGTATAGCATGTTCTATATGTTATAGTTATTTGAATGACTCTTACCATAATATGTTACGTTAACATACCAGTTGGTTATTTATGCCTCATATAATGTACACTTATTCAGCCTGTTGTTCACTATTCTTTATTTAGTTTAAATTGCCTTTCAAATGTCTATTCCTGGTTTTGGGTTTTATCAAATAAATTTCCCCCAAAAATGGGACTTATATAGTGCGACTTATATATGGTTTTTTCCTTCTTTATTATGCATTTTCGGCCTGTGCGACTTATACTCCGGATCGACTTATACTCAGAAAAATACGGTATACATATACACAGCATATACATGTATATTTATTTTCAAAATATTATTTATTTTTCAGCCTGTTGTTCACTATTCGGGCAGCACGGTGGTAGAAGGGTTAGTGCGTCTGCCTCACAATGCGAAGGTCCTGAGTAGTCGTGAGTTCAATCCCGGCCTCGAGATCTTTCTGTGTGGAGTTTGCATGTTCTCCCCGTGACTGCGTGGGTTCCCTCCGGGTACTCCGGCTTCCTCCCACCTCCAAAGACATGCACCTGGGGATAAGTTGATTGGCAACACTAAATTGGCCCTAGTGTGTGAATGTGAGTGTGAATGTTGTCTGTCTATCTGTGTTGGCCCTGCGATGAGGTGGCGACTTGTCCAGGGTGTACCCCGCCTTCCGCCTGATTGTAGCTGAGATAGGCTCCAGCGCCCCCCGCGACCCCGAAGGGAATAAGCGGTAGAAAATGGATGGATGGATGGATGTTCACTATTCTTTATTTATTTTAAATTGCCTTTCAAATGTCTATTCTTGGTGTTGGCTTTTATCAAATAAATTTCCCCCAAAAATGCGACTTATATATGTTTTTTTCCTTCTTTATTATGCATTTTCAGCCGGTGCGACTTATACTCCGGAGCGACTTATACTCCGAAAAATACAGTATTCAAGTTTGAAGCACGTCTCTCGCTGCTCACTGGGACTCTGAGACCTCGTTGCTTCAGGATAAATGTGAAATAGAGGAAATAGCGAAGGTAAATCACATTTAAAAAAAGCAATTTTTATTTTATTATATGTTGTAAAAGTAGTCAGTGACACGCCATTTGTTTACCATGAATTGATTAACGTGGACCCCGACTTAAGCAAGTTGAAAAACTTATTCGGGTGTTACCATTTAGTGGTCAATTGTACGGAATATGTAATGTGAACTGAATGCCGATGCTACCAAGCTAACGCTAAATCTGATGCGTTCGTGTTGTCGCCTTGAGATAAAAACTGAAATGTATTATTTATATATTATTTACAGCTAAAATGGAACATAAGGACTCGCCTGATCCTCATGTATTCATCAACCGCCCTGAGATCGGTCGGTTGTGAGTTCAAACCCCGGCCGAGTCATACCAAAGACTATAAAAATGGGACCCATTACCTCCCTGCTTGGCACTCAGCATCAAGGGTTGGAATTGGGGGTTAAATCACCAAAAATGATTCCCGGGCGCAGCCACCGCCGCTGCTCACTGCTCCCCTCACCTCCCAGGGGGTGATCAAGGGTGATGGGTCAAATGCAGAGAATAATTTCGCCACACCTAGTGTGTGTGTGACAATTATTGGTACTTTAACTTTATTGACTGAGAGGGCGACTTTTTAACTGTTGAACTTTGTCAACAAAATAAATATAAAACTATCAAATAAATTTCCCCAAAAATGCGACTTATATATGTTTTTTTCCTTCTTTATTATGCATTTTCAGCCGGTGCGACTTATACTCCGGAGCGACTTATACTCCGAAAAATACGGTAATACATGTGATCTGTATTGAGATTGGCCGATCTCACTAATGGATGGTCGGTATAGGAATCAGTCGCATGAAACCCTGATGGGAACATCCCTAGCTTCCACCAACCGTCACACTATACCAAGGCGCCCGTCAGATGACATCCGCATGAAGGCAGTCACTCTGCTAAAGATGTGTGAGTAGGAAGGCGACGTCATGTTTTCTGCAGCTCCTCTTGCATCTTGTCAGGTTCCCTCTTGGCCGTTACTACTCTATCAGAAGTGGCAATTGACTTGAAATAAAGCAAGTAGGCTATTACTCTTGATGTGCCGGCAAAGCGATAGTGGTCAACAATTAGCGGCACACTGCTGTTCTCCATCTGTAGCACTTGGCACGCATCCATTATTCATGAGTGAGAGTTCCCCTATTGAATATGTATGCATGTCTTTAGTTGGAGCTACGTCTGGGGGGCATTGATTCGAAGCCCCATGTACTTCAAACACGTGCAAATAGAGCACGCTCTTAACCTATTTGCATTGCTTCCTATGTATTTTGGATGACGACCTGGGAAAACGTCACACTGGAGTAGAAGTGCGTCTTCAAAGAGCGAGAAGGTGGACCCAGATGATGCAACATCAACACCCACACATGTACATCCGGAAGGTTCTATCACATTTTAGACGTGAAAGGTATGTGTTTGGTCTTTGACACTATCCGTCACAATTTTCCGAGAACCTTCTTAAAAACTTGCCACAGTAAGAATTACTGTATAATGGTTTTAAAAGGGACTAGCCCAGGGGTCGGCAACCCGCGGCTCTTTTAGCGCCGCCCTAGTGGCTCTCTGGAGCTTTTTCAAAAATGTATGAAAAATGGAAAAAGATGAGGGGAACAAATATATTTTTTGTTTTAATATGGTTTCTGTAGGAGGACAAACATGACACAAACCTCCCTAATTGTTATAAAGCACACTGTTTATATTAAACATGCGTCACTGATTTCGAGTATTTGGCGAGCGCCGTTTTGTCCTACTAATTATGGCGGTCCTTGAACTCACCGTAGTTTGTTTACATGTATAACTTTCTTCGACTTTCGGGGACGTGTTTTATGCCACTTCTTTTTCTGTCTCATTTTGTCCACCAAACTTTTAAGGTTGTGCATGAATGCACAAAGGTGAGTTTTGTTTATGTTATTGATTTGTGTGGAGTGCTAATCAGACATATTTGGTCACTGAATGACTGCAAGCTAATCGATGCTAACATGCTATTTAGGCTAGCTATATGTACATATTGCATCATTATGCCTCGTTTGTAGGTATATTTGAGGTAATTTAGTTTCTTTTAAGTCCTTAATTCAATTTATATCTCATGACACACTATCTCTATGTAATATGGCTTTTAATTTTTTGCGGCTCCAGACAGATTTGTTTTTGTATTTTTGGACCAATATGGCTCTTTCAACATTTTTGGGTTGCCGACCCCTGGACTAGCCCAATGACGCACAAGGCAGCTGATGTCAAAGTTTAGACGTGACAGATACGTGTTATCGCTTCGGCACTCGTCAACATTTTCAGAGAGTCTTGATTAAAACTTCATGACATTGCTCTCTCATTTTATAGCCAATATTTTTTTTTAAATCAAGACGGGTCAAGGCAGCCAAGGTCAAAAGTTAGATGAGAAGGGTGTCTGTTTTCTCTTCAACACTCTACCGTCCCAATTTTCAAGGAATTTTTCTTTGGCTCTCTACCCATTACAAATACTCTGTTTAAAAAATCCATCCATCCCCATCCATCCATTTTCTACCGCTTGTCCCTTTTGGGGTCGCGGGGGGTCGCCGGAGCCTATCTCAGCTACAAACGGGCGGAAGGCGGCGTACACCCTGGAAAAGTCGCCACCTCATCGCAGGGCCAACACAGATAGACAGACAACATTCACACTCACATTCACACACTAGGGCCAATTTAGTGTTGCCAATCAACTTATCCCCAGGTGCATGTTTTTGGGGGTGGGAGGAAGCCGGAGTACCCGGAGGGAACCCACGCAGTCACGGGGAGAACATGCAAACTCCACACAGAAAGATCCCGAGCCTGGGATTGAACTCAGGACTACTCAAGACCTTCGTATTGTGAGGCAGATGCACTAACCCCTCTTCCACCGTGCTGCCCCTGTTTAAAAAATAAAAATAAGATTGTGTATTGTGACGTTAAGACGGGTCAAGGCAGCTATGGTCAAAAGTTAGATGAGAAGGGTGTCTGTTTTCTCTTCAGCACTCTACTGTCCCAATTTTCAAGGAATTTTTCTTTGGCTCTCTACCCATTACAAATACTTTGTTTAAAAAAATAAATAATAATAATAAGATTGTGTATTGTGACGTTAAGACAGGTCAAGGCAGCTATGGTCAAAAGTTAAATGAGAAGGGTGTCTGTTTTCTCTTCAGCACTCTACCGTCCCAAATTTCAAGGAATTTTTCTTTGGCTCTCTACCCATTACAAATACTCTGTTTAAAAAAAAAAAAAAAAAAAAAGAATAAGATTGTGTATTGTGAAGTTATGGCAATAATTCTGTTGATTTGTAAGGAGATCAAACTCAAGGCATTCAAAGCATTTGAGGTCAAAGTTTAGGCATGACAGCTACGGTACCGTATTTTTCGGACTATAAGTTGCAGTTTTTTTCATAGTTTGGTCGGTACCTCCAAGGTTGGAGGTACCGAACCTCACCAGTTTTATATGCGCATTCACCGAACCCTTCTTTAGTGAAAAATAAAATGTTTTTTTTTTCCAATTCAAGACAAAGTTATATGTTTTTTTTACTGGTGCACAAAATGAACCATGCATGAACATCACCTTGTTCAAAGCACAAAACCAGCACAGTCATGAACTCACAACAAATTACACACCTGCAAATCGGATGGAAAATTAGAGGGAACATTGTTCGGGGGTATCCATAATACGCCAATAGGGAGAAGTTTTTATTTACACGATTAGTCGGGTGTGTCTTGACCTCCGCGGCAGAGGCTCCGCCGAACCCCTGAGGCCGACTCACCGAACCCCTGGGGTTCGATCGAACCCAGGTTAAGAACCACTGGGTTAGACGTCACAGGTACGGATTTGTTCTATCACAAATACTCTGTTTCAAAAAAGAGAGGATGTGTTGCTTGACGTTACAAATACTGAGACAAATTTCCAAGAATCTTCATCGAAACTTCATAACGTCGCTTTCTAACGTTATGGCAATAAATCTGTCCATTTGAAAAAGATCAAATTAAAAATGTTCAAGGCAGCTGATGTCAAGGATTAGACATGACAGGTATTGTACGTGTTTTCTCTTCGATGCTCTGTCAGAATTTCCAGAGAGTCTTTGTCAAAACTTCATGACATCACTCTCTCATGGTAGAGCAGTGGTTCTTAACCTGGGTTCGATCGAACCATAGGGGTTCGGTGAGTTGGGCTCAGGGGTTCGGCGGAGGTCTAGACACACCCGACTCATCATGTAAATAAAAACTTCTCCCTATCGGCGTATTACGGATACGGCAACAGCAGAAGTCAAACTGATTTGCAGGTGTGTAATTTGTTGTGAGTTTATGCACTGTGTTGGTTTTGTTCTTTGAACAAGGTGATGTTCATGCATGGTTCATTTTGTGCACCAGTAATAAAACATGGTAACACTTTAGTATGGGGAACATATTCACCATTAATTAGTTGCTTATTAACATGAAAATTAGTAACATATTGGCTCTATTAAGTACTTATTAATGCCTTATTCGGCATGGCCTTATTATAACCCTAACCCTCTAACCCTGGCCCTAACCCTCTAACCCTAACCAAATAACTCTAAATTAAGTCATTGTTACTTAGAATATGTTCCCCTAATGTCCAAAAAACTCTAAATTAAGTCTTTGTCACTTAGAATATGTTCCCCATACTAAAGTGTTACCAAAAACATATAACTTTGTCTTGAATTTGAAAAAAAAACATCATTTTATTTTTCACTAAAGAAGGGTTGGGTGAATGCGCATATGAAACTGGTGGGGTTCGGTACCTCCAACAAGGTTAAGAACCACTGCGTTAGAGTAAGAATGATGTTCTTTTTAAAGAACATAAGACTCAAGGCAGCTGAGGTCAAAGGTCAAAAGTGAGAAATACATTTATTCTCTTCAGCACTCTACCTGTCACAAAGAATCTTCTTTAAAATGGAGGTGAACTGTTTGTTTTGTAGGAGATGTTCAGACAAAGACTGAAAGAACACCCTAAGGACCTCAATGACGTGACGTGACATTTTCCCCTGCTTGCTTTTTATTAAAAAAAAATGCTCAACCACCTCACACACAAATATTACATGTGCTTCTCAAATATTTTCTTCGGAAGAAGAAAATATTTCACGCCCCGCCTACTCTCCACAGTTAATATAAATATTGTATAAATTGTCTATACAATTGTTAAAACTATATCTCTGCATAACATTGTAAGTTTATTGACATTGAAGGAAACTTAACTCGTCTACCACTGTGGTTACAGTGAAGCCAAGTGCTACATACGCTTCATCATATTCTGGTGCGGCAAAAAAAAAAAGCATGTTCCCCGAGGTCACACGCGCCCCCCCGGCATCACATCACGCCCACCTCCCCAGGGGGGGCCCGCCTCACTGTTTGAGAAGGACTGCCCTAGACTGATGCTTTTGAAATGTTGGACAGCAGCATACATCATTAGGTTGGCTCGTAGTCTGGGTTCCATTGGAACATACAGCCGTGGTCAAAAGTTTACATACACCTGTAAAGAACATAATGTCATGGCTGTCTTGAGTTTCTACAACTCTTATATATTTGTGACTTTTGTCACTTAAAACATTTATGAAGTTTGGTTCTATTATGAATTTATTATGGGTCTACTGAAAATGTGAGCAAATCTGCTGGGTCAAAAGTATACATACAGCAATGTTAATATTTGCTTACATGTCCCTTGGCAAGTTTCACTGCAATAAGGCGCTTTTGGTAGCCATCCACAAGCTTTTGCTTGAATTTTTGACAACTCCTCTTGACAAAATTGGTGCAGTACAGCTAAATGTGTTTGTTTTCTGACATGGACTTGTTTCTTCAGCATTGTCCCCACGTTTAAGTCAGGACTTTGGGAAGGCCATTCTAAAACCTTAATTCTAGCCCGATTTAGCCATTCCTTTACCACTTTTGACGTGTGTTTGGGGTCATTGTCCTGTTGGAACACCCAACTATGCCCAAGACCCAACCTCCGGGCTGATGATTTTAGGTTGTCCTGAAGAATTTGGAGGTAATCCTCCTTTTTCATTGTCCCATGTACTCTCTCTAAAGCACCAGTTCCAATTGGCAGCAAAACAGGCCCAGAGCATAATACTACCACCACCATGCTTAACGGTATGAATGGTGTTCCTGGGATTAAAGGCCTCACCTTTTCTCCTCCAAACATATTGCTGGGTATTGTGGCCAAACAGCTACATTTTTGTTTCATCTGACATCACATGGACAAAGATAAGACCTTCTGGAGGAAAGTTCTGTGGTCAGATGAAACAAAAATTGAGCTGTAGATTTGGTCACATTTTCAGTAGACCCATAATAAATTCATAAAAGAACCAAACTTCATGAATGTTTTTTGTGACCAACAAGTATGTGCTCCAATCACTCTACCACAAAAAAATAAGAGTTGTAGAAATGATTGGAAACTCAAGACAGCCATGACATTATGTTCTTTACAAGTGTATGTAAACTTTTGACCATGCACTATTAGCACTATTTCAAAACGAGTCGCAAAGGTTTATATTCCAGTCATTTTGTTTTCTCAAAACTGTTATTATTATCGGTACTTACGAATACACTGTTTATATCTGGTTACTTGACATGTTTCTACCTACATTTTTGTTCAAATGTAATAAGCACTTACCGTATTTTTCGGACTATAAGTCGCAGTTTTTTTCATAGTTTGGCCGGGCTCCAGTGCGATTTATGTATGTTTTTTTCCTTCTTTATTATGCATTTTCGGCAGGTGCGACTTATACTCCGAAAAATACGGTACCCCATTTTCCGGACTGTAGACTATATAAGCCGCACCCACTGTATTTACGCTTGACGGTAGGTGTGGTGTTCCTGGGATTAAAGGCCTCACCTTTTCTCCTCCAAACATATCGCTGGGTATTGTGGCCAAACAACAACATTTTTGTTTCATCTGACCACAGAACTTTCCTTCAGAAGGTCTCATCTTTGTCCATGTGATGTCAGATGAAACAGTGTAAGTGTAACCGGTGGTCTTTTCTTCTGCATTGTGTGGCTTTTATGAAACACGACCGACACCATGGATTGCTCAGCTGCACTTTACTGATAAAACACAGAATACAATTGTTGTCAATAAGTTGTTGCCGTCGTCGAGTCCCTCTCCTGTTATGGTAGACAAAAGGGCGTACAACAGTGAAATAAACATACCTGATAAAACACACAATACATTATTTCTTTCTTTCTTTCTTTAGTTTATTTCGAACATGAACACACTTACATCATAATACATCACACAATTTCATCATTACATTTTACATCATGCCCGAAAAGGAGTAGGAAGAAGCAAAGCTTATTTAATCCTACCCCTTTCCCACTTCAAAGCGTTTACAAATATATAGAATCATTTACTGACCTTTTTATATAATAAAATAACATCTATGAATTAGTATACAACAGTTTTGTAATATGTAATTAATTCATTAATTCAGTCATTATTAACATACTGAGATGAAGAATATCTTATTTTCAATAAGGTTGAAAGTATTTCTCATAATTCTTCTTCTTTGTACTCTGTAAGCACTATTATTTTGAACAACCTCTTAAATTAAACATTTGTTGTCAATAAGTTTTTGTCGTCGTCGAGTCCCTACACAAAATACATTACAGAACAAGAAAGTGAACTGAAGTTCTTAACATGACAATACATTTTCTGTCGTCGCATGGACGCCTACCTCTCCCGTTATGGTAGACAAAAGGGAAGTTGGAAGGCGTGTCCAACGCATATTTAAAGACAGGTGTCACAGTAATTATTGCAGTAGGAGGGACAACGAGACAATGGTTCCACATTGACAAAACATCGAACAATATTCAGGTATTTACATGTAACTTACACATTTTGTGTAATTATAACAACAATAAAGCATTATAAAATACATTATTTACAAGACATAATGGACCCTGTTACATATGTGTATGTAAACTTTTGACCACTCGGTAAAAGGTTTATTTTTAAGGCCAAAAACAGATATTCACTTAGTATTACTTTCTTTAAAACATTTATTCAGTATTTTTTAACTTTAGAAAGTTACATGGTTGAAAACGATAATGATGCCAAAAAACATAAAAAAAAGATGGGAAGTCCTCAAAGGCTTATGTTGAAAGTGTAATTATGTTTATAGATTATATGCTATCTGTTGTTGTATTCCCTAATTTTTAGTGACCTGAACATAAACTGGACTGTACATACATTTATTTATTTATTTTGTTTTGAAAATGCAATTTTGTTTATAGATTATATGCAATCTGCTGTGTTCCAAAATTTTCTGTTTTTTTTTTCTCAGTGTACATGAATGAAGGTGTGTGTTGCTGGACATTATCTGGACTGGACCTGGTTTTAAAAAAAAAAAAATCTTTAAACGAAGCTAATTTCATTTACAACCAGGTCTGGTGAAGATAAGGTCCTTTCTTTCCTATTTTTTTTTATTTTATTTTTTTTATAAATAAGATAAATAAATATTTTCTTGGATAAAAGGGAAAGTAAAACAATATAAAAATAATTACATAAGGGAGAAAAAAGAAAGAAAAAATAGTAATTAAATGAAAATGTTAGTGGACCAGCAGCACAAACAATCAAGTGTGCTTCAGGGACTGTGTTGTGTCCCTTGCAGAAATGTTGTCCATGTTGTGGGAACCAGAATATTGATAGCAGAAAAAACAACCCCTTTTGTGTGAGTGGGTGTGTATGAGTGTGAATGGGGGAGGGAGGTTTTTTTTTTGGGTTGATGCACCAGTTGAAAGTGTATCGTGTTTTTTTCTATGTTGATTTAATAAAAAAAAAAAACAACAACAAAAAAAAACAACTTTTGACCACGACTGTATATCTATGTGAAGTTTGCATGTTCACATCCAACAGTATGTCCCAAAAAATGCAGACTAGGCTAATTGACGACGCGAAAGGTGGGAAATAGTTTTTCTCTGTGTGTCCTGTGATTGACGGGTGACTGACTCACCCACATGTCTGCTGGGATGGGCTCCAGCTCCCCTGTGACTTTAGAACTTGAATTGATACTTTAATGATGTGGCTAGTAACCGTACACTGACACCAGACCAGTGACGTGATGCTCCTCATTTGGTCTCACTCTGACCTCCGCTCTGTGACATTTCTCTTTCTCATTAGCGCAAGTGACATTTAGACTTTTGGGGGGCCAGCGTGTCTCTGATGGCTCCTCGTGCATCAGTAATTCAGCAGCAGGAAGGAAGATTTTATCTTCAAAATGACAGCCCACGGCCATGCAATCCAGATTTCCATTTGATAATGTTTTTAAAGTTCGGGTTGTTTAAGTTTTTAATAAATCCTCAGTGTTGCTTGCCATTTTGTTGAATGCAAGTACTTCCATTGTGTGGTTGCTTGCATTGATTTGTACCTGCAGGAATTAGAATGAATAATTTACACCCGGGAGGACAAAACTTATTAGAACTGAGGGAGGCAGCGATAAAACATTTATAACAATAACAACAGTGATACTTTTCATAAATAGGCTGCAGGCTACTTCACTGTTCCTATGAAATATGGGGAAATAACTACAAAAGTGCACTTCATTCATTAACGGTGTTACAAAAAAGATCAGTTAGAATAATACATCATGTTGGATATAGAGAACATACAAACCCTTTCGAAAATACTGAAATTCCACGACATAGTGAATTTGCAAACAGCTAAAATTATGCACAAGGCAAACTATAACCTGCTACCCAAGAATATACAACAATTCTTCTTAACAAGAGGAGAAATGTAATCTTAGAGGAAAAATGGAATATAAAACATTTGTACGCACGTACAACACTTAAGACCTTCAGTATATCTTTATGTGGAATTAAATTATACAATGGATTAAGCAAATACATCAATATACTAATATGATCCACTTTAAGGAACTCTTCAACCTTAAAGAGTTTACAAAGTACAAAGAAGAAGAACCATGATAAACATTCTGAATTTATTTCATCCATCCATTCATTTTCTAGATCAGGCCTGGGCAATTATTTTGCCTCGGGGGCCAAATTTAGGAAAAAAAAATGTGTCTGGGGGCCGGTATATCTATTTTTAGGATCACTAATACAAAACCGCACAATTATGTCTGATTGAATGCTGAAAATGTTATGACAGACCGCCTTAAAAAACACAATGGAATTTTAAATGTTTTTACTGAATGAGACACCAAGAATGTACATGAAAATAAAGAATGTGGGATTTACTATATTAACTATGATTGAGAAAACACTGAATATTGACAACATATTAACATCTCACCCCCTCTCCATTGACATATTTTACAATCAAGCGAAACGCAACAAAAATGCAACAAACACAGCAAAATATGAATGCGAAGGGTAAAAAAAATCACCTACAATCTGATATATCTGATATATCACTAAGCTTTAGAACTTTGTTGTAAAAATCTCCTTCCGCGTCTGTCCCTGATTATATGACCGAAATAAACTTATTTCATTCATTCATTCATGTCGCCATCTAAAGGAGGACGTAAGTATATCAGGTCAATGCTCATTTACTTATATGACCCAGTGCAAACAACCTTCCCTAGTCATGGTGCAAAAATAAATAATAATCCAACCAACACAAAATGTCAACAGACATGGTCACAAATAACACAACCTGCTCACTGAACTTTGTGAACATTATAAAAAAACGCCCATGCACCATAAAACATTCAAAATTACACCCATTTAAATCCATTCGAGTGCATGATGGGAAAAACGCAAAACACTCTCTACACGTATCCACATTTTAGCTGCTCGATATTTCTGATTGATAGCTAAACTTTAAGGAGGTTGTCATGAAAGTACACAAGGAAGAAGGAGGGGCCTGAGTCCAGCACGGCACAAATGACCTATTGTTAGTACGCGCCCCCACACCCCCGACATAGAGACCCAGACCCCGAGGGGTGCCGTGCAATCATTGCCGCTTCAACGCCATCGCCCTGCTGATGGCCTGCCAGCCAGTGTCCGCTCAGCCAACACTCAGCAGTCCGTGAGAAAATGCCCGGCGCTAAAATCAATAGCATAACGAGGCTTTAGTTTGAGGTCATGTGACGGTCACATGATCCTGCTGCTGCACTGCTTTCACAGTTTAACTACTCATTGTGATTGTGCCT
>NC_084563.2:13312098-13332098 GCF_033978685.3 Nerophis lumbriciformis | reverse complement strand
ATTTTTGGTTCATTTAATAGTTAAAACAAATTTACATTATTGCAATCAGTTGATAAAACATTGTCCTTTACAATTATAAAAGCTTTTTACAAAAATCTACTACTCTGCTTGCATGTCAGCAGACTGGGGTAGATCCTGCTGAAATCCTATGTATTGAATGAATAGAGAATTGCGTTGAATCGAAAAAAATCGATTTATAATCGAAACGTGACCCCAAGAATCGATATTGAATCGAATCGTTGGACACCCAAAGATTTGCAACCCTCTGAACTCTAATATGAATCGGTCGATTTCCGGTTGGAATGTCATGAATCGGTACAGTGCATCCGGAAGGTACTCTCAGCGTTTTACTTTTTCCACATGTTGTTATGTTACAGCCTTATACCAAAAACAAGTAAATACATTTTTCTCCTCAACATTCTACACACATTACCCCATAATGACAATATGATTTTTTTTTTTATTTTGCAAATTTATTGAAAATACAAATAAAAAAACTCACATGCACATAAGTATTCACAGCGTTTGCTCAATACTTTGTCGATGCACCATAGGCAGCAATTACAGCCTCAAGTATATATATATATATATATATATATATTATGTAAATATTACGTATTTATGTTATATTTTATATCGCTTTAGTTAGTATATTTATACCTGCATTGTCCTTTCCATCCTTACACTTTCCATCATTATAACTGAGCTACTGTGTGGAACAATTTCCCTTGTGGATCATTAAAGTTTGTCTAAGTCTAAGTCTAAGTCATTTTGAATATGAAGTCACAAGCTTGGCACACCTATCTTTAGGCAGTTTTGCCCATTCCTCGTTGCAGCACCTCTCAGGCTCCATCAGGCTGGATGGGAGGCGTTGGTTGTCATCCAGGATGACTCTCTACATTGCTGCATTCATCTTTCCCTCTATGCTGACTAGTCTCCCAGTTCCTACTACGTAAAAAAACATCCCCCACAGCATGATGCTCCCACTACCATGCTTCACATTACTAAAGTATTGAGCAAGAGCTGTGAATATCTATGTGTATGTTTTTTAAGTTTTTAAATTTTAAATACATTGGAGAAGTTTTCACATTGTCATTATGGGGTATTTTGTATAGAATTTTTAGGACAAAAATAAATCTTAAATTTTTGCAAAAAAAAAAAAAAAAGTGTTAAAATGAAGCACTGTGAATACTTACTTCCCGGATGCACTTTAATTTCTCGCTCGTCTGCTTCTCTTCTGGTACCCGCCATACTTGACGTCACACAAGGACAGACCGACTCGAATAACGTTTAACACAGGGGTGTCAAACGTAGGGCCCGTGGGCCGTATCAGGCCCGCGGGCCGTATCAGGCCCGCAGAACAGCTTTAATCCAGCCTGCGGAATGAGTTTGCTAAGTATGAAAATGAGCCGAATTTTTGATTGAAAGAAACTGCTGTTCTAAATGTGTCCACTAGATGTCGCAATAGCAATTATTTGTATCTTTGTAGATGATGCTACATATGTAAAAAAAAAACAAAAAAAACATCATGTTAGTTCACCAGTCGAGGAAAATTATCAAACTACATAAATAACATCCTGTAATTACATTTTGATATTATTTTTTTATCTTGATAGATTGAAAATTAACACCAATGAGTTGACTAATGAACATCACATAATTTATTCAGAAAGTATAAATAACGACAAATAAAGATAGAATACTATAAACCGCAACATAAAAAACCCCCAACAACATTATGATTTGTACATTTTCAGAATGTGCTTGTTCTATTTGTAAACAAATAAAACAATCAATGAAGTTGTCTTTATTTTTAAGTTATCATGCCGGGATTTTACCAGTCCGACCCACTTGGGAGTAGATATTTCTCCATGTGGCCCCCCCATCTAAAATGAGTTTGACACCCCTGGTTTAACGTCTAAAAACAACTTCATATAAAGCCTGCCGTTCTTGAATGTAGTATTTTATTATCCATAAAATCCATTGATTGCCTTTTAAAGCGATGTTGGAGTGATATATATCTTCCACAAGGCCAACATGTCGAGCACAGATGTAGTTGAACCTAAGGAATATAAATTGATCAATGTAGTGGCTGAATCGTTCTATTGCCTAGCAAAGTTACAGACAACCTCATTAAAGTTTTATTTATGGAAGCAGAGGCGTCTGCAGGCTTCCTTCCCTATGGAGAAATATCAACAACAATCCAAATGAGGTGTAAAATCGGTAGCTTCCCTCATGAACCACATCATCATCATCATCATCATCATCACCATCAAGCTGCTCTTACTCGTCAATCATCACGTGCTAATAATGATTGTGCAAACGTGACCGCCATGGTAACGAGAATACTGGAAAATGGCAAATAATGACAATATGAAACTGGCATTAAAGGCCTACTGAAATGTGATTTTCTTATTTAAACGGGGATAGCAGGTCCATTCTATGTGTCATACTTCATCATTTCGCGATATTGCCATATTTTTGCTGAAAGGATTTAGTAGAGAACATCGACGATAAAGTTCGCAACTTTTGGTCGCTGATAAAAAAGCCTTGCCTGTACCAGAAGTAGCAGACGAGTAGCGTGACGTCACAGGTTGTGGAGCTCCTCACATCCGCACATTGTTTACAATCATGGCCACCAGCAGCGAGAGCGATTCGGACCGAGAAAGCGACGATTTCCCCATTAATTTGAGCGAGGATGAAAGATTCGTGGATGAGGAAAGTGAGAGTGAAGGACTAGAGGGCAGTGGGAGCGATTCAGATAGGGAAGATGCTGTGAGAGGCGGGTGGGACCTGATATTCAGCTGGGAATGACTAAAACAGTAAATAAACACAACTCTATTAGCCACAACACAACCAGGCTTATATTTAATATGCCACAAATTAATCCCGCATAACAAACACCTCCCCCCTCCCGTCCATATAACCCGTCAATACAACTCAAACACCTGCACAACACTCAATCAATCCCACAGCCCAAAGTACCGTTCACCTCCCCAAAGTTCATACAGCACATATATTTCCCCAAAGTCCCCAAAGTTACGTACGTGACATGCACATAGCGGCACGCACGTACGGGCAAGCGATCAAATGTTTGGAAGCCGCAGCTGCATGCGTACTCACGGTACCGTGTCTGCGCATCCAACTAAAAGTCATCCTGGTAAGAGTCTCTGTTGTCCCAGTTCTCCACAGGCCAATGGTAAAGCTTGACTGTCGTCTTCCGGGAATGTAAACAATGAAACACCGGCCGTGTTTGTGTTGCTGCAGTCGGCCGCAATACACCGCTTCCCACCTACAGCTTTCTTCTTTGCTGTCTCCATTGTTCATTGAACAAATTGCAAAAGATTCACCAACACAGATGTCCAGAATACTGTGGAATTTTGCGATGAAAACAGACGACTTAATAGCTGGCCACCATGCTGTCCCAAAATGTCCTCTAACTCTGACGTCACGCGCTGACGTCATCATACCGATACGTTTTCAGCAGGATATTTCGGCACAAAATTTAAAATTGCACTTTAGTAAGCTAACTTATTGTATTGGCGTATTGGCATGTGTTGCAATGTTAAGATTTCATCATTGATGTATAAAATATCAGACTGCGTGGTCGGTAGTAGTGGGTTTCAGTAGGCCTTGAAGTAAAATATGTTTACCATAAATCTCAGCTATTATTGTCACTGAAATCAAAACATGGCTTTGTGTATAGTTATTATGGAGGTGTCACAGCGTTTTTCATATTTTTACATTTTATTTTGTGATGAAAAATGTGTACTTTTGGGGCTTGTATGACTTTTATTAATTTATTAAGAGAGGAAGTGGACACACCTACTAGTAATTGCTGGGATGTGACATGATGAAGGCGGAGGAGTAAATAAGTGTTGCTTCTTCCTCCTTCCCTTCAGACATGTTGAATTGTAGACTTTGTAAGCATGTTTGAAATAAACTACTACAGGGCCCTTTTCATATCTCGAGGGCTCTCAAATGTTGACTTTTTTTTTTTTTTTGGAATGTGGTAAACTGATTTTTTTTTAATGCTAAAATATTTGATTTGTAAACAAGAATTCCTACTTAAAGGGAATTAATTTATCGCAGTCATGTGTGAAATGAACATTGATAAACAAGGAATTACTGTAGTTTTAACAAGTAAATTCTCACCCGACAAATATTTTTCTTGTAATATTACGTTTTAATTCAGAAGACAAAAATACATTATTATTAGAGATGTCCGTTAATGGCTTTTTGCCGATATCCGATATTCCGATATTGTCCAACTCTTTAATTACCGATACCGATATCAACCGATATATATACAGTCGTGGAATTAACACATTATTATGCCTAATTTGGTGGACAACCAGGTATGGTGACGATAAGGTACTTTTTAAATTTTTTTATAAAATAAGATAAATAAATTAAAACCATTTTCTTGAATAAAAAATAAAGTAAAACAATATAAAAACAGTTACATAGAAACTAGTAATTAATGAAAATTAGTAAAATTAACTGTTAAAATCATGTGTGCTTACGGGTATTTACAGAATATTAATAACAGAAAGAAACAACCCTTTTGTATGAATAAGTGTAAATGGGGGAGGGAGGTTTTTTGGGTTGGTGCACTAATTGTATGTGTATCTTGTGTTTTTTATGTTGATTTAATAAAAAAAAAAAAAAAAACGATACCGATAATAAAAAAAACGATACCGATAATTTCCGATATTACATTTTAATGCATTTATCGGCCGATAATATCGACCTGCCGATATTATCGGACATCTCTTATTATTATAAAATATTTGATAAATATTGTCTTAATTTACCTGATTGTAGGGATGCAGAGATTAATATTAATGATAAAACGCGGTAAAACTCCCAAGAGTTAGTAATTCCGTCAATATTTTAGTCACAATAACCGTGATACACTGCAAAAAGTCAGTGTTCAAAAACAAGAAAAATAAATAAATAAATTAGGGGTATTTTATTTGAGCTAAGCAAAATTATCTGCCAATAGAACAAGAAAATTCGGCTTGTCAAGACTTTACAAAACAAGTAAAAATAGCTAACCTCAATGAACCCAAAAATACCTTAAAATAAGTATATTCTCACTAACAACAAGTGCACTTTTCTTGGTAGAAAAAAAAGAGACCTTTTTGCTCAATATGTTGAACAATATTCTTAAATTAAGTAAATGTTAGTGCCATTATCTTTACATAATGATATGCGCTCGGCATCATGATTTTTTTTTTCATCCTTGAAGTAAGAAATTATTACTTTAAAAAAGTAGTTTTATACTTGTGAGCGTTGATGACACAGCTTTGCAACACTTGATATTCTAGTTTCAAGCATGTTTTACTCAATATAGGTCATAACATCTCAGCAACAAGCTGTAATATCTTACTGAGATCATTTAGGACCAAAACACTTAAAACAAGTAAAACACTCTAACATAACATCTGCTTAGTGAGAAGAATTATCTTATCAGACAGAAAATAAGCAAATATCACCCTTATTTGAGATATTTCATCTTACTTAGATTTCAGTTTTTGCAGTGTATGAATTTTTGATATCATCACATCTACTTGATTGTATGAGTTTTGGAATGTTGTTGTATTCTTTTTTTTATAGTTTCTGTTAATGCACTTGTTGTCACTAATTGAGTATTAGTGAACAGTAATACTATTTTTGTATGTTAGAATATAATCGGATGGGAGTGGATTGCTTCAGTGAAGCTTAAAAAGAAGGCGTCAGATTTAAGTGCGCTGACTTTAGCCTCCACAGTGGTAATAGTTTGACTTTGTGGTCTTATGGAGCACTAAATGAATTAATGAGCCGCCCAAAGGGGGGTATGGGCCTCCTCCTCTGCAGTCTTATTTCTTCATTCCGGAGCACTCTGCAGTGTGCTGAGTCCTAAATTACTATTTAGGGAAATCCATCCTTTTTCTACCGCTTGTCCCTTTTGGGGTCCTGTACCTTTTTTTCTGCTTGCCACCACTACTATGGAGGGTCAAAATGGGATAAAATTAAATTAATTTTGTGTGTGTCATTAATGAATTATAATTGGAATTTAATACATAAATGTGTCATTCATTTATTTAATAAAATTATTTATTTATTTATTTAACTCTTTTAAAAAAAACAAAAAAAAAAACAATGTATTTAATATTTTATGATTGATTCAATTATTTCATGATTTAATGAACTATTTGATTATTTAGTTAATTATTTCATGAGCCTTTGTGTTAGCCCTTCATGAATTTATTCTATCCGTCAAACTTAGCTATCAAAGTCAGTGGGCGGGGCTAACATTAATCTAGTCCAGTGTTTTTCACTGTGTTTTTGTGCCGTGAGATACAGTCTGGTGTGCTGTGGGAGATTATGTAATTTCACCTAATTGGGTTAAAAATATTTTTTACAAACCAGTAATCATAATACGCAAATGTGCCGTTGTTGAGTGTCGGTGATGTCTAGAGCTCGGCAGAGTAACCGTGTAATACTCTTCCATATCAGTAGGTGGCAGCAGGTAGCTTTGTTGCTTTGTAGATGTTGGGAACGACGACGATGGTTTGCAGGTTAAAAAGGTATCTAACGCTCAAACCGAAAATAAACAAAAAGCGAGTGCCGCTAAGAAAAGGCATTGAATCAAATATCAAAAATCTGCTTACTTTCTCTTAACATGTTCTATCTACACTTCTGTTAAAATGTATTAATCACTTATTCGTCTGTTGTTTGGATACTTTACATTAGTTTTGGATGTTACCACAAATTTAGGTACCGTATTTTTCGGACTATAAGTCGCAGTTTTTTTCATAGTTTGGCCGGGGGTGCGACTTATACTCAGGAGCGACTTATGTGTGAAATTATTAACACATTACTGTAAAATATCAAATAATATTATTTATCTCATTCACGTAAGAGACTAGACGTATAAGATTTCATGGGATTTAGCGATTAGGAGTGACAGATTGTTTGGTAAACGTATAGCATGTTCTATATGTTATAGTTATTTGAATGACTCTTACCATAATATGTTACGTTAACGTACCAGTTGGTTATTTATGCCTCATATAACGTACACTTATTCAGCCTGTTGTTCACTATTCTTTATTTATTTTAAATTGCCTTTCAAGTGTCTATTCTTGGTGTTGGCTTTTATCAAATAAATTTCCCCCAAAAATGCGACTTATACTCCAGTGCGACTTATACTCCGAAAAATACGGTATCAATCCGATACCAAGTAGTTACAGGATCATACATTGGTCATATTCAAAGTCCTCATGTGAGCTTATAAACATAATATACACTTTTAAAAAACGAAAAAAGATTCTGTGATGCTATAGAATATTGATGTAATCATAGTAGTATCGACGAGATACGCTCCTGGACTTGGTATCATTACAGTGGACGTCAGGTGTAGATCCACCCACGGCGTTTGTACTTTTTAGAGACAGTATAGTACCGAATATGATTCATTAGTATCGCGGTACTAGTTAGTTTTGGATGATACCACAAATTTAGGTATCAATCCGATACCAAGTAGTTACAGGATCATACATTTGTCATATTCAAAGTCCTCATGTGTCCAGGGACATATTTCCTGAGTTTATAAACATAATATACATTTAAAAAAACCAAAAGAAGATTTTGTGATTCTAAAAATAATCAACGTAATCATAGTAGTGTCGACTAGATACGCTCCTGTACTTGGTATCATTACAGTGGATCCACCAATGGTGTTTGTTGACATTGTGATGCGGGTGAGCTACGGTGTGTAGTGAAGCATGGTTAGCTATTCCTCGTCCTGCAGGGATGATTCTTGTAAGAAACTTACTTTATTTGTCGCCATGGAGACCAGGATTAGTGATTTAGAAGTAGCTAAAACACTGCGGCTGGACTTAAGCCGCTAGCTAGCTAGCCATGTCTTAAAGCACCTCTTCCTGAGGGTGTTTCAGTGTTATAACTTCACCTTTATCGTTAGTTTTTATGCCAAAATGCGTCCATTCTCCCTTTTCTGTCTACACACTGTCTGTTTGTAAGTACTCCGTGATTGTGCGCTGCCGAACATGCTCCTCTGCTCGTAAACCCGCAAAGACGCGACGTGACGACGAGGCGATATAGTACCAAATATGATTCATTAGTATTGTGGTACTATACTAGTACTGGTATACCGTACAACCCTAATACCACATGAAATAAATGTAGTTTACACTACGTGACGTCAACATGTATAAACGTTTAACAATACATCGTATATGGCTGATATACTGCGACAAAAACTAATCAGAAGTGATAACAGATATTATAGAAGCGGATATCATTGTTTGCATCCAGAGCAGCCGTCTTTAAAACGAACTTCGGGGTGATGAGGATGCTTTGACTTTCCGAGTCGTTCCGAGTCGTAAATCCGACACTGAGGGGCGTTTCAGTTAAAATTCCGACCAGGAACTCAAAGGTTCCGACTTCTCAGTACAAATTGAACGCGCCATTGGTCTAAGTCATACCAAAGACTATAAAAATGGTACTCATTACCTCCCTGCTTGGCACTCAGCATCAAGGGTTGGAATTGGGGGTTAAATCACCAAAAATGATTCCCGGGCGTGCCCACCGCTGCTGCCCACTGCTCCCTCACCTCCCAGGGGGTGATCAAGGGCGATGGGTCAAATGCAGAGAATCATTTCGCCACACCTAGTGTGTGTGTGACTATCATTGGTACTTTAACTTTAAACCAGGGATGCCCGTTAGGTTGATCGCGGACTACCGGTCGATCACGGAGGGTGTGTCAGTCGATCGCCAGCCAGGCATTAAAAAAATAATCCTAAAAGTTAGCATTCATCAATATTCACTATTTCGTCACTTGATTGGCGGCACCCGAGGGCCTTGTGAGATGACCCTGGTTGTAGCCAGCTCAGTATGAAGGAAAAATAGACCGACAGGAAGGCGAGAAACACTTTTTTTTTATTCAACAGACTCTCGCGCTGTACCTGCACTGCAAAAACTGAAATCTAAGTAAGATGAAATATCTCAAATAAAGGTGATATTTGCTTATTTTCTGTCTGATAAGATACTTCTTCTCACTAAGCAGATTTTATGTTAGAGTGTTTTACTTGTTTTAAGGGTTTTGGTCCTAAATGATCTCAGTAAGATATTACAGCTTGTAGCTGAGATTTGATGACCTATATTGAGTAAAACATGCTTGAAACTAGAATATCAACTGTTGCAAAGCTGTGTCATCAACACTCACAAGTATAAAACTACTTTTTTAAAGTCATAATTTCTTACTTCAAGCATGGAAAAAAAAAATCATGATGCCGAGCGCGTATCATTATGTTAAGATAATGGCACCAGCATTTACTTAATTTAAGAATTGTTTTCAACATATTGAGCAAAAAGGTTGTTTTTTTTTCTGCCAAGAAAAGTGCACTTGTTATTAGTGAGAATATACTTATTTTAAGGTATTTTTGGGTTCATTGAGGTTAGCTAATTTTACTTGTTTTGGAAAGTCTTGACAAGCCGAATTTTCTTGTTTTATTGGCAGATAATTTTGCTTAGTTCAAATAAAATACCCTAATTTTTTTCTTTTTTTTTTCTTGTTTTTGAACACTGTCTTTTTGCCGTGTGCCGTTAAGAACCTAAAGACCGACCGCATATTTCCTGTCTTCACAATAGAGTGCTGCTCCATCCTGCCTGCGCTAACAAAATAAGAGTCTCATAAAGCTAGCGCCACAAGCTAGCAAGCCACGGAGTTTGCTGTCAATGTATGTCTTGTAAAGTGCTTAATAACGAGTATGGAAGCTGGACAAATAAGATGCCAAAAACTATTGGACAGAAAGGAGGACTTTTTTTTCTCCTCCACAATGTAAATTCGAAAATGTGGAAGTTATCAGCACTACTGTGAATCCTGTCTGATTCCAATCAATGCAAGTCATCAGAATCAGGTAATACACCAACTTATATTTGTCATGTCTGTGTTATCATGTTTTGTTTTAAGTCATGTTTTGTTTTGTTTCTGGCTTTTCACTCCCTTGTCTTGTTTGCATGATTACCCATTAGTTTCTCCTGTTCCACGTTTGGACTCATTGTGCACTCTTGTTTGTCACCATAGCAACCATTAGTTTTCACCTGTCACGTCACGCACCTGTTTCACGTTTTGAGTCACGCACCTGTTTTCGTTAATCATGTCTGTGTTATTTAAGCTTTTCATTTTCTGTTGTTCGTCCTGACGACATCCCTGCATTCTACTCCGCATTTATGCCCCCTGTCACACTCTGTCCACCTCTGCGCACTTCATGTCCATGCCAAGTAAGTTTTTGTTTATTAAGCCACAGTTAGTGTTTTGTTTAATTGTTCATAGTTTCTGCCAATGTGCAAGTTTTGTGTTTATAGTCTAGTTTTGTACCTCCGCCCCTGTGCGCGCTTTTCGTTTATTCCTTTTTTTGATAGTTTAAATAAATCATGTACCCACCTTCAAGCCTTGACCAGTCCAATTCACTTGCACCTCAGGAGAACAAACCAAGCCATAGTGCAAGTCATGACAATATTCTTGTCTTCGTCAAAGAAAGGAATGTCTATGTTATGATTATCGTTTGAGTTTATTTCGAACAATAATACAATTACAACATTATACATGCTTGTAGTTTTATTGAACACCTTTTAACATGTTAACAAAAAACGTCTGTTTCATAAATAAATATGAATTATAAATATATATACATATAAATATAAGATAAAAATATTAGATGTATAATTCTAATAAAAAAAATATTAGATGCATAAATATAATATACATTTTAGAGCTGAAATGATTTCCCGTGTAACCCGAGTAATTCGATTACAAAATATATTCGAGGAATTTTCGCTGCCTCGTTAAGTATTTTTTTATTTTAATTAAATTTTTACGGCATTTTGCCTCGTTAAGTAGTCAGACTTGTGATGACGTCACGGTTGTGCGCTGTCATTTCCAAACTCAACAACACTGCCTTGCTGCCTTTAAACACACTACAAGAGGATTTAATGTATGTTTGAACGTAAACATGCTGCTATTTTCACTCAACATGAATAAAAAGACACATCAAAATGTGCTTTGCTACCAAGCAACTAAAAAAACCATAATGTAGCGTCCTCCTTGTAGAGTGTGCTGATGTTAAAGACAATACACACTTCATTACACATGTACCACATCACTATATCCATTAAATGCTTTATAATTCCAGGAGAGTTTTGCATGGCACACGCACGTCCGTGTTCTTTATATAGATACTTAAACATGCAAAATGCTTTCCTTGGCTCGTTAGTGCGTGTTGATTTTATAAATAATGTACACTTCACTGCACATGTAATACATCACCATGTTGCTGAGCATGTTATAATTCTGAGTGTTTGGTTTCAGCAGCACAGGCTCTTTAATAATGTTCTGTGTGTACGTGCAGGCTGGTTTTAAAGATAATGTACGTGTCATTGTACGTTTAAAGTATATCAAAATATACATAACAGAGGTGTAATGCTGCACCAAGTCAGATATTGCTGACTTGCTCGACATAGACACTTTTGAAACTACACTTGTGTGCATGGAGATTGTTCCAATCCCAAATATGTGTTTTTGAAACTCTCCCTGTTCGTGTGGACATGGCCTTCAAGGCACTACCTAATCCACTTTTTATGTTTGATATAATATATATAATATATGATATCATTTATATGTATATATATATATATATATATATATATGATAGAAAATGGATGGATGGATAATATATATGATATATAAACTGTTCTTATTGTTTTATTTTTGATACTAAGAATGTAGTTTTATTTGAACTTTCTCAGGGAATATTAATTTTGAACTAATTTTATATACAAACCCTGTTTCCATATGAGTTGGGAAATTGTGTTAGAAGTAAATATAAACGGAATACAATGATTTGCAAATCCTTTTCAACCCATATTCAATTGAATGCACTACAAAGACAAGATATTTGATGTTCAAACTCATAAACTTTATTTTTTTTTTGCAAATAATAATTAACTTAGAATTTCATGGCTGCAACACGTGCCAAAGTAGTTGGGAAAGGGCATGTTCACCACTGTGTTACATGGCCTTTCCTTTTAACAACACTCAGTAAACGTTTGGGAACTGAGGAGACACATTTTTAAGCTTCTCAGGTGGAATTCTTTCCCATTCTTGCTTGATGTACAGCTTAAGTTGTTCAACAGTCCGGGGGTCTCCGTTGTGCTATTTTAGGTTTCATAATGCGCCACACATTTTCAATGGAAGACAGGTCTGGACTACAGGCAGGCCAGTCTAGTACCCGCACTCTTTTACTATGAAGCCACGTTGATGTAACATTGTCTTGCTAAAATAAGCAGGGGCGTCCATGGTAACGTTGCTTGGATGACATCATTAGTTGCTCCAAAACCTGTATGTACCTTTCAGCATTAATGGCGCCTTCACAGATGTGTAAGTTACCCATGTCTTGGGCACTAATACACCCCCATACCATCACAGATGCTGGCTTTTCAACTTTGCTCCTTTAACAATCCGGATGGTTCTTTTCCTCTTTGGTCCGGAGGACACAACGTCCACAGTTTCCAAAAACAATTTGAAATGTGGACTCGTCAGACCACAGAACACTTTTCCACTTTGTGTCAGTCCATCTTAGATGAGCTCAGGCCCAGCGAAGCCGACAGCGTTTCTGGGTGTTGTTGATAAACGGTTTTCGCCTTGCATAGGAGAGTTTTAACTTGCACTTACAGATGTAGCGACCAACTGTAGTTACTGACAGTGGGTTTCTGAAGTGTTCCTGAGCCCATGTGGTGATATCCTTTACACACTGATGTCGCTTGTTGATGCAATACAGCCTGAGGGATCGAAGGTCACGGGTTTAGCTGCTTATGTGCAGTGATTTCTCCAGATTCTCTGAACCCTTTGATGATATTACGGACCGTAGATGGTGAACTCCCTAAATTCCTTGCAATAGGTGGTTGAGAAAGGTTTTTCTTAAACTGTTCAACAATTTGCTCACGCATTTGTTGACAAAGTGGTGACCCTCGCCCCATCCTTGTTTGTGAATGACTGAGCATTTCATGGAATCTACTTTTATACCCAATCATGGAACCCACCTGTTCCCAATTTGCCTGTTCACCTGTGGGATGTTCCAAATAAGTGTTTGATGAGCATTCCTCAACTTTATCAGTATTTATTGCCACCTTTCCCAACTTCTTTGTCACGTGTTGCTGGCATCAAATTCTAAAGTTAATGATTATTTGCAAAAAAAAAAAGTTTATCAGTTTGAACATCAAATATGTTGTCTTTGTAGCATATTCAATTGAATATGGGTTGAAAATGATTTGCAAATCATTGTATTCCGTTTATATTTACATCTAACACGATTTCCCAACTCGTATGGAAACGGGGTTTGTATATATGTGTTTTCATCTCAAACATGTTATGATGGCAAAATGAACATCGATTACTATTTTGCATGCAAATAATGCAATGAACTGTATTGCATTCTTAAAATTTAAAACTGTTGTTGTTGGTTTGTCTTTTTATATTGTTTTATGGTATCGTTGGCAGGTTGAAAACAGCTCAGCCGATTTGCGCGGAGAAACCACCATTTAAACGGCACCGTATAATCATCAAAAATGCACGAGAGACAAGGACTTCGTTTATGCGGTCTCACCACGCAGCACATAGGGCTGGGAGCGCACCTGTTTTTATTAGCACACACAAATTGGCACAATCAACCGCGGACGCTTTTCAGCTGTGCGTGTCAGCCTTCAATAATAAAAACAGGTGTTTAGGAAATAAGACTTAGACTTCCTTTTTATTGTCATTAAAATTTGAACTTTACAGTACAGATAAGAACAACATTTTGTTGCATTAGCTCATGGAAGTGCAGGATAAAAAAATTAATAAGGTGCAGATATAAATAAATATATTACTGTACAGATAAATATAAATATATTGCACTTTTGCATATATTTATATATATGCATATACATACATACATATATATATATATATATATATATATATATATATATATATATATATATATATATATATATATATATATATATATATATATATATATATATATATATATATATATATCGCCTCAGACTACGACTCAATCACAGGCAACGAAAGAAACATCATCATCCACGCAAAAAACTCCATTCTCATCCACAACAGTACACCATGGCAAAAAAAGAACAATGCAACATTTGACGTCACTATGGGAAGTTTTGACGGAGCAGAAACGTGTGAACTCGTTGGGAGTTTCCTCCTCTCCCAGCTCGCTAGCCTCAATCTGAACCTTGGTATTTACCGTGATGACGGACTGGCAGTGTGTTGCGCCTCGCCAAGGAGTAGCGACAATACCAAGAAGCGCATATGCCAAATTTTCAAAGAGAACGGCCTACGGATCACGATTGAAGCCAACAAGCAAACCTTCAACTTCCTTGACGTCACTTTCAACCTGAGAAATAACAGCTACCAACCATTCACGAAACCCAACACAACACTCCAATACGTGCACCATGACAGCAACCACCCACCCACCACCACGAAAAGAATACCTACCGGAATCAATAAAAGGCTATCGATGCTGTCATCTAGCAAAGCTGAATTTGACCAAGCAACCCCCCCGTACCAAAAAGCCCTTGATGAAAGCGGATACAATTTCACCCTCACCTATGAACCCACGCCAGGAAACCAGCCAAAAAAGAACAGAAAACGGAACGACATCATCTGGTACAACCCCCCATACAGCAAAAACGTCTCAACGAACATTGGACACAAATTCCTCAATCTGATTGACAAACACTTTCCCAAAGACAACATCCTAAGAAAAGTATTCAACAAGAACAACATTAAATTGAGCTACAGCTGCATGAACAATATACGACAAATCATCTCAAACCACAACAAAACAATTGCAAATGAGCCGTCGGCCCTCAGACAGAGCGACTCCAAAACCAACAAAGGATGTAATTGTCGAAAGAAACCTGATTGCCCTCTCAACGGGGGGTGCTTACAAACATCAGTTGTCTACCAATCTAAGGTAATACGCAAGGACATTAACACATCCGACACATATGTAGGATTAACCGAGGGAGAATTCAAAACCAGATGGAACAATCACAAGGCTTCTTTCAGGAACAAAAACCTGCGAAATACCACAGAACTCAGCAAACACATTTGGGACCTCAAAGACAATAATGTTGAATATTCAATAACATGGCAAATTCTTGCATCCAGCACACCTTACAATAGTGGTAATAAAAGATGCAACCTATGCTTGAAAGAGAAACTGTTTATTATTTACCGTCCAGACCTGTCATCCCTCAACAAGCGCAGCGAAATTGTAACAACATGCCGCCATAGACGGAAACACCTCCTAGGTAACACATGAGCCAATCACCACGCCCCTAGGCCAGCCTGTACCCACCCACTCTGTGCCCTATATAAACCATGGTATGCGAATGCTCCCATTAAAATCTCCTGATGATTGAGGGTACCCCCCCTCATGAAACAGGCCTGTAGAGATGAAATAGTCTTGTGATTTTTTTCCCCACACATACATATATATATATATATATATATATATATATATATATATATATATATATATATATATATATATATATATATATATATATATATATATATATATATAAATAAATAAATAAAAGACAATAAGGTCAAACGCAATAATTTAGGGTACATCTTAACATGTATTATTAAACCTTAATCAAGCAAAACTATTGCTCCGGCCCGGCTGCACAAAATAATTATATCCATTTAATAAAGTCAAAATACAAATAAGGCAACAAGAGAAGTATGCCACACTTCTCTTTTGTAAAGTACATTTGTACAGCCGATATGGGCATCTACATCAACTATATGATTTGCCTGATTACTCGATTAATGGATCGGGATATTCAATAGAGTTTTGATTACTAACAGCGCCACCATGTGGTGTGTTTTCCAGAAAAACCGTAGCAGCGGCAACAGATTACGGGGACAGATTTTGACCCATTTTCAAAAAGCGCTTACACCACAGTGTTCTCGTTTTCTCCCATTGGTTGCAGGAGACGCACAGAGGTTATGAAAACCTGACATTTGACGTGCGCTGACATTGAGAAAATGCCATGGCGACACGGCGTGGGCGTCTTACGCCGCCGCCACCCGTGACACAGGTGTTCTCAGACAGCTAAAGTTGCGTCGCTACGACAACGTGACCGCACGGACATACGTTGGCTGTGTGCCAGAACAAAACAAAAAAAACGCTACAAATGCTTCCCTTGTTTCTTTGTGACATGGTCCAAACTTTGTGGTCTTGAGCTTCATGTTCCTGTCACCAATGCTCGCTTCTCGGTTTCCTTTATTCCCCATGGCTTTTGGAGGGAGGGGGTGACCTTCTCATTGGGTCCAACAATCTGTTGTGTTATCCAAGCAATGACACAAAGCAGAAAACAACACACAACCTATTGATTTTGAACCATATTTGACACCATTTTTTTTTTTTTTCAACACGGCTCCTGTATCGAACCTTTTTTTGAGATTGTGTACCTAATGAAGTGGATTTATTTTTATCTTTATTGTCATTTAAAGTGTAAAAATGATAGTGCTGGCAAAGCTTAACCTATTGTTACTATAACAATCTACAAGGTTAATATAGGTTGCTTCTCTTTCTTCCCCTCCATTTTTCTGCATTCTTTTGTATCTCTAGTTATCATTCCGTATATGTATTGTTGCATTTGAACAACTGTATTGTTGATAATAGAGGTGCATTATTGTTCATTATCAATAGCGCTATTTCAAGGTCAAGGTTCAAGGGTTTTATTTGTCACATGCAGAGTACACCACAGTGAAATGCTTTTTTCCATGCTCTTCAGATATTACATACAGTGGGATCCAAACACTACAAATACAACAATTTGAATAGCTCTGATGTACATTAATTACAAGACAATAAGTTGCACAATAAGTCCCAGTAGTTATGGTAGAAGTATCAGTACAAGTAAAACTAAAAGTACAGTAGTCACATACAGTACCAGTGCAATATCAAATAGTATAACAGTATATACAGTATAGGAAGTAATAAATATTAAGGTGTCTACAGTTCTTTTGGCAGTTGAGTAGTGACAGTAGTATGAACAGAGGTAATGGAACAGTATGACTTCTTTATACTCTTGTTGTTACATTATTTACAGTCATTGAATGAAGAGTATTGTAGTCCGGTAATTACAGTGGTAAGTAAAGTGATTCTTGTGCAATTGTGATAAGTGTTAATCAGCGGTGCAGTCTGAGCAGTCTGATGGCTTGGGGATAGAAGCTCCTCCTGAGTCTCTCCGTGTTGGCCATGAGACTCCGGTAGCGCTTGCCTGACTGCAGCAGTGAGAAGAGGCAGTTGCTTGGGTGGCTAGAGTCCCTCACTATCTTCTTGGCCTTGGATCTACACCGCCTGGTGTAGATGTTGCAGATGGTCAGGAGCACACCTCCGATGGTGCGCTCGGCTGATCTGGCCACTCTCTGCAGTCTGTTGCGGTCGTGTGCGGTGCTATTCCCAAACCAGGAGGTGATGTTTTCAGTCATGACACTCTCTGTTGTGCATGAGTAGAAGTTTCTGAGGATCTTTTGGTTTAGTTTGAACTACTTGAGTCTCCTGAGGAAGTAGAGACGCTGTCGTGCCTTTTTCACCACGTTGTCTATGTGTGTGGTCCAGGACAGGTCTTCTGATATTGTCACTCCGAGGTATTTGAAGTTGGTCAGCGTCCTGTCTATGCTGAGTGGACTGTAGTTCCTTGCCCCCCGTCTCCTAAAATCCACTATGATCTCCTTGGTCTTGCTGACGTTCAGGGCGAGGTGGTTCTCTTGACACCACAGTGCCAGGTTCTTCACTTCACTCAGGTAGGCCGTCTCATCGTTACCGGAGATCAGGCTCACCACAGCTGTGTCGTCAGCAAATTTCACAATGGAGTTTGTGGTGTTTTCAGCCACACAGTCATGTTTGTAGAGTGAATAGAGGAGGGGGCTCAGAACGCAGCCCTGGGGGGCACCGGTGTTGAGGATGATGGTTGATGAGGTGCAGTTCCCTGCTCTCACCAGTTGTGGTCTGCCTGTCAGGAAATCCAGGACCCACTGACAGAGGGTTGAGTTCAAGCCCAGGTCCTTGAGCTTGATGATGAGCTTGGATGGGACTATGGTGTTGAATGCTGAACTGTAGTCTATGAACAGCATTCTCACATAGTTCCCCTGCCTTTTGTCCAGGTGTGTCGTGGCGGTATGCAATACGTGTGTGATTGCATCGTCGGTTGACCTGTTTGGGCGGTATGCAAATTGCAGGGGGTCTATAGTGGGAGGGGGGGGGGGGGATTATATGTGGTCTTTGATTAGCTTCTCAAAGCACTTCATGGCTATGGGGATGACGGCTACGGGCCGGTAGTCGTTGAGGCAGGCAGAGGCAGGTTTCTTTGGAACAGGGACAATGGTGGATTTTTTCAGACAGGTGGGGATGTTGGACTGTTCAAGGGACAGATTGAATATGTCTGTGAATACCGGTGCCAGTTGGTCATCACAGACTTTTAAGACGCAACCGGGAATGCCGTGTGGCCCTGTGGCTTTCCTGGTATTCACCCTCTTAAAGGTTCTCCTCACGTCATGTTCTGTTATTCTGAATGCTGAGTCTCCATTGCCAGTGGCCATACCCTCTTTCGCGGCGCCATGAAGACTGCTGTTTGAATTTGCAGCCTCAAACCGTGCGTAAAAGGTATTTCGCTCATTTGCCAGGGAGACATCAGCATTCACCATGGGGGGGCTGCCTTTATAGTCTGTCATGGTTCTGATTCCTTGCCATACAGCTCTGGAGTCCATCCATCTATCCATTTTCTACCGCCTATTCCCTTCGGGGTCGCTGGGGGCGCTGGAGCCTATCTCAGCTACAATCGGGCGGAAGGCGGGGTACACCCTGGACAAGTCGCCACCTCATCGCAGGGCCAACACAGATAGACAGACAACATTCACACTCACATTCACACACTAGGGCCAATTTAGTGTTGCCAATCAACCTATACCCAGGTGCATGTCTTTGGAGGTGGGAGGAAGCCGGAGTACCCGGAGGGAACCCACGCAGTCACGGGGAGAACATGCAAACTCCACACAGAAAGATCCAGAGGCCGGGAATGAACTCACAACTACTCAGGACCTTCGTATTGTGAGGCAGAGGCACTAACCCCTCTTCCACCGTGCTGCCCAGCTCTGGAGTCAGCCTGCTGAAATTGAAACTCCATTTTGTTTTCTGTATCTTCCCTTTGCCTGCTTCACTACACGCCTGACGTCATAGCACGCTGCCTTGTACGCGTGCATGTCGGCGGTCGCGCGCCCTCTGCTGTAGGCTGAGGTGCGCGCTTTCAAAGCCTCTCGGACCGATCTATCAACCCAGGGCTTCTGATTTGGAAAAACCCTTACTGTGTATGTGGGGACTATTTCCTCGACCAGTTTACCAACAAAGTCCAGCACAGTGTCTGTATATTCGTTAATGTTGTCTGTGCCCTCGCGGAACACGCTCCAATCTGTACAATCTAGCGCATCCTGGAGCGCGCTCTCTGAGTTCATAGACCAACGCTTGACTTCTCGCGTCACCACGGGCGCGCGCTTCAAACTTTGTTTATACACGGGTACGAGCAAGATGGCGAAGTGATCTGATTTAACGAAGGCTGATAAAGACTGTGACTTATAGCCACATTTGAATTGCGAGTAGCAGTGGTCTAGTATATTATCGCCTCGGGTAGGACAGGTCACATGTTGGTAATACCGTTTTAAGTTTCGCCTTATTAAAGTCCCCAGCAACATGAGCTGTCTGGAGTTTATTTACCTGGTCGTAGAGCTCCGAAAGTGCGGTCTCAACGTTGGCCTGGGGTAGAATGTATACACCGATGAGTATGACTGATGTTAGCTCCCTTGGTAGGTAGAACGGGCGGCATTTGATGATGAGAAACTC
>NC_084563.2:13219598-13307098 GCF_033978685.3 Nerophis lumbriciformis | reverse complement strand
ATATACACTAATAATGTATACATTAATTTAGTATTTGCATCAAATTACAGAAAAAAATAATGAGAAGCTGATGTATTGTTAATCGAAGTGCGTTCTCATCCAGAACAGGACTGTCTGGGGGATGCCCATCGTATCGTCACCCATTGATGGCATACAGCTGTTGCTTGTCGGGTGTACCTATTGTCCTGTCCAAAGAGTGTGTGTCTCTGCACTCTGTGATCACAACAATGGAGCCAGTAGGTTAAAAAAAAACTTCTCCCAGTCGAACATGCACACGGCATGCTGAAACATGTAGATGTCATGACGTCGGGGGCCATGTGTGGGGAGTACCATTCATTTATTTGACACGCATCAGGGTGAGGACACGTTGGCCCCCTGCAACATGCATGTGAGCGAGCGGCGCGGCTTGGTGCAGACGTGAAAGGTCACCGCAAAAGAAGAAAGAGCTTGACGGCGTGGGGCCTATAAGGGGAAAGAGAATCTCACCTATCAAGGTGTGACAGGCTGTCACCATGCGTTCGCCTGCAATAACGCCGCTTCTGGACCACACGTCAATACTCTGAACCACGACCATCATGGTGCAGCCACGTTACGGTTTCCACTCTTGCCCACCTGAAATAAAGACAAACTATTAAATAATACACTGCTCCAAAAATACAACCCACTTCCGCGGACTGAGTGAAATCAGATTAATGCTGTACTATTAAAAATGTACTATTTAAAATTACACCATTATATATCCTATATATATATATATATGTATATATATATATATATATATATATATATATATTAGGGATGTCCGATAATGGCTTTTTGCCGATATGCGATATTCTGATATTGTCCAACTCTTAATGACCTATACCGATATCAACCGATATATACAGTCGTGGAATTAACACATTATTATGCCTAATTTGGACAACCAGGTAGGGTGAAGATAAGGTCCTTTTTAAAAAAATTTATAAAATAAGATGAATAAATTAAAAACATTTTCTTGAATAAAAAAGAAAGTAAAACAATATAAAAACAGTTACATAGAAACTAGTAATGAATGAAAATGAGTCAAATTAACTGGTTTTTTTTTGTTTTGTTTTTTTCATGTATATATTCATTTCACACCATATTCATTGCACTTCTACATTTTTTATATTTTTATATATTTGCACATTGTTTTTCTAGCATGCACACATCGCACTGTATGGAATGGCCTCAATCTCGTTACCTTGCGTAATGACAATAAAGCTGATTCTGATTCTGATTCTGATTCTGATTAAAGGTTAGTACTATTAGTGGACCAGCAGCACGCACAATCATGTGTGCTTACGGACTGTATCCCTTGCAGACTGTATTGATATATATTGATATATAATGTAGGAACCAGAATATTAATAACAGAAAGAAACAACCCTTTTGTGTGAATGAGTGTGAATGAGTGGGGGAGGGAGTTTTTTTTGGGTTGGTGTACTAATTGTAAGTGTATCTTGTGTTTTTTATGTTGATTTAAAAAACAAACAAAAAAAAAACCCTGATATCGATAATAAAAAAAAAAACGATACCGATAATTTCCGATATTACATTTTAAAGCATTTATCGGCCGATATCGGACATCTCTAATATATATATATATATATATATATATATATATATATATATATATATATATATCCAAATGATGAGAATCAGGTGTCCTAATCATTTGGCCCGGCCACAGGTGTATAAAATCAAGCACTTAGGCATGGAGACTGTTTCTACAAACATTTGTGAAAGAATGGGCCGCTCTCAGTGATTTCCAGCGTGGAACTGTCACAGGATGCCACCTGTGCAACAAATCCAGTCGTGAAATTTCCTCGCTCCTAAATATTCCAAAGTCAACTTTATTATAAGAAAAGTGAAGAGTTTGGGAACAACAGCAACTCAGCCACCAAGTGGTAGGCCACGTAAACTGACAGAGAGGGGTCAGCGGATGCTGAAGCGCATAGTGCAAAGACTTTCTGCACAGTCAGTTGCTACAGAGCTCCAAACTTCATGTGGCCTTCCAATTAGCCCACGTACAGTACGCAGAGAGCTTCATGGAATGGGTTTCCAGCTCCATCTAAGCCATACGTCACCAAGTACAATGCAAGGTGTCGGATGCAGTGGTGTAAAGCATGCGTTCTCTGGAGTGATGAATCCGCTTTTCCATCTGGCAATCTGATGGACGAGTCTGGGTTTGGAGGTTGCCAGGAGAACTGTACATTTCGGACTGCATTGTGCAGAGTGTGAAATTTGGTGGAGGAGGAATTATGGTGTGGGGTTGTTTTTCAGGAGTTGGGCTTAGCCCCTTAGTTCCAGTGAAAGAAACTTTGAATGCTCCAGGATACCAAAACATTTTGGACAATTCCATGCTCCCAACCTTGTGGGAACAGTTTGGAGCGGGCCCTTTCCTCTTCCAACATGACTGTGCACCAGTGCACAAAGCAAGGTCCATAAAGACATGGATGACAGAGTCTGGTGTGGATGAACTTGACTGGCCTGACCTGAACCCGGTGATTTAGAACGGAGACTGAGAGCCAGGCCTTCTCGACCAACATCAGTGTGTGACCTCACCAATGCGCTTTTGGAAGAATGGTGGAAAATTCCTATAAACACACTCCGCAACCTTGTGGACAGCCTTCCCAGAAGAGTTGAAGCTGTAATAGCTGCAAAAGGTGGACCATATTGAACCCTATGGGTTAGGAATGGGATGGCACTTCAAGTTCATATGTGAGTCAAGGCAGGTGGACAAATACTTTTGGCAATATAGTGTATGTACACATACAGTACATATAGGCTTATGCAGTCGGCTTTCGGCCCCCAGCCAATTTTTTTTTTAGCCCAAGGTGGCTCCCAAGTCGAAAAGTTTGGACACCCCTGAATTAGATAACAGCCATCAGATTCATGCAGAAATGTTTTACTTCACAATAAATGCTTTGTGTTCAATGGGAATGGACCGTGAAGATTACGAGGCGGACTGCATGGTATAATATTATTGATATTGTCTCGTTTCCAACATTTGGAAGCAAAGGTTTCCATCCCAGCTTTAAATTCTGGCAGGGCGAAAGCCTTTTATATTGCGGAGATTTATTGCAGTGGTGTAGTAATCCTTCACAATGATTTGTTGCGAAATGAAGTGGCTGGCCTCGGCGCAACGGTGTGCGGGCGTGCACGTCGGCGTGGCGACGGCTGAGGGCTGCTCACGCGGTGCGCTATGCAAACATCGGCACAATAACGCCTTCTGCCATTTCACACCGCACGCTCGCTTTTAATGGATTTCCTCGCCGTTCCGTGCGGTAATAGCTGCGGCGCGCGCGGCCGTCATTGTGCACGGAGCTCCGTGGCGATAAACACCCTTCAATGTACCTCTGTCTCTTCCATTGCAGACTAATGTGGTCTTCGCACAGTCATTTGAATCGGGGGTCCTTTGTGCACGCCCACCAAGGTGACGGTGGTTGTGCACAAAGGTGGCTGTTGATGCTCTTCAAAATGGCCCGTCTCGTTTCTGAGAGCTCGACGTATCGTCACATCGGTGCATTACCATGGCGCTGGGGGCGAGGGATGATAAGGAAAACTCATTCGCATTCATCCATTCTCACGGAGCCATAATGGCTGCTTGAAGGGCTTCTGATAGAAGACATCTCTGCGTTATTTCATAAGGATGACAGAGAGGCCATGTCCAAGATTTGCATAAGAATAGGACCTGCACTGAAGACTAAGTATGTGAGACTAAGACGTCTTGGAGGCTGCTATACATGTTTGCAAAAAACACTCTTGTCAGCATTATTTAAAACATATGCAGTGTCATAAAAGTGTGTCTCAATTCCGTACTGATCAGGAACTTTCCTACTTACCTGGGTAAATAATGATTGGAGGTTGCGGGAAGAACCGTGGACACTCTTGTGATTTGGATCACATCGGACTGTCTGCCTCGCGGGATTTTTGAGGACCAGTCATAGACAATTTAGAGTGAAAAGCAAATTTTATTTTCACTCGCATACAAAACATTCTAACTTGGATTGTTTCCCTGGCTTCGAGACTCTCCCGAAGGACAGTGCGGCGAAGAGACAACAAACTCCCTTCTTGTCTCTCATGGACACACACCTGTTGTTGTTGACTTTGGACTTATCGGCTGCACAAGATCAAGGCCACGGAACAGAGACACACTGTAGGCTTACACGCAAACATGCATCCACAAAAATATACGCCCCAACCCAACGCCCTCGACGCAAATCCCATAGGGGTGATGGAAGGATGGTCAGCGCCGAGAGCTGCGGCCTGCCACCATTACCCCGCACTCCCTTCCCTCTGTTGCTAGATATCTCGAGATGTATGTTGTAATATGTATATGTGCTTTGCTATGGAGGTTTTTTCCCACTCCAGACTGGAGCCCCCTTAGGAGCCCAGTCTAGATTGTATTTTTTTTTACTCATCCTTCCCCAGCGTTTTACCTTTTTCCCCATCTTTTACGGGGCGCCTTGTGGCGACCCATCAGCGTTCCTGCTCTGTAACCCTGTGAACTGTTTGTTTGTCTAATCTTGAACGGGTTTGTGCTGAAAACGAAGTTTCATTGTACCTGTACAATGACAATAAAGATCTATCCATCTATCTATCTGTCTATCTGTCTATCTATCTATCTATCTATTGACAAAGATAGATATCTACATATATCCATACTTAAGAGTTATTTCTTTCTACAGTCATGTTGGAAATAACTAGTGTTTTCTCTTTGTGCTCTTTCTATTTTTTCTCCATCTCATGACCGAGGGTACACTGTGGACTACCTTGAGCTCGGAATGCAGGGAGTAGCAATACTCCCTTTTATTTGTTATCTCATCCTGCCTCTAGCTAAGGAGAACAATAGACATGTGTATTCGTTCTGGAGGGTGGGGGCGAGGGACATATTGAAGAACACAGCACTTGGGTAATGTTTTTCAGATCAACTTGGCTACGCAATTGAATGTGTTGTCCTAGGCTGGTGTCTCCAAAGCTTTGGAAATAAATTGCAAAATACCTATTCTGTTCTGGGTGATCATTTAAACTCAGCTTATATGTCATCAAAAGAATTTGGGATTGACCAGTAACTTAAATTCCCTTGGAGGAACATCTGGTCCAAACGTAACTCTATCTATCTATCTATCTATCTATCTATCTATCTATCTATCTATCTATCTAAAGTTCCCCCTCTGTTTCCACCAAATCTATCTATCTAAAGTTCCCCCTTTGTTTCCACCAAAAACTACCCGGGTAGATTTTGTTCTTCAGGAACCTTTCAACAGCATCGCCGTTTACAGAATGCTAGACCAGTGTTTTTTCAACCACTGTGCCGTGAGATATTGTCTGGTGTGCCTGTGGGAAATTATGCTACTTCACCTAATTGGTCAAAAAAATATTTTTTTTTGCAGATCAATAATTATAATCTGCAAATAATGTGCCGTTGTTTAGTGTAAAACTGGGCAGGGTAACCACGTAATACTCCACGTCAGTAGGTGGCAGCAGGTAGTTCATTGCTTTGTAAAAGTTGGAATGTGTCGGGTGAGACCACAGCGGGAGGCAGGGTGCAGGTAAAAAGGTATGTAATGCTTAAACCAAAAATGAACGAAAGGAAAAGGCAATGGCTTTGCAAAACGAAAGTCAAACTGGTATGCTTACCACATTTTTAAAAACACTGCTTCAAATTGTTCCGCCTCTGAGTGGGGTGGCACCTGGTGTGGCCTATCAGATTCTAGCACACTCCACCAAATAACAAAATAACTAGCTACACCTACTCAGTGGCCTAGTGGTTAGAGTGTCCGCCCTGAGATCGGTAGGTTGTGAGTCCAAACCCCGGCCGAGTCATACCAAAGTCTATAAAAATGGGACCCATTACCTCCCTGCTGGGCACTCATCATCAAAGGTTGGAATTGGGGGTTAAATCCCCAAAAATTATTCCCGGGCGTGGCACCACTGCTGCCCACTGCTCCCCTCACCTCCCAGGGGGTGAACAAGGGGATGGGTCAAATGCAGAGGACAAATTTCACCACACCTAGTGTGTGTGTGACAATCATTGGTACTTTAACTTTACTAAACTAAGTAGCTAAACAACTATCCAAATAACTAATTAGCCTAATGGACTAACCAAGTAACTGACTGGTTAATTAACAACCACAGACAAATACATAGCACTAACAAACTAACTATGGCAAATACATAACACAAACTAACAAACCAACCAATATATACTAACAAAATAACCAAGAGGTAGCTAAGCAACTATTCAACTTACTTACAACTTAACTAACAAACCAACAAAGTAAGTAATAAATGAGCCAACTATAAACTACAAACACGGGCAATTACATAACACTAACTAACTCTGGTTAGTTAGCTTATGTGTTATTTATTCGCCAAACAACCAACTTATTAACAAACTTATTTCAACTTATTATCAAATAAACTAGTAGACCAACTAACCAACCAATTAACAAACTAATTATTGAACCAACTATTAACCAACAAACACGGGCAATTAGATAACACTAACTAACTAACCACAGTTAATACAACACAACACACTCAGGAACGACTAAGTACACAGTATACTACTGAAGTGTAGTATTTAAGACACAGTAAGACTACGTTGTTTTTGGAGTCAACAAAAACTTCCGTTAGGTTTCTTGAAGTCTCTTAATTGTCGTCAGTGTAAACAAAAACTTACATTAGCTGCACTAAAGCCAATTTTATGAAAAGACATTTGATCGAACACTTCGATGCAAAAAGAAAGTTGTTTTTATTTCGTCAAAACTGTGTGGAATAAAAAAAGTACATTAGTTTGTTAAAGGTACCAGCGTGTGTATTGTCCTCCAGCCAATCACCTACCTGTGACCTTCTCCATGAGCACATTCTTCATTAGCATCCTCAACTTCCTGTCGGACTTCTTGCCAAGAGCGGCGTCCTTAGTGTTTGTCCTCGGCAAGTGTCTCCTGCAAGCAGGGACAGGAGCTGCCAGCGAGAGCTGGACATGAAGCTGGCCTGGAGGTGCTGCTCATTAAAAAAAAGACCACATTTCACCTCTGTGACCAAAGTTAGAGAAGGCCGAAAGAACTTTGCGTTCCAATGAAGCTGACGGCACAAACCAGATCTATATGAGACACTCCTATTCATATATATATATATATATATATATATATATATATATATATATATATATATATATATATATATATATATATATATATATATATATATATATATATATATTGTTGCGTTTGGACCAGTTGTTCCTCCCAGGGAATTCAAGTTTCTGGCCGTCGCTCCCAAGCTCTTTACGACACTTAAAGCTGAGTAAAAGAACCACCAGAGACAGAATAGGTATTTTGTAATATATTTGCAAAATTTTGTAAATATAAATGAGACCAGTCCAGCATAGAACATTCAATCGCGCCGCTAAGATGGTCTGCCACCCCTCCCATGAAAAACCCTCTCCTCTATCAAGTCTCTCTCCCTCCCACCCTCGCAGTCTTGTCCCTCCAGCCCAAACACATGCCCATTGTCCTCCGCACCTGGACATAAGAATAGATAAGAGGAAGGAGTATCTCTCTTTCTTACATTCCACACTCAAGGTTAGCACACAGTATTTGCAGACAACCAAAAGACCACAATTGGAAGAAAAACACTAGCTGTTTTGTAATATGATTATGAAATTAAAGAAGTAACACTTAAATACGGATATATGTAAATATCTGCCTCCGACAATATATATATATATATTTTTTTTTTTTCTTTTTTTTTTTTCTTCTTGCAAATCAGCACAAACGCTCAGAATAGATGCTTCTTTTTTGGAATAATTACACATTCAACCTCGTCAAAAAGACCCGTTAGCAACCCAAGTAAGTTTTTAAATCTCTCAAATTCCGACTGGTGCGTATATATTTTATGATCAGTTCCCAAAATGCCACCCAAGCTGCCTTTTAAGCGTTCATCTTTGTCACTAAAAGAACATACGGGATGGTCATACCAACCTCCGCTGTGTTCCAAATTTATCATTTTTAATTAAACTGGCACGGGGACAAATGGGCCTTAACGGATCACTAATGAGCCAACTCGTTATTTATCACCAATGGGGACTATTGGTTGTTTTTTTTAACCGTGTGGTTCTCAAACAAGAGGATACTTTAGGACGAACATTTACAAAAAAAATGACACAAGATTGTAACATTTACTAAGTGTCAGAATTAGTCTGAGTCCTTCCCATATGTTCCTTTATTTGTGGCGGACTGCCACATATAGGTTTGGCTCAGTTTGAGACCAGGAAAAAAAACCTCAAGCAACAACAAGCGCATATGAACACGTTACTTGTCATAGTGGGGCGCATCATACTCCATGAGTGCGTGTTTTGTCTACAAGCCTGGAGGCTGCTCCGCTCACCGTCCCGTCCTTGAGTCTCTTTGGTGAGCAGAATAAGGAGCCTTATCTATTTAGTGTGGCTGTCGTCATAGATATGCAGAACGTATGCTGATCATCAGAACGCCCGCAATACTGGGAGGAAAAGATGCAAATATATCAAGTTAGCACACGCACTGTGATCTATCAAGACTGGTCACTGATCTGCAGGTGCTATTTTGCATCTTTATTTAGTATGTCTGTAAAGTGCGCGCAAACTGACAATTACGCTCATAACTGTGAGAAAGAAACAATCGTGCTACAATAGACAGACGATGGACAGAGAATCCTCCGTATTTGGATTGTCAGAAAAAAATACATATATTAAACTAGTGTTGTCCCGGTACCAAAATGTATTTCGATACTTTTCGGTACTTTTCGATACTTTTCTAAATAAAGAGGACCACAAAAAATGGCATTATTGGCTTTATTTTAACAAAAAATCTTAGGGTACATTAAACATATGTTTATTATTGCAGTTAAGTCCTTAGATAAAATAGTGAACATACAAGACAACTTGTCTTTCAGTAGTAAGTAAGCAAACAAAGGCTCCTAATTTAGCTCCTGACATATGCAGTAACATATTGTGTCATTTTCCATTCTATTATTTTGTCAACATTATTAAGGACAAGTGCGATAAGGTGGCGACTTGTCCAGGGTGTGCCCCGCCTTCCGCCCGATTGTAGCTGAGATAGGCTCCAGCGCCCCCCGCGACCCCGAAGGGAATAAGCGGTAGAAAATGGATGGATGGATGGATTAAGGACAAGTGGTAGAAAATTAATTATTAATTTACTTGTTCATTTACTGTTAATATCTGCTTACTTTCTCTTTTAACATGTTCTATCTACACTTCTGGTAAAATGTAATAATCACTTATTCTTCTGTTGTTTGATACTTTACATTAGTTTTGGATGATACCACAAATTTGGGTATCAATCCGATACCAAGTAGTTACAGGATCATACATTGGTCATATTCAAAGTGAGCTTATAAACATAATATACACTTTTAAAAAAGCGAAAAAAGATTTTGTGATGCAAAAAAATATTGATGTAATCATAGTAGTATCGACTAGATACACTCCTGTACTTGCTATCATTACAGTGGATGTTAGGTGTAGATCCACCTCCGGCGTTTGTACTTTTTAGAGACAGTATAGTACCGAATATGATTCATTAGTATCGCGGTACTATGTGAGCGCTTTGAGTATCTAACAATAGAAAAGCGCAATATAAAATCTAATCCATTATTATTATTATTATACTTGTACCGGTATACCGTACAATCCTATATTAGACACATCCTCTATTCAGCAATATAATTTTATAATTTTATAGCTGACTTATGGGGCTGATTAAAACAAATTCAATTATTCCTTTTTCATTTAGGAAAAATATTATTAGAATGTATCTCCTATGTGGAAAAAAAATCCAATCTGCATTTTCTTGTGTTTGTATCATTCCAGACGCATGAATTTGCTGCTGTTGAGATGGCAGAGCGCACAATCAGTACGCTAAAAATTGTTTCTGTTGTCAATAAATTACGAGGTGTTACAGATTATAGACGGTTGGAGGGCATAGAAATGTTTAGAGATGATCTTGATCTCAAGATCATCTCTAACTATACCTGAATCGGATTGAATCTGCGGAATATGATGGGATGCTGATATCTGGCGTAGTTGATGAGCGAACAATTTACCAGCTTTATTACCATGTTCATGGAACTGAGATCTTGAGCTGATCCTGATTTGTTCAGTACCACGGTCTGTCGCAAGGACATCAAGTTCTGCCTGTAGAGAGAGCCCTTCCTTATCAGTGTCTGGGTTTGATAGGTAGAGTACAAGTTATCCAACAGAGATATGCGTTGTGTCAAACCAGTAAGAGTTTTATCTCACAACTTGTGTAGGATATTATTTCTCCCCTAATGTATGCCTTCAGTGCATTCCAGAGTACAGAGGCTGACATCTTTTTCCAGAATACAAAAAAAATATATTCGACGTGAAACAAAATCCACAAATCATATATTTAGACGCCATGGCTCACGTATGGTTGTCAGGTTTTTGTGACAATTGCATCATTTTGCATATACTGTAGATATAGAGGAAAGTAGTCAACTAGAAAGTAGTCAATGCGGGTGAAACTGGGATTAAAAAAAACGCCATTCTTCTGAAACTGAAAATTCTTCCATAAAAGACTGAATTACTCTTAGCGAACCTTGATGGTGGTCAAGTTTTGGGTGATAAGCGGTCAAACTGGGGATCGAGCCGAAAGTTAAAGTCTCTGTCAGGTTAAAACACTTATGACATCTATTAAACAAGACAAGAAGCAAGGAATCAAACAGAGACGTAATTAAATTAGGCTCAATGAGGAGAAACGCGTACACCTGTACCCTTGTACAGTGTTCCACGCTCTGACGAAAGATTGTATTGTCTTTTATTTGGACTTTCCCTAATTACATGGCAACAGCTGTTTCTAAGGGAGGGGGGGGGTCGTAAACAGCCATCGCCTTTGATTACAAACAGTTCAAAGAAAAGGTCGTAAACCAGTTCAAAGAAAAGGTCGTAAACCAGTTCAAAGAAAAGGTCGCCTGGAGGGGAGTCTGGTCCTGCTTCATCTCCACTTTGTAGTTGTCGGGTCAAGACAAAATCTTTCTGTGGATTACAATACATTAAAGAAACAGAACACCTTCATGTTGCTTCCCATCCTACACAGTGGAGTTTTACAAGCCTTCTTCTTGGTAGGATCAAAGACAGCTTTTGTCTGTTCGCCGGGAACTCATTGAAACACAAAGTTTTGTGATAACTTCGATACAATTATTCTGACAGTCTCCTCGAAGTAATAAATAGTACATTGAAAAAGACGTAGTTGGGGGCATAAACATTCACAAGGGCTACTGGGGTGTTGGAAATCTGGCCAGTGGCGATACCATACCTCCCATTAGGATCAGAAATACTATTCGAGTGTACAAAAGGAACAGATTTATGTAGCAAAACGGCAACTCCCCTCGATTTGCCCGAAAATGAAAAGTGGTGAGTCTGTCCTATTCATCCTCTTCTCATCCTAAAGTGGGCAGAAGGTTTAAGGTGAATCACCTGCAAAAAGATTACCTGGGATGATGTAATAACTTATTCCGTTTTATAGGATTATTAAGCCCTTTGCAATTAAAACTGGTAAACCTAAGACCTGCTGGACGTTGCTATTAGATTAGGCTGAGTCATAGTAAAAAGATGCAAACATCAAATAGACAGTGTACAAAAATACAAGTCTGTGGTAAAACTTTAAAAAAATTGCTTGACTGATGCACAGAAAAGAAAAGCAAAACAGGTCACATTTCCACGGACGTCCCGCTAAGCACGCCTTGCACCGACCATGCTCAGCCGGAAGTCCAAGTAGATTTTCAGTTTACTCGTATTTTCCTCGGTGTACATTTATTTTTATTTTTTTGGGGTGATTTCCCTCTGTGCGGTGCGACACGACCGGCTGGCTCTGTGTTTTCCTTGGAAACGCCGGAGACGAAAATGGCGCGCTTTGCTTTGCAGAACGTAGACTTTCTTACCTCAGCCAAAAAGGTTATGTTGTCGCCAGGGTTTATTTGTGTGTTTGTTAGCAACATAAGTCAAACAGTTATGGATTAATTTTTATAAATTCTTCAGGAAATCTCCAAAACAACAATTCCTGATGTCAGTTTCAAACACTGATGACATATATTAAACAAGACAAGAAGCAAGGAATCAGACAGAGACAGAATACAATTTGGCTCAATGCTGGCACCAGCTCACATGGATTTGTACAGTTCTACCACGCTCTGACGAAAGATTGTTCGCCTCCTCTTTTATTTGGACTTTCCCTGATTACATGGCAACGGCTGTTTCTAAGGGAGGGGGGTCGTAAACAGCCGCTGCCTTTGGTTACAAAACAGTTCAAAGAAAAGGTCGTAAAACAGTTAAAAGGAAAAGCCCCTGGTGCTTGGGCCGGTCCTGCTTCCTCTCCACTTTGTAGATCTCGGGTCAAGACAATGTGGATTACAATACATCAAAGAAACAGAACACCTTCATGTTGCTTCCCATCCTACAGAGTGGAGTTTTGCAAGCCTTCTGCTTGGTAGGATCAAAGATAACTTTTGTCTGCTCGCCGGGAACTCATTGAAACACAAAGTTTTGTGATAACTTAGATACAATTATTCTGACACCTCTCATCTACTAGTAACAGTCTTTCCTTCATGCTTACGTGCAATCATTCCATTATATTTAATAGAATCTTTGAATCTTTGGCATCAAGCCTCTCCCTGGAGGTGACGCTAGCCTGAAACACGGTCTCGCGCTGGATTTTTCAGACCCGGCCAACGCTAAAGCGCCAGAAAAAAACTACACACCAAGTTTTTGTTTGATACCGTCACCCGTCACGACGTTATTGTGAAGACTTTGAAACCGAAATCTACAATACCGTTACACCCCTACTCATTAGGGGTGTAAAGTCCAAATGTAATATTTCTGCACTTGACGGCAGACAATGAAGATGGCGCACCCCTATCATACATATGCATATAAATATTTATAATGCAATGTATTTCTTTCAGCGGTACGACCGTCTCTACAAAAGCGTCCTGTGCCAAAGTAAATGCCAACTCAGCGCTTTCTGACAGAGAGCTCTGCAGGAAAGTCTGCTCAGAATATTAACAACCTCTGCAGGCGAGCATCATGCACATTCATAGCCAAGCATCAGACATGAGTCAGCTGATTTGTTTCCTTCCTTTGTTTTGTACTTTAGTGGGAGTTTTTCTTTCACAAGTCGGCCTGTTGGAGCGAACTGAATCTGAACCTCATGCTGTTGGACAGGAGAGGTAAAGTGCATCTCCTGATACGAATGTAGTAGAGATGCGCGGATAGGCAATTATTTCATCCGCAACCGCATCAGAAAGTCGTCAACCATCCGCAATCCACCCGATCTAACATTTGATCAGAACTGCATCCGCCCGCCATCCGCCCGCATCCGCCCGTTGTTATATATCTAATATAGACGATGCAAGGCATTAGTGAGGTTATAAAGCTTTTGCCTGTTAAAGAAAGGAGACTGATCCAACGCAGCACAGACATTCGCGTGCCACGCTGTCACGACCCAGACGCACACCAGTGCGCAATCATATGGGAGCCGCGCTGAGCGCACCTCCAAGCGCGTCTCACTGCCGGCGACGGCCGGGTATATGGGCCCGACGCTCCAGCGCCATCCATTTTCAGGGCTAGTTGATTCGGCAGGTGGGTTGTTACACACTCCTTAGCGGGTTCCAACTTCCATGGCCACCGTTCTAGCTGCTGTCTATATCAACCAGGGTGAGCCCCACCCCTTTCGTGAGCGCACTGCGCGCGGAGTGACCCCTGTTACGCGCCCCCGGCAACAGGGGTGGCGGGCAGGTAAGCTGCGCGGGCGGAGCGCGCGGAGTGACCCCTGTTACGAGCCCCCGGCCACGGGGGTGGCGGGCAGGTAAGCTGCTTACCTGCTGCGCGTGACGCCGGCCGCGGCGAAGGCGGACGAGGCGGGGTGTCGGTGCGGTGGACGCGGTGGTGACCCTGGACGTGCGTTGGGCCCTTCTCGCGGATCGCCTCAGCTACGGCTCCCGGTGGGGCCCTCTCGGGGGTAGGGGCCTCGGTCCCGGACCCCGGCGAGGCGTCGGGGGCCTTCTCCGCTCCGTAAAAGTGTCCATCTCTTTTTTTTTTTCTTCTGTTGTGGCATATGCAGCAGGTGCCTGCTCGTTTTTCGTATGTGGGTAACAACATTTAACTGTGTATATATATTTCCGAATTGGTTTAACTGCCACCCGCCTGAATCTATTTAAAATCTAATTTTTTTTAATTTCAATCGCCCGACCCGACCCGACCCGACCCGCTGATAAAATCTCATTTTTTAAAATTTCATCCGCCCGATACGCGGATAATCCGCGGACTCCGCGGTTGTGCCCGCAAACCGCGCATCTCTAGAATGTAGGCATCTTGTCTGACAGAGTTCTGTGCTAACATCACATAGGTGAAAAATCTTCCCACAGTTAGACTGACTTTAGGAATTTTGCCCATCATCCACAATCCTCATGTAACACGTCTTTCCCTTTTTTTGTGTTCTAAATAGTGAAAAACTGCTAGCAAGACGCGGCTAACCATGCAGGTAATGCATACTTGCCAACCCTTGTGCTAATATTGTATGGGATTAATATTAATATGGTCATATCTCTTGCTTCTAGTCAGGACCCGAGCAGCAGCATTGTTGATGTACTGCAGCTGCTCTACAGCTCGTTTAGAGAGTCCAGTGAGAGTGTGTACTCTGATTTGCGCTAATATTGTCTGGGTTTGACATCGGACTCGGCCAGTATTCAACGCTCAGCTATCGGGTGTGGTACCAAAAGTGACAACGTGGTATAGATCAGTGACGTGCAGTCACTAGAGGCAGGTGAGGCGGGGCCTCACCTGCCATCATGGAAAGAAAAAAAATGTATTAAATTGTTATATGTATCCAGTGATTATACTATAAAGTTATTTTCCATTTAACTTCACCAGTTTTAGATAATTTTTATTTAAAATCGCTGAATTTTCACATTTGCCGTTCAAATTCTGAGAAGAGACTTGCTGTGATCAGCAGCCAGTTGAGGCACGTCACTCAGTTGTGCCTCACCATGGATTGCGCAATGACTCGGCTAACTGCTGGCCTGCTGTGCAGTGACACCGTATTGCTATATGAATTATATTATACATTTCCATAGTTTAGTTAGCTGAGGTATATAATGTACAGTGTATTTTGTCAACAACTGTATGTGTGTATAGTATTTCTTGTGCTGAGCAATCATAAAACTGCTGCGAAGACGCACTGGCTGAGGCTCGCAGTAATCCCGCCTCCTGGTGGCAGAGAATGCACCCCCGCCGTAGAATGCACCCCCTGACGGGAGTGTTATATCAACTAAGGCCCACACTTAAACTTTCCACGTGCAAGATTGAATCTATTTAAAAGTTATTTAATAAGAAGCCAAAAAGTGCAAAAACAATAATGTTCGTGTTGGAGGAGTTGTGAATGACAGGGCCACAAAATTAGGTACACCTCCAGACTGCAGCACGGATTTCATATTTCATTCATTCACAACTCCTCCAACACGAACATTATTGTTTTTGCACTTTTCCGCTTCTTATTGAGCTGCTGCATTTTTTGGTTGGGTTTTTTATTTTTATTTTTATTTTTTTTCAAGTTTATTCACAATGCCATATAACAATTACAATAGTAGTGAATATCATCATTTTAAAGATGTTGGTACGTGAAAGGGGCCCCAAATAAGCTAGAAGAAGCTTTTGACAGGGGGTCCAGAGGACAGTATATACATGGAATGATGAAACATGGTAGCAAGCACAACAACAAAAAACAAAACAAAAAAAACAACGTTATATGATTAACACAAGATAATAGTACTAAAGCAAGCATACACATACATACATACATTCATTCAACCATGCAAAACCCAACAGTAGTCTACCCCACATGAGGCATTAAATATAGGTGGTTAATAGGTAAGTTTTCAGTTTCTTTTTGAAGTTGGAGAATGGATACAGCATCTTGTTGGGTTGTTTATTTATTTTGAGTAACTTCTACATTTCTAAAAGGGGAGGAATGTAATAGAGTGATCTATGTTTGTCTGCCTGGTTAATGTTGGCTCTAGCGTACTGGGGTTACTTTTTGGTTGGCCAAGGATTTACGTGGTGTTGCGCACCTGACGTCAAGTGTGTTGAGTCTGTTCTGAAGTCGACAGTAAAGAGACGTACTTCATCACCTCGCCTGGTTATTGCCTCCAACCCAATATATTACATAAAGGTAAGACCATAATAACATTTTTTTATTAAATGTGCTTTTTTGTGTGCTACAGTTTGTATGTGTAAAGTTAAAGTTAAGTTAAAGTACCAATGATTGTCACACACACACTAGGTGTGGTGAAATTTGTCCTCTGCATTTGACCCATCCCCTTGTTCACCCCCTGGGAGGTGAGGGGGGCAGTGGGCAGCAGCGGCGCCGCGCCCGGGAATCATTTTTGGTGATTTAACCCCCAATTCCAAGCCTTGATGCTGAGTGCCAAGCAGGGAAGAATGCTGGTATGAGCTTTTAAACATAACCCGTTAACTGCTGCCAATCAAATGGTGAATAAGATACTCTTTAGGGTTCATATGTTTGTAAATCTGACTGTGATGAAGTCAGTGCCTCACCAGCCATCAACCTCACCGCACGTCACTGGTATAGATGCATGCTGCACGTTGTTACGATTCAGGTGTTCACAGTCCAAGTTAGTTAGTGCGTGTCGTCCTCCACATGGCTTCAAACGGCTGCTGCAAACTGACACGTGGCATCAACGAGGCCTCTGGGTTGCCCGGCTGGACCGTTTCATGCACCAAAGTGCTACTTTGCGACGTGTTACTTAACCAGTCAGCCTTGTGAACGCGAGCAGAGCTCCTGCAGGTGCTAAACAATTAATACTTAGACACACACACACACTGGGCATAAACTGATTGTTTCTTTTGATTATTGTCTCTGTTGGCCGATTCCTCCAACTTCCATCCCTGTTATTGATCAGTTTGAGTTGATATTTAATAGCGTGTTTTCCAGCTGTGGAACTTTCATGATGTGCTTCAACAAGCAACGTAACACACCTGGGGTTTGACATGCATGCTTCTTAGGGAGTGCGTGCGATGAATAACTTGCTGAAGCAGGACTAGAAAAAGTATGCGAGGAAGCTAACGGGGCAGAAATTGAAGAACGAGTTGGCTAACTGTTAAATCTGGCTGCCCGGATTCTCATCCGTGTGACCCGGTGCCAGCAAAGTCAACAAACCGCACCATCCGTGTCTCCAAGTCGGTCCCTGGAGGGGCTTCTCATGTGTGTTCAGTCGTCCAAATTTCCCCTGAGGAGAAAATGTGTGACCCGGAGCCTGGACAACAACCTCACTATTATTTGCTATGGTGGGTGTGTGTGTTCTTGTATTTCTACCCTTCTTGAGACATCAACAAGGAACAGTAGCTTCCATATGAGGAGGTGTGAACAAGTTAGGACATAAATCATGGTCCCAATACGGAAAACCATTGCATCTAATAGAGAGCGAAATACTAGAGTCCGTGAACATTGCTCGGTGTCGCCATGGAAACGACGGAGACGAAAATGGCGCGCTTTGCTTTGCAGAAAGTAGACTTTCTTACCTTAGCCAAAAAGGTTATGTTGTCGCCAGGGTTTGTTTGTGTGTTTGTTAGCAACATAACTCAAACAGTTATGGATTAATTTTGATACATTCTTCAGGAAATCTCCAAAATAACAATTTCTGATGTCAGGTTCAAACACTGATGACATGTATTAAACAAGACAAGAAGCAAGGAATCACCAGCTCACACGGATTTGTACAGTTCCACCACACTCTGACGAAAGATTGTACGCCTCCTCTTTTATTTGGACTTTCCCTGATTACATGGCAACAGCTGTTTCCAAGGGAGGGGGGTCATAAACAGCCGCTGCCTTTGGTTACAAAACAGTTCAAAGAAAAGGTCGTAAAACAGTTAAAAGGAAAGGTCCCTGGTGCTTGGGCCAGTCCTGCTTCCTCTCCACTTTGTAGATCTCGGGTCAAGACAATGTGGATTACAATACATCAAAGAAACAGAACACCTTCATGTTGCTTCCCATCCTACAGAGTGGAGTTTTGCAAGCCTTCTGCTTGGTAGGATCAAAGATAACTTTTGTCTGCTCGCCGGGAACTCATTGAAACACAAAGTTTTGTGATAACTTAGATACAATTATTCTGACACCTCTCATCTACTAGTAACGGGGCAGAAATTGAAGAACGAGTTGACTAACTGTTAAATCTGGCTGCCCGGATTCTCATCCGTGTGAGCCGGTGCCAGCAAAGTCAACAAACCGCACCATCCGTGTCTCCAAGTCGGTCCCTGGAGGGGCTTCTCATGTGTGTTCAGTCGTCCAAATTTCCCCTGAGGAGAAAATGTGTGACCCGGAGCCTGGACAACAACCTCACTATTATTTGCTATGGTGGGTGTGTGTGTTCTTGTATTTCTACCCTTCTTGAGACATCAAGAAGGAAAAGTAGCTTCCATATGAGGACCGGTGAACAAGTTAGGACATAAATCATGGTCCCAATACGGAAAACCATTGCATCTAATAAAGAGCCAAATACTAGAGTCCGTGAACATTGCTCCAAAGTCAGGATTTTTTGTTGATTTAATGTGCGTACAAAATTAAACATTGACAGGTGCAAAGGCAGCAATATATGATAAAACAAGAGGGCAGCTAAAGAAGGACTTCCCTATTCATCCCCGAAAAAACCCGCCAGGTGAATGGCTGATTTTACGACTTCCGGTGCTGACGTAAGACAACCCATGTCCCATATGTGACCACAGGATGAACAAATACACTACGGTACTAAGACTATAGTGGCCATTAACAGTTAGCTTCTACAGCTGGGTTGCCCAAAGGGCGGCACAGTCCGTGACTTGTTTGTCATCAGTGTCAGAGTGGGTTGGTGACGAACCCCAAGATGCAGAGATGGCGGCAGGCATTGAGCAGGAAAACATGATTTAATTTAACACTATAACCAAAAACAAACAAAAGGATACAAACAAAAGGCGCGCACAAGACGGAGAACAAACTTGGCTATGAATAGAAACTAGCACAAAGGCTAAACTATGAACAAGAAACAAAAACACTTACTGTGACACGAATAAACAAAACTCACGTGGCAAGAAACGAGCAGGATGAACTATGACATGAGCAGAGTGAACAGAAGTAGACAGAGCTACAACGACAAGTATTAATGACATCGACAAGTATAAGTGACACTGACCTCGACAATCATTAGCGACATTGACAATACTCCAGCACTGACTGGAGGGAAAAGCAGGTCTAAATAGTAGCTGGCTGATTGACACCAGGTGTGGCCAGGTGCCAATCAGCCACAGCTGAGGGGACACAGTACTCAGGGAGACAAGTCGGAAATAACCAAAATAAGAGCGCCGACAGGAAATAAAGACAAACAGAAGAAAAACTCAAAACATAGCTAAACTGTCAGTGACAAACCTGACAATCAGCCTTAAGCACATTACAAAAAACTAAAAATAAGAGATCTCATTTGCACTCCTGGTGGTGAAATCTATCAAAATGAGGGTGGTCCCAAAAAGGAGGGATTTTTCAAATTGACTGTGTGTCGGTTTTAAAAGTGCTCCCCCTCTGGTCAACATATGAAATAACAAGTGTGTGTGAAAATGTGAAGTGGTCCCCCTCTGGCCAACATATGTAATAAAAAGTGTGTAAGAAATTGAAATGCGCCTCCTTTGGCCAAAATGTATTTAAAAAAATAAATAAAAACGCACATAGAGACATACTGTAATAACTTAGATGAAAAACCAATTACAAACAAAAAAATATATTTTTTTTTACTAAAAGCAGTCTTTTTCTCACAATGTGTCGACTTTTTTTTTATAAAATTCGGAACAATTTTCCATATTCTTTCTGTTTCTGTAATATTGCAATATTTCTTTGTAAAATTAGGACTTTTTTTAATGTAAAATGTGTACTTTTTAATGCAAAATGGTGACATTTTGTCATATAAAATTCTGACTTTTATCACAATATTGTTTGTTGTGCTTGTAAAATAGTGACATTTTTTGAGTAAAATTATGACTTGTCATAATTTTGCCTAGTAAAATTCTGATTATTATTATAATATTGCCAACATTTGAAAGTTTTCTTATACAAATTGTGACGTTTGTCGAGAAAAATTAGGACTTTTTTAATGTAAAATTTGTACTTTTTAATGGAAAATGGTGACATTTGTCATATAAAATTCTGACTTTTATCACAATATTGCCAATTTGTTCTAGTAAAATAGTGACATTTTTTGAGAAAAAATGACTTTTGTCATTTTGCCTAGTAAAATTCAGATTATTATTATAATATTGCCAACGTTTTAAAGTTTTCTTATAAAAATTCATAAAATTGTCAAAATGTTAAGCTTTTATTGTAAAACTGCGACTGTTATTGTGTAAAATTCCAACTTTTATAATAATATTGCACAAATGTTCCGTTCTTTTTGTAAAATTTTGACTTGCGTTTAGTAAAATTACGACTTATTATAATACTGCCAAAATTCTAAGTTTTTCTTGTGAAATTGGCGGCATCATCTCCAGGGAGAGGCTTGATGCCGCAGCACATCCAAGGTGATCCAAAGTGTTTATTAAATATCATGGAATGCTTACACTTGCCGGAGATGTCTTGTTGGAAGTGGTGCCTCATATATTATTTATTATTATTCTTCGGTCAATCGTCAACAAAATAAACAAACTGTTGTACATTCATAGATTGAAAATGAAAATGTTGCAGACCGTAAGGGTTTAGGCTGAAGTTGAACACTTATTGCGCCTAACCCTATAAACAATGTCAAGTACAAGAAGAACTTCCGAAAATTATGAAATGTCCTTTGTACAACATATGAATACACATTATACACAACATAAACACAGTTCAATTATATACACAGTAAAGGCATGTGAAATATCCTTATACACGTGTTAACCTTTGTACCAATTTATATACTATATACAAACAATTATACCTCCATTATTATTTATATACCACATTTAGTATTTTAATTAACATTGATCATATTATTAACTACTGTGTTGATTCAAGAGTGATATATTGGTATGGTCATGATAATCTGCCTAATTTACAATTCTAATCGCTTTCTTTTGAAGTAAGAATATAGAGTTGATGTTTGTTTTGTAATTGTTATCCCAGATTTCAACACAATAATTAAGATAAGGGAGATTAGTCATCACCAAAACATTAGTAAAAAAAAAAGATATCTAGCAAAAGTGGTCATTTTCTGCAGTACAAACCAGACCAAAAGCAACTTTGTTGTATCAACAGCAGCCACTCGCTCTTTCTCACTTGCGCCAACACATGCACATATGGCACTTAGCCAGTGATGCGTTTACAGCCACACAAAAAGTTGGACAACTCCAACACCACACATAAAGTGTCAGATCCCAGATTTCAACACAATAATTAAGATAAGGGAGTACGAAAGAATTATATAACATGTTAAGAGCCTTTTGATTTACGGAGTTTTTGATTTTATGTAACATAGCAATATTTTTTGCCATCTTTGTCTTAAGTATATTTATGTACAGTTTCCAATTTAATTTATCATCTATGTAGATTCCCAAAAATGTTGTTGAATACTCCCTTTCTATCTCCATATCAATATATATAACATATACATGTACTGATCTTACTTTAGAAGACATCGATGGATTGTGTACATTGTCAGGTTCAAACACAAGACAAGAAGCAAAGAATTAAACAGAGACAGAATTCAATTTGGCTCAATTTGAGGAGAGACGCCTGGACACTGTACCCTTGTACAGTGTCTCAGCACGCTCTGTCAAAAGATTGTACGCCTCCTTCTTTTATTTGGACTTTCCCTGACCACTGTCAGGTTTTTCACGGACAGTTTAGTTATGTTTTGAGTTTTTTCTCTGTCTGTCTTTATTTCCTGTAAGCGCTCTTATTTTGGTTCTATTTCCTGCTTGTCTCCCTGAGTGCTGTGTCCCCTCAGCTGTGGCTGATTGGCACCTGGCCACACCCGGTGTCAATCAGCCAGCTACTATTTAGTCCTGCTTTGCCCTCCAGTCAGCGCTGGAGTATTGATTGTCAATGCCATTAATACTTGTCGTTGTAGCTGTGTCTACTTCTGTTCACTCTGCTCATGGCATAGTTCCTTCGTGTCACAGTAAGTGTTTTTGTTTCTTGTCCACAGTTAGCCTTTGTGCTAGTTTTTGTTCATAGCCAAGTTTGTTCTCTGCCTTGTGCGCGCCTTTTGTTTGTACCCTTTTGTTTGTTCTTGTTTTAGTGTGACAAGCACATGGCAACAGCTGCTTCCAAAGAGACGGAGTTGTAAACAGCCATGGCCTTTGATTACAAAAACAGTTCAAAAGAGTTAAAAAAAAGAGGTTCATAAAAGAGTTCCAAAAAGCAGTGCATGGAGGGGAGTCAGGCCCTGCTTCCTCTCCACTTTGTAGTTCTTGGGTCACGACAATATATTTCTGTTGATTACAATACATGAAAGAAACAGAACACCTTCATGTTACTTTCCATCCTACACAGTGGAGTTTTACAAGCCTTCTTCTTGGTAGGTTCAAAGACAGCTTTTGGTCTTCTCGCCGGGAACTCATTTCAACACAAATTTTTTGTGATAACTTAGATAAAATTATTTTAACATACATGTAGCTCCGTGCGCTGTCATGCAGGCAATCATCTGCAGGTGTAGCATGCCAACTTTTCACAGGAGTTCCCCAAGAGAATGTTAACTTGCTTTTCCTTTCCTCAATAAACCCAGGGTATCGATTCCTTTTTTCATCTTACTTGTCTTTTCCAGAAGATGGAGGTTTTTACTTGTGTAGCGACTGTCCTCCTGTAGTCGCTGAGGTATCGGGTGTGCTACATCTTAACGATATTGTCCAGACCATGTGAGTTTTAATAGAAAAACAAATGTTACAAAACAAAACATGACTTTACTGGTAAGAGAAGCAAACAACTGCTGCTGGTACACAAAGGAGGTTTTAGTGCATGCGTGTGAAGAGCTAGAAAAAACCTGCTTGGTCTCCCAGCTAACATCTGATTCCTAATAGAGATGTGACGTTCGCGAACGAATGCGAGCCATTTGATTGAGAGACGTTTTTAATGCACTTAAAAATATGGCGTCATCCGACGAGCAAATGGACTGGAAAATGAGTCGGGAGTCAAACAAAATATATTACTTTATCTTGTTTGGTGTGGCGGCTAATATGAAGCCGTACATTAAGGAGAAAACCCTAAACGTAGTTAAACCGGATGTATAGAGTAGCGCTTTTATTTTGAAGCCAGAAACGTTTGTGATTGTTTTGAGAAAGTGTCTAGACATGCCGACCGTCTTTCCTTTCTGTTGAGCTTTTATGTCATCTTGCTTACTAGATCAGTCACAGTAACAATCTAAATGTCATGTTATCACTGCACCTTAACTGTAATCTAAACACCACCCACCTCCGACTGACGTGCGCAGCAGGTGTTGGCTGCAGGGATGTCCCCCTCTTCTCACGGCGAAAAATAATCCTTTCTTGTCGGGAGAACAACATGCCATGGCTTTGAAACTGATATTTCCATAAGGTAGACCTTCCTTTGTCCGTTTCTGCTCGCTTGTGGCTCACCGGTAGCAAGTAAACTGCAGCCAAGTTCTCCCGGTACGGCATGGCCCGAGTGTCAAAAAGGACGCGTGTGCGTTAATCATTACTAATACATATATATGTATATATACATACATATATACATGTGTGTATATATTTATACATACTAGGGTTGTACGGCATACCGGTATTAGTATAGTACCGTGATACTAATGAATCATTTTCGGTACGATACCGTCCCTGAAACGTACCGGTCCCGAGGACTTTGAATATGACCAATGTATGATCCTGTTACTACTTGGTATCGGATCGATACCCAAATTTGTGGTATCATCCAAAACTAATGTAAACAACAGAAGAATAAGTGATTATTACATTTTAACAGAAGTGTAGATAGAACATGTTAAAAGAGAAAGTAAGCAGATATTAACAGTAAATGAACAAGTAGATTAATATTTTAATTTTCAACCACTTGTCCTTAATAATGTTGACAAAATAATAGGTAGATAAATGACACAATATGTTACTGCATATGTCAGCAGCTAAATTAGGAGCCTTTGTTTGTTTACTTACTACTAAAAGACAAGTTGTCTTGTATGTTCACTATTTTATTTAAGGACTTAACTGCAATAATAAACATATGTTTAATGTACCCTAAGATTTTTTGTTAAAATAAAGCCAATAATGCAATTTTTTTGAGGTCACCTTTATATAGAAAAGTACCGAAATAATTTTATTAACGGTACCAGTACCAAAATATTGGTACTCGTAACAACACTAATACATACATATATACATGGATGTGTATATACGTGTATATATATTCTTTGTGTATATGTCTATAAATGTGTGTATATGTATGTATATTTATGTGTATATTATATATGTATATGTGTATGTATATACAGTATGTATATATGTATGTATATTATAAAAGTATATATGTATATATGTTTGTATATTATATGTATGTATACAAGTATATTATATATGTATGTATGTTATACATGTATGTATATGTATATATTTATGTATATTATATGTACGTATGTATATGTGTATGTATATATGTATGTATATTATATGTATGTATATATACAGTATACACACATATACACATACACTGTGTATATATATATATAATATACATATACTATATGTATATTATAAAAGTATATATGTATGTATATTATATATGTATATATGTTTGTATATTATATATGTATGTATATTATATATATGTATGTATGTATTTATATATATACATACATATGCACATATATATGTCTGTGTATGTATATATATATGTCTATATATATATATATATATATATATATATATATATATATATATTATATATATATATATGTCTGTATATATATATATATATATATATATATATATATATATATATATATATATTATATATATATATATATATATATATGTCTGTATATATATATATATATATATAATATATATATATCCATTTTCTACCGCTTATTCCCTTCGGGGTCGCGGGGGGCGCTGGAGCCTATCTCAGCTACAATCGGGCGGAATATATATATATATATATATATATATATATATATATATATATATATATATATACTGGGGAGGTGTTTAGGGCACATCTGACCGGCAGGAGGCCACAAGGAAGGACACGTTGGGGGAACTATGACTCCCAGGGGGACTGAAAACGCCTCGGGATCCCTTGTGAAGAGCTGGACAAAGTGGCTGGGGAGAGGGAGGTCTGGGTTTCTCTGCTTAGGCTGCTGCCCCCGCGACCCGACCTCAGATAAGGGGAAGAAGATGAATGTGTGTATATATATATATAAATATGTTTGTGGGTGTGTGAGTGTATATATGTTTGTGTATATATATGTATATATATAATCAGACATAGAGTGAACTAATTTTAAAGAAAAACAATTTAAAAATATATATATAATTTTTACCAAATATCCACACATTTGCAGGCATCCTTTATATTGGACCCCCTATGGCGTCATAAACCACACGCTAACAGGCGTCATGCTCAGTGCACACACGACACCCCACGAAGGCAACCTGTTTATCAATATGATTGATGGCGGAGCATAATGGCGATCGTATGACTGCTCCTGCACGCCCGTGCCTGAAAGCGCTCTGAAAATCACTTAATGTGAATTAGTATTGATCCCTGCCTCTCATCAATAGTCATCTAAGAGGCCAACGGGGACCGCAGGGAGCCTTGGGAAGTATGATGGCGCAGGAGGAGAAAAAATGGGGCGTGGGTGCGGGGGGGGGGGGGAGTTGAAAGAACGCCGCAACACGTGAGGAAGCTTTTCCCACCACTGGTCTCAGACTGCTAGTTTTAGCCCCGGGATGCACATTTACCAGAAGATTACATACTGCAACGGCAAGCTGCGTTCATACGCAGTCCCATTATAATGTGTTTTTAAGCCAAAATGAAGAGGTTGCGTTAAATCCATTTGTCGTGAGACGCCATAAAAATTATATATATGACACTTTGCTTTTATTACACCTCGGTGGCAAGGATACGCAACACAAGAGCGGCATCAAACATTGTGCCTTTGCAGGGATAAGACTTTAAATTCAACAATATGTTGACTATTGTCGGTGAACTCTTTCTAATATCCGGGTGGGACATTTTGACTGAAACATTGCACAATGTACGATCTTGCATTGTGGCGCCGACTCCCTAATTACCGGTGGTTCTCCCACAATCTTGAGTCTCCACAATGGCGACGGTTATCCCCCTCTGTGCCAGATAATGCAGTAATTACCACTTCCTGTATGGAAGCTCATGCAGGGCTGTTGGTTTATTAGGCCGCTTTCACTGTCTTGAAACTGTCATATATCTACTGTACTGTGGAATGACATGTTGTCCACATGGTGTAGGGCAGGGGTCGGCAACCCAAAATGTTGAAAGAGCCATATTGGACTGAAAATACAACAAAATAAATCTGTCTGGAGTCGCATGACGTAAGTGTCTATATTAGCTATATTAGCCTAGTATCAAAATGACTTTAAAAGTCTTATATAAGTGTTATAATGAAGGCAACACATGACGTGTCTATTAGCTATATTAGCCTACTATCAAAATGACTTTAAAAGTCTTATATAAGTGTTATAATGAAGGCAACACATGATGTAACTGTATATATCAGCCTACTAACAAAATGACTTTAAAAGTCTTACATAAGTGTTATAATGAAGGCAACACATTAAGTAAGTGTCTATATTAGCTATATTAGCCTACTATCAAAATGACTTTAAAAGTCTTATATAAGTGTTATAATGAAGGCAACACATGACATGTCTATATTAGCTATATTAGCCTACTATCAAAATGACTTTAAAAGTCTTATATAAGTGTTATACTGAAGGCAACACATGATGTAAGTGTAGCTATATTAGCCTACTAACAAAATGACTTTAAAAGTCTTACATAAGTGTTATAATGAAGGCAACACATTTAGTAAGTGTCTATATTACCTATATTAGCCGACTATCAAAATTACTTTAAAAGTCTTATATAAGTGTTATACTGAAGGCAACACATGATGTGTCTATGTTAGCCTACAATCAACATGACTTTAAAAGTCTTATATAAGTGTTATAATGAAGGCAACACATGATGTGTCTATATTAGCCTACTATCACAATGACTTTAAAAGTCTTATATAAGTGTTATAATGAAGGCAACACATGACGTGTCTATATTAGCTATATTAGCCTACTATCAAAATGACTAAAAGTCTTATATAAGTGTTATATTGAAGGCAACACATGATGTGTCTACACTAGCTATATTAACCTACTATCAAAATGACTTTAATAGTCTTATATAAGTGTTATAATGAAGGCAACACATGACGTGTCTATATTAGCTATATTAGCCTACTATCAAAATGACTAAAAGTCTTATATAAGTGTTATATTGAAGGCAACACATGATGTAAGTGTCTACACTAGCTATATTAACCTACTATCAAAATTACTTTAAAAGTCGTATATAAGTGTTATAATGAAGGCAACACATGACGTGTCTATATTAGCTATTTTAGCCTACTATCAAAATGACTTTAAAAGTCTTATATAAGTGTTATAATGAAGGCAACACATGACGTAAGTGTCTATATTAGCTGTATTAGCCTACTATCAAAATGACTTTAAAAGTCGTATATACGTGTTATAATGAAGGCAACACATAATGTAAGTGTAGCTAAATTCAATTAGAAATTAAAAATTGCAAGTGATAAAAGCTTATTTAGTAAAATGAAAAGAAATGTAAAACCATCCATATATATATAAATTAAAGGTGCATCCTGAATCGTAATCGAATCGTGAGGTGGCCAAATATTACCACCTCTAATTTAATATATATATATATATATATATATATATATATATATATATATATATATATATATATATATATATATATATATATGTCGTAGTCAAAAATGTACATAAACTTGTAAAGAACATAATGTCATGGCTGTCTTGAGTTCCCAATAATTTCTACAACTCTTATTTTCTTCGGTACCATGGACAGCGGCGGTGACTTTTCCTCCTACAGGCAGCGCTGACTTACACCTGCTCCCACAATGTTCATAACCTTTGGGATGATACATGGATTTACAATTAGTTGATTGGCCTGAGGGGGTCCGTAACGCTCCCACTGTCACTAAGCGACTTTAAGGAGGGTGGCAGGAACCCTGGCACACAAAAAACTGCAGACTAGTGATGGGAATTCTGGCTCTTTGTGGAGAGACGGCTCTTTTGGCTTGGCTCAATAATAAGCTCCAAAGTGGCTCCTCAGAATGTTTGAATTACCTAATTATGTGTAAAAAGAATAACTAATTTAAAAACACATTAAATATAATTAATATGGTGTTACTGATAAACTAAAACCTCTAAAGGCTTAGTGGCCACATGCGTGGACAGCACCTTTTAGCTCTTATGTCCAAAATTGTACACTACTGAATTGGGGTCTTATGGCCGCTTATGTGGACACTTATACTGCCATCTGGTGGTGTCAGAAGAGTATAACATACAATGGAATTTGGAAAATAAAAAAAATAAAAAAAATTAGCATGTCACTAAAAATGAAGTACACGTTTATGTACTTATGGACTAAGTACATCATATAAAAAGATAATTCTTAGTTTTTATTCTAATTAGGGTCTAATAAGCCCAAATAGCAAAGAGAAATTAAAAAAGCATTTAAGCAAACAGCTTGGGCCTTAAGAGGTTTAACGTATATATAAATTCAATTGGAATAAAAAAATACCCATTTTAATTTGTGAAAAAACACCAAATTCACTCAACCAAATATAACATATGTAAAACCAAAAGAAAAAGCAGCATCTAGGTGAGGTTTTAACGAAGATTGGCATTTAAAAAAAACAATGGCCTCAGCTTAGAGGGTCTCATCCTGTTTCTCCTGTCTGTTCAATCAAGCAATCAATCAATCAAGGTTTACCACAAATGCCCCCAAGGCTCTCATCCCACATTAGGGCAAGAAAAAAACTCAACCGAATGGGACAATGAAAAACCTTGGAAGGGAAATGGGCCGAGTGGATACGGTTAATAATGTGAGAGAGTCCAATCCTTAGGGATGCCAGCAGGGGATCGACGATGTGATCGACGGTATCGAAAGCAGCACTTTCATTTTTGCGAGAGCTGTCTCTATAGAGTGATTTTGCCCTGAAACCGGACTGAAAGGGTTCACAGAGATTGTTGTACGCGAAGGGTTTGTTTAGCTGTTGTGCAACGATTTTTTCGAGGATTTTAAAGATAGAGGGAAGGTGGGACACCGGACGATCAGAATTGAGATGAGGTCTTTTGAGCAGAGGACGAATAACCGCTTTCAATATTAATATTTAGCACTGATGGTCCTAATATTACAAACAGCTCCTTGATAAGCAATGTTCCCTCTATGGTTCGCGCCTGTGCAATTGCGCACTGCTCAAGCGTCCTCTGCGCATGGCAAATCTATGCCATGCACAAAATCAAATAAAAAAATAAGCGCATAACAATTTTCGACACACGGACACGACAGAGAAAACAGTTTTCGTCATCATTGTTCAAATATTGTAACGTCTGTCGGACGCTTTGAGGACATGAATTCCATCCATCACTTTACTGAGCAAAACTCTTTATTGTCGGCCATAAACACATCACCAAAACATTAGTAAAAAAAATGATTTCTAGCAAAACTGGTCATTTTCTGCAGTACAAACCAGACCAAAAGCAACTTTGTTGTATCAACAGCAGCCGCTCGCTCTTTCTCACTTGCGCCAACACTTGCACATATGGCACTTAGCCAGTGATGCGTTTACAGCCACACAAAAAGTCGGACAACTCCAACACCACACATAAAGTGTCATTCCAGGTCGTTACACTATGATTTACCAATCAAATGTGTGCTTATTCTAGTGTCATTTATTAGAATCTTAATTTATAAATATTAATTATGAAATGCTGTTAGTATATTAAATAAATACTAATATATTTTTGCAGTTGCAGGAATGTACACATGATCCCCTGCTTACATCTCATTGTGCAACATGTGAATGTTTTAATGGGAACTAAATGCAATGTCTGACAGCGGTACAAGTTATTTCCAAAGTAGGACCTCCACCCAGACAAACAATACAAGTACACAGTTCATGAAAAACAATATTTTTTGTTATTGTCATTGTAAGTGGGCCTAAACACTTATATTAGAAAATAACCTCATGGAAATGACTGCTGCCATTTGATTATAATAATAAGAGAATGTTGTCTATCTGTGTTGGCCCTGCGATGAGGTGGGGACTTGTCCAGGGTGTACCCCGCCTTCCGCCCGAATGCAGCTGAGATAGGCTCCAGCACCCCCCGCCACCCCGAAAGGGACAAGCGGTAGAAAATGGATGGATGGATGGAGATTGAACTTGTTATTTAGTCAGGTTTGGGACAGGTGTGCTGCTGGTGTAGCCACAGTGTGCACGTGTGATGTTGCTCACATGGGCTCCACTGAATGCTCAGAGAGTTTTTGCGTTTGCTCACACACATGAAAAATTAGAGGGAACATTGTTGATAAGTTTCCCAGGAAGTGGGTCAAGTAAACATGTTGTTTGTTTGATCCCATTTACGAGTCGCAGGAGTTCCTCTAATGTTATTTCTTAAGCTCAATATCCGTCGTACATACATTCCTATCTGTGGTAATAGAACCCAGTTGTAGCTGGGACGCGTTATCTTTAATCTCCTTTTTAATTAGTTAAATTTTCTTCCTAAAGAATTGCATAAAGTCATCAGCCGAGTGGGTGGAGCTACTGGGAGGAGTCCCTTTTTGGGGTAGCGATGCTACTGCACTGAACAAATATTATAGACCGTTTTTGTTGAGTGGTAATTAGCTCTAGTGGTTAGAGTGTTCGCCCTGAGATCGGTAGGCTGTTAGTTCAAACCCCGGCCGAGTCATACCAAAGACTATAAAAATGGCACCAATTACCTCCCTGCTTGGCACTCAGCATAAAGGGTTGGAATTGGGGGTTAAATCACCAAAAATGATTCCCGGGCGTGGCACCGCTGCTGCCCACTGCTCTCCTCACCTCCCTGGGGGTGATCAAGGGTGATGGGTCAAATGCAGAGAATAATTTCGCCACACCTCGTGTGTGTGTGACAATCATTGGTACTTTAACTTAACTTTAGCTAAGCTAAGTTATTAAACTATCACTCCATGCTTGATTCAAAACCTCAAGTTTAGTCACATGCCATTTGCGTTCCAGTTGTCGAAATCAGTCTTTTTCAACCTTTTCTGAGCCAAGGCACATTTTTTTCATTGAAAAGATCTCGAGGCACACCACGAGTAGAAAACATTAAAAAATGAAACTCAGCAGCCGATATTGACTATAAAAAGTTGTTCTCGCAATTGTTGGATATGAATTCAAACCATAACCAAGCATGCATCACTATAGCTCTTGTCTCAAAGTAGTGTCATGACCTGTCACATCACGCCGTGACTTATTTGGAGGTTTTTTTTGGTGTTTTCCTGTGTGTAGTGTTTTAGTTCTTGTCTTGCGCTCCTATTTTGTTGTTGATTGTCATGTCATGTACGGATGTACTTTGTGGACGCCGTCTGCTGCTCCACACGCTGTAAGTCTTTGCTGTCATCCAGCATTCTGTTTTTGTTTACTTTGCAGCCAGTTCAGTTTTAGCTTTGTTTTGCATGGCCATCCCTAAGCTTCAATGCCTTTTGTTTATTTTTGGTTTAAGCATTAGATACCTTTTTACCTGTCGTCTGCATATTGTGATCACGACAAACCATGTTCCCGACATCTACAAAGCAATTAGCTACCGGCTGCCACCTACTGATATGGAAGAGTATTACACGGTTACTCTGCCGATCTCTAGACAGCACCGACACTCAACAACGGCACATTTGCGGATTATAATTACTGGTTTGCAAAAAATATTTTTTAACCCAATTAGGTGAAATTACATTATCTCCCACGGCACACCAGACAATATGGTGGTTGAAAAACACTTGTCTCAATGATAGTTTAAGAGCTCTGTTTTTTTCTGTGAACCAGAGGCATGCCTTTTAGGGCATCGTTAAAGTAGTTGGTGAGGTTATCGATAATAATTTGGGAATGGTGTCAATACTGAGGTCAGTAGTTGTGATGTGGCGGCTGCTAAGGCGGTGGTTATTAGTAGCTTGTTGACAATGTTTCTGAGGGGGCAGATGTTGCTACGATGCACAGTCGAGGTGTGAAAGTGCGGGTTGTTTGTGGAGCCTGCTCGAAATGACATTTTTACTTTACAAGGTGTACACTGTGCCTTTCCGCAGTCCAATACTTCAAAATGTGTCCAAATTTTACTCCTTTTCTTGCTGTCACTCATCTTCGGTAAAATGGTAAAAATCCTCTCGCTGTTGTCTGTCTCCCTCCTGTTGGTGTGCGCTGCATGCAAGAGTCTGTAAGTGTAAGATGCGTAAGTTACCCATGCCTTGGGCACTAATACACCCCCATACCATCACAGATGCTGGCTTTTCAACTTTGCGCCTAGAACAATCCGGATGGTTCTTTTCCTCTTTGGTCCGGAGGACACGCCGTCCACAGTTTCCAAAAACAATTTGGAAATGTGGACTCGTCAGACCACAGAACACTTTTCCATTTTGCATCAGTGCATCTTAGATGAGCTCGGGCCCAGCGAAGTCGGCGGTGTTCCAATGAATGTATTTCAATGAACTGGAATCCAGTGTGCTGTGGGGCCCTATTGTAGTGAATCATCATAAATTAATCAAATCCTTACTAGACATGAGAAAGTAGACAATGCGATAAAGAACATTTTACAACAATTAATCTAGGGATGTAAATATCTGGTCAGGACACTCCTCACTCTTTTGCCTTCACCTTCATTGTCCATTTTTGCAATCCAGCCTGTGCACGGAGGCTGAAAATGGCGGTCGTACTCCCAGGCAACAACCACGGACCGCTCGTTAAGTGGCTCCTTCATGGCTTCACATTAGTTATGGAGTCCAAAACAAGCATACACAACGAATGGTAGGTCAGTCTGGTTAATGTCCATGGGGCGGCGCAGTGAACCAAAGCGTGCCTTCAGTCGTCCAAACGCACACTCGATGACCATGCCATATTTGTAGTCACACACTGCCTGTATCACATCCACGGGAGGAAGGGACAAAGTTTTTCGGTAAGTAGACTCACAGCTGACCCGGACATTGGAAAGTTCTCCTGCCGTCTGAGAAGTGTTGTATCCCAAATAGCTGCAATCGCTTCCTCTTAAGGTATTCATGGGTGATTTCCAAAGTTAAAGTACCAATGATTGTCACACACACACGAGGTGTGGTGAAATTTGTCCTCTGCATTTGACCCATCCCCTTGTTCACCCCCCTGGGAGGTGAGGGGAGCAGTGAGCAGCAGCGGTGGCCACGCCCGGGAATAATTTTTGGTGATCTAATCCCCAATTCCAACCCTTGATGCTGAGTGCCAAGCATCTCATTTTTATAGTCTTTGGTATGACTCGGCCGGGGTTTGAACTCACGACTAGAGATGATAATTGTGTTAAAATGTAATATCGGAAATTATCGGTATCGTTTTTTTAAACTATCGGTATTGTTTTTTTTGTTTTTTTTTGTTTTTTTTTAATTAAATCAACATACAACACAAGATACACTTACAATTAGTGCACCAACCCAACCCCCCCCCCCCACTCCCCACCCCCCACCCCCCCACCATTTACACTCATTCACACAAAAGGGTTGTTTTTTCTGTTATTAATATTCTGGTTCCTACATTATATATCAATATATATCAATACAGTCTGCAAGGGATACAGTCGGTAAACACACCTAATTGTGTAATTGTGTAATAGTACTAACCTTTAACAGTTAATTTTACTAATTTTCATTAATTACTAGTTTCTATGTAACTGTTTTTATATTGTTTTACTTTCTTTTTTATTAAAGAAAATGTTTTTAATTTATTTATCTTATTTTATTTTATAATTTTTTTTTAAAAGTACCTTAACTTCACCATACCATCCATCCATCCATTTTCTACCGCTTATTCCCTTTTGGGGTCGCGGGGGGCGCTGGAGCCTATCTCAGCTACAATCGGGCGGAAGGCGGGGTACACCCTGGACAAGTCGCCACCTCATCACAGGGCAACAGAGGCATATTATGGGTTAAAAGTACCTTATCTTCACCATACCTGGTTGTCCAAATTAGGCATAATAATGTGTTAATTCCACGACTGTATATATCGGTATCGGTTGATATCGGTATCGGTAATTAAAGAGTTGGACAATATCGAATATCGGCAAAAAGCCATTATCGGACATCTCTACTCACGACCTACCGATCTCAGAGCGGACACTCTAACCACTAGGCCACTGAGTTGGTCAAAAGCGTCTGTACATGTACAAGAAGGAGAAACACGGGCATGTCTGGATGATCCGCCTCCTTTTTTGTTATGAAGCTGGCTGTGGCGAGTTCTTTCTGACGCCACTTCCTGTGCGGGGCGAGGTCTTTCTGGCGTCACTCCCTCTCCGCACTCAGTTTGTAAACGATCAATGAGTCCACACAAAGCTACGTGCCGGAGATTCGAGAAATAAACGTACGGACTTACCCGTGTAAAAATGTGTCGTAGGAGGGTGGTTAGGTGTGGCTAAATAATTATTGGTTTAAACCAGGCCTGGGCAATTATTTTGACTCGGGGGCCACATTTATAGAAATAAATGTGTTTGGGGGCCGGTATATCTATTTTTAGGAACACTAATACAAAACCTCACAATAATGTCTGATTGAATGCTAAAAACGTTATGACAGACCGCCTTAAAAAACGTAATGGAATTTTACATTTTTCTATGAACGATAAAACACTGAATATTGACCAAATATTCACGTCACACCCCCTTTCGATCGACATATTTTACAATCAAGTGAAACGCAACAAAAATGCAACAGACAGTGAAATACGAACGCGAAGGGTGCAAAATAAACCCACCGACAATCTGCTATATCTGATACATCACTAAGCTTTAGGACTTTGTTGTGAAAATCTCCTTCCGCGTCTGTGGAAACGCTTCCCGCCAACACTGCTTGGTGCCTCGTCTGAGCTGCTGTGACGTAGATTAGGATAGTAACTAATTAGATTACCATAGTAACTGGGCAATTATTTAGACTCGGGGGCCACATTTAGAGAAATAAATGTGTTTGGGGGACGGTATATCTATTTTTAGGAACACTAATACAAAACCTCACAATAATGTCTGATTGAATGCTAAAAACGTTATGACAGACCACCTTAAAAAACGTAATGGAATTTTACATTTTTCTATGAACGATAAAACACTGAATATTGACCAAATATAAACGTCACACCCCCTTTTCAATCGACATATTTTACAATCAAGTGAAACGCAACAAAAATGCAACAAACAGTGAAATACGAACGCGAAGGGTGCAAAATAAACCCACCGACAATCTGATATATCTGATACATCACTAAGCTTTAGGACTTTGTTGTGAAAATCTCCTTCCGCGTCTGTGGAAACGCTTCCCGCCCACACTGCTTGGTGCCTCGTCTGAGCTGCTGTGACGTAGATTACGATAGTAACTAATTAGATTACCATAGTAACTGGGCAATTATTTTGACTCGGGGGCCACATTTAGAGAAATAAATGTGTTTGGGGGCCGGTATATGTATTTTTAGGAACACTAATACAAAACCTCACAATAATGTCTGATTGAATGCTAAAAACGTTATGACAGAGCGCCTTAAAAAACGTAATGGAATTTTACATTTTTCTATGAACGATAAAACACTGAATATTGACAAAATATGTATGTCACACCCCCTTTCGATCGACATATTTTACAATCAAGTGAAACGCAACAAAAATGCAACAAACAGTGAAATACGAACGTGAAGGGTGCAAAATAAATATATCTGATACATCACTAAGCTTTAGGACTTTGTTGTGAAAATCTCCTTCCGCGTCTGTGGAAACGCTTCCCACCCACACTGCTTGGTGCCTCGTCTGAGCTGCTGTGACGTAGATTACCATAGTAACTAATTAGATGACCATAGTAACTAATTAGATTACCATAGTAACTGGTATATCATCCCAAAGCGCAGATTCCAACCATTGAAATACTTAGTATAGTTAAAGACTTACGGTCATTAGAAAACATGACTGCACATCATAATGACAGCTACACTTTCCATCTTAAAGATGTAAAAAGATTATTTGGGAATGTCCGGCGGGCCAGATTGAAAAGCTCAACGGGCCGCATGTGGCCCCCAGGCCTTAATTTGCCCAGGTCTGGTTTAAGGGGTTAAACGACTTAGTGTAGACATGGCCTTAGGCGTAGATTTTTCTCCATGTGGCCCCCGATCTAAAATGAGTTTGACACCCTTGGTCTGAACGGCTGAATGTCATCCGTGTGTGACTGTTCCACTCCAGTCCTGTGGGCGGTGGCGAAGCGCACGCTACAAAGTGGGCTGCTGACACTTACCCCGATGCAAGCGGACTTTAACGGCCGACGGGGGAACTTCCTATTCGCAACGCACGTCGAGCCGGGGTCTTTACTCATACCGCTTTTAAATTGAAAAGGTTGTGCTTCGTGTACCGGCCAGCGTATATATTTGGGAGGGAGCGGGGCCAGTGAGGAAGGGTCGTGAGTGGGACGCTTCCCGCCATCTTTATCATGGTTCTTCTTCTTTGTACTTTGTAAACACTTTTAAGTTTGAAGAGTTTCTGGAAGTGGATCATATTAGTACATTGTTTGATTCCTTTGCTTAATCCATTCCATCATTTAATTCCACATACTGATATACTGAAGGTCTTAAGTGTTGTACGTGCGTACAAATGTTTTAAATTACATTTATTCTCTAAGATTATATTCCTCCTGACACCGCCAAAAACAAACAAAGCTGAAAGTTCTTAAGCGGAGCTTTAAAACTTTAAAATCCCGGTCCGCGGCCAAACGCACGTCGTTTATATCGTCGGTTGAATGTGCTGTTCCACTCCACTCCTGTGGGCGGCGGCGAAGCACACGCTAAAAAGTGGGGCGCGGACACCTGCCCCGATGCAAGCGGACTTTAACGGCCGACGGGTAGAACTTCCTTTTCGCAACGCACGTTGAGCCGGGGTCTTTACTCACACACGACGCGCTTTTAAACTGAAAAGAGCTGCGCTTCCTGTATATTAGAAATGTCCGATGATATCGGACTGCCGATATTATCGGTATCAGTTTCAAAAAGTAAAATTTATGACTTTTTAAAACGCTGCTGTGTACAATCCAATCCAATCCACTTTATTTATATAGCACATTTAAAACAACAAAAATGTTTCCAAAGTGCTGCACAATAATATTAAAAACAATATTAAAAACAATATTAAAAACAATAATCAAATATCATCCTTAGCTCCACCAATGACTGAATAAAAACAAAAAAATAAATAAATATAGAACTAATATAAAAACAATATTAAAAATAAATATGATTAAAAACGATTTTAAAGGGAAAAACCAATTAAAACAGTAAATATAAATCAAAATTTATTTTAAAAAAACCACAGAGGACAACAGAGGACCACACAACTCACGTAGCGTTAAAAGCCAAAGAATAAAAGTGGGTCTTAAGACGAGACTTAAAACACTCCACTGTGGGAGCAGTTTGAACATGGAGGGGCAGAGTGTTCCAGAGCTTAGGACGTAGGGAGAAGTTCAGAGCGCCAATAAACCTTAAAGGCACTGCCTTTGCGTACTGAGCCCAGTCACATAATTTCTACGGCGTTTCACACACACAAGTGAATGCAATTCATACTTGGTCAACAGCCATACAGGTCACACTGAGGGTGGCCGTATAAACAACTTTAACACTGTTACAAATATGCGCCACACTGTGAACCCACACCAAACAAGAATGACAAACACATCCGCACCGTAACGCGACATAAACACAACAGAACAAATACCCAGAACCCCTTGCAGCACTAACTCTTCCGGGACGTAGCTACCCCCTACCCAGGACCCCGCCCACCTCAACCTCCTCATGCTCTCTCAGGGAGAGCATGTCCCAAATTCCAAGCTGCTGTTTTGAGGCATGTTAAAAAAAAAAAAATGCACTTTGTGACTTCAATAATAAATATGGCAGTGCCATGTTGGCATTTTTTCCCCCCATAACTTGAGTTGATTTATTTTGGAAAACCTCGTTACATTGTTTAATGCATCACAACAAAATTAGGCGTAATAATGTGTTAATTCCACGGCTATAGGTTGAAATTGGAATCGGTAATTAAGAGTCGGACAATATCGGATATCGGCAAAAGAGCCATTATCGGACATCTGTACTGTATATATTTGATATCCATCATGTCGGGAGGGGGGCGGGGCCAGTGAGGAAGGGGTCGTGAGTGGGACGTTTCCCGCCATGTGATCCAGCCCCGCCTCCCTCTCCTCCTCGCTCTCTACGTGCGTGCGGGAAGCAGCAAGGACGTCCTCCCCCTTTTTTTTTTTTTTTTTTTGTCCCTCCTCCTCCTCACATCTGCAGACGATGCGAAGGACGAGAGCCGCTAGGACAACTTCCGACTCTCTGACCGCGCGAGGCTCGCAGGTAAAAACCGACGCGTTCGACGCCGCGGCGTGGGCGTGGGAGAGGAGCTGTCCGCTCGCCGCGGTGCTGAAAGCTTCGCGGCTGTTTTGTGTGCTTTTTATTTTTTTGTCTCTCTTTTCGCCAGCTACAACGCGCGCGCACGTCCGGTGGCACGCGCGCGCGCTCACGCGTGCGTGCTTTGAAGCGACACAAAGTTTGATCCCGCGTGCACGGCGAGGGACTTTCCCGACGTGCACCTGTACGCGTGTTTGACCTGTACGCGCACGCGCAGAGGTCAACTCACAGCGCGGATTGGCGTCCACACGTGCTCGTTGTGTACTTGCGTGTCGGTTGTCGTGCTGGTGTGTAACTTAGGCGGGCAGTTGTGTGTTTTTTCAGCGCAGGTTGAAGCGTGCGCTGATTGCCTCCACACCGGGTCAGCTTGTAAGGCGCGAGTTGTGTGGGCAGACCGGTGGTGCTGTTCATGGTTGTGTGTGTGGGTGTGTGCTGGTTGTGTGTTGAACCGGAGATAGTGTGTTACCAGGTTGAGCGCAGGTGTGTTGCGTTGCAACCACTGACCTTCATTTGATTAGTGATCATCATCATCAGGGGTGTGTTCAAAATAAATACATTGATTTTCAGATTAATCACGGTTTCTAATCAAATAAATGGTAAAAAATGGTAAATGGGTTATACTTTTATAGCACTTTTCTACCTTGAATAGTGTCAAAGCGCTTTGACACTATTTCCACATTCACACGCACACACATTCTTGTAGTTGGTACCTTCTTGAGACCTCCAAAAAAATGCCTACCTTTTTAAATTAACCAAAAATCCTGATTTTGGAGCAATGTTCACGGACTCTAGTATTTGCCTCTATATTAGATGCAATGGTTTTCTGTATTGGGACCATGATTTATGTCCTAACTTGTTCACACCTCCTCATATAGAAGCTACTTTTCCTTGTTGAAGTCTCAAGAAGGGTAGCAACACACACACACACACACACACACACACACACAGACACACACATTCTTGTATTTGTTACCTTCTTGAGACCTCTGAAAAATGCCTACCTCTTTAGGACCGCCCTTTTTAGATATATAAAGATTTGTATTTATAACAATAATATTCACATACTATGCAAATTATTTTTTATTTTTTTGTAAATGGTTTCTAATCTTCATTAATTACTTATATTACAGTATGTCTCTATATACATATTTATTTGATTAATTTTGGCCAAAGGGGGCGCATTTCAATTTCCTACACACACTTGTTATTTCATATGTTGACCAGAGGGGGAGCACTTCAAATTTTTACACACACTTGTTATTTCAAATGTTGACCAAAGTGGGAGCACTTTTAAAACCAACACCCAGTCAATTTGAAAAATCCCTCCTTTTTTTGATAGATTTCACCACCAGGGGTGCAAATGAGACATTCTCTATTAGATGCAATGGTTTTCTGTATTGGGACCATGATTTATGTCCTAACTTGTTCACACCTCCTCATATGGAAGCTACTTTTCCTTGTTGGTGTCTCAAGAAGGGTAAAAATACAAGAACGCACACACACACACACACACACACACACACACACACACACACACACACACACACACACACACACACACACACACACACATTCTTATATTTGTTACCTTCTTGAGACCGCCGGGAAATGCCTGCCTCTTTAGGACCACCCTTTCTAGGTATTTAAAGAGTTGTATTTATAACATTAATAATATTCACATACTATGCAAATATAAAAAAGGTAAGCTTTTATTTTAATTTTTTTTTGTAAATGGTTTCTAATCATCATTTACTTATATTACAGTATGTCTCTATATGCATATTTATTTGATTAATTTTGGCCAGAGGGGGAGCACTCAAAATTTTTACACACACTTGTTATTTCATACGTTGACCAAAGGGGGAGCACTTTTAAAACCGACACACAGTCAATTTGAAATATCCCTCCTTTTTTTGATAGATTTCACCACCAGGGGTGCAAATGAGACATTCTCTATTTGGGGCGGCATAGCGGCCATGCCAGCAACTTGAGGGTTCCAGGTTCGATTTCGGCTTCCGCCATCCTAGTCACTGCCATTGTGTCCTTGGGCAAGACACTTTACCCACCTGCTCCCAGTGCCACCCACACTGGTTTAAATGTAACTCAGATATTGGGTTTCACTATGTAAAGCGCTTTGAGTCACTAGAGAGAAAAGCACTATATAAATATAATTCACTTCACTAAATAAATACAATTCACTACATTCTCTATTAGATGCAATGGTTTTCCGTACCATGATTTATGTCCTAACTTGTTCACACCTCATATGGAAGCTACTTTTCCTTGTTGATGTCTCAAGAAGGGTAGAAATACAAGAACACACACTCACACACGGCAGCACAGTGGGGGAGGGGTTAGTGCGTCTACCACACAATACGAAGGTCCTGTGTTCGATCCTGCGCTGGGGATCTTTCTGTGTGGAGTTTGCATGTTCTCCCCGTGACTGCGTGGGTTCCCTACCGGTAACTCCGGCTTCCTCCCACCTCCAAAGACATGCACCTGGGGATAGGTTGATTGGCAACACTAAATTGGCCCTAGTGTGAATATAGGCGACTTGTCCAGGGTGTACTCCGCCTTCCGCCCGAATGCCGCTGAGATAGGCTCCAGCACCCCCCGCCACCCTGAAAGGGACAAGCGGTAGTAAATGGATGGATGGGTTATACTTGTATAGTGCTTTTCTATACCTTGAAGGCACTCAAAGCGCTTTGACACTATTTCCACACACACACACGTACGTATTTGTTACCTTCTTGAGACCTCTGAAAAATGCCTACCTCTTTTAAGACCACCCTTTCTAGATATATAAAGACTTGTATTTACAACATTAATAATATATACATACTATGCCAATATAAAAAAGGTAAGCTTTTTTTTTTTTTTTTAAATGGTCTTTAATCTTCATGATTTACTTATATTACAGTTTGTCTCTAAATACATGTTTATTTTTATTTTTTAAATTAATTTTGGCCAAACGGGGCGCATTTCAATTTATTACACACACTTGTTATTTCATATGTTGACCAGAGAGAGGGGTAGCACTTTTAAAACTGAGACACAGTCAATTTGAAAAATCCCTCCTTTTTGGGACCACCCTCATTTTGATAGATTTCACCACCAGGGGTGCAAATGAGACATTCTCTATTAGATGCAATGGTTTTCCGTATTGGGACCATGATTTATGTCCTAACTTGTTCACACCTCATATGGAAGCTACTTTTCCTTGTTGGTGTCTCAAGAAGCGCAGAAATACAACACACACACAACTTGTATTTGTTACCTTCTTGAGACCTCCGAAATATGCCAACCTCTTTAGGACCACCCTTTCTAGATATATAAAGATTCACATTAACATAAATATATACATACTATGAAAATGTAAACTTTTAGTAATTTTTTTTTTTTAATGTTTTTTAATCTTCATTATTTACTTATATTACAATATGTCTCTATATACATATTTAAAAAAAATTGTTTTAATTAATTTTGGCCAAAGGGGGCGCATTTCAATTTTTTACACACAATTATTATTTCATATGTTGACCAGAGGGGGAGCACTACAGTCAATTTGAAAAATCCCTCCTTTTGGAACCAACCTCATTTTGATAGATTTCACCACCAGGGGTGCAAATGAGACATTTTCTATTAGATGCAATGGTTTTCTGTATTGGGACCATGATTTATGTCCGAACTTGTTCACACCTCCTCATATGGAAGCTACTTTTCCTCGATGTTTCAAGAAGCGTAGAAATACAACACACACACACACACCATCTTGTATTTGTTACTTTCTTGAGGTCTCTGAAAAATGCCTACCTCTTTAGGACCACCCTTTCTAGATATATAAAGATTTGTATTTATAACAATAATATATACAAACTATGTAAATATAAAAAAGCTTGTTGTGAAAAATGAGTTGGAATTTCACAAGAAAAAGGTCACAATTTCACAAGAAAAACTTACTGGCAGTATTATAATAAGTTGTCATTTTACTCAATGCAAGTCAAAATGTTACAAGAAAAACTGAACATTTGTGCAATATTATGATAAAAGTTGGAATTTTACTCAACAGTCGCAATTTTACAAGAAAAGCTTAACATTTTGGCAATTTTATGAAAAGAGTCGTAATTTTACTTGACAAAAGTCACAATTTTGTAAGAAAATTGTAAAATGTTGGCAATATCATAGTAACCGGAACTTCACTTGGCAAAATTGAAAAAAGTCATAATTTTACTCAAAAAAATGTCGCTGTTTTAAAAGAAAAAAAAATTTGGCAATATTGTGATAAAATATTTCACCACTAGGGGTGCAAATGAGATCTCTATTTTTGTTTTTTTGTAATGTGCTTAAGGCCGATGACAAGAGTCACGGACCACAGATAGCCCCTGTGCCGCACTTTGGGCAACCCAGCTTTAGCAGCTAACTTAATGGCCCCTATAGTCTTAGTACCGTAGTGTATTTGTTCATCCTATGGTCACATATGGGACGCGGGTTGTCTTACGTCAGCACCAGAAGTCGTAAAATCATGAATAGGGAAGTCCTTTAGCTGCAGTCTTGTTTGATCATATATTGCTGCCTTTGCACCTGTCAATGTTTACTTTTGTATGCACATTAAATCAACCAAAAATCCTGACTTTGGAGCAATGTTCACAGACTCTAGTATGTGGCTCTCTATTAGATGCAATGGTTTTCTGTATTGGGACCATGATTTATGTCCTAATTTGTTGATGTCTCAAGAAGGGTAGAAATACAACTCACACACACACACACGGCGTGAGCTGCCATGCAAGGCCCTAACCACGACCCATCAGGAGCAAGGGTGAAGTGTCTTGCTCAAGGATACAACGGGCATGACTAGGGTGGTAGAAGCCGGGGATCCAACCAGGAACCCTCAGGTTGCTGGCACGGCCGCTCCCCAACTCCACCACGCCGTAAAAATGTTATTTTGAATCGCTTTTGTTTTGTTTTTCCAATCTGTCTTGTCCAGCCACTCAGAACAAATATTGTTGATGAAGATCAGGGGGTGTCAAAGTCAAGGCCCGTGGGCCAGCTGCAGCCCGCGAATAAATGATCTATGGCCCCCGGGATGATATTTGATCAGTATTAGAACTGGCCGCCTGCTGCCGCTTTGCACGCACCAATACTCCTCAGTGTTGGCGCTAGGAATTTTCAAAATGGTTCAATAAGACAAAAATGGGGTCCCACAGTACATTTTTGGGGTCCCAGTTTTTTGTAACCGTTTGGAAAAAAAGATAAATGTATGCACTATCCTGTTATATCTCACATTCTGTATTGTGTTTTGGAAAAAGGTTGTCATAAACGTTAATTCATTAAAAAACAATTTTATGCATTTGTAAATGTATTCAGTTCCTTTAATATAGAAATGTATCAGTTTATCTATTTTATGGAGGAATGTAGTTAATCATAGAACTGGCACCCAATTTGAATAAAAAGATAAGATTTTGAGTCGAGAGTCGATTCTGAATGGAATAGTTACCCCAAGAATCGAATCAAATCGTGTGGTGCCCAAAGATTCATAGCCCTAATAATTATTATTCATGAGCGAATGTCACTTTTAATATAGCACATCATTAGTCGTTTTTGCAAGGGCTGTCTCCGTAGAGTGATTTGCCCTGAAACCGGACTTAAAGGGTTCACAATGATTGTTAGAGGCAAAGTGTTTAGCTCAGGGGTGTCAAAACCCTGTTAGATGGGGGGGGGCCACATGGAGAAAAATCTACTCCCAAGTGGGCCGGACTGGTAAAATCCCGGCACGACAACTTCAAATTGATTTGTTTAAAAATAGAAGCACATTCTAAAAATGTACAAATCATGTTGGTTGTTTTTTTTTACACTTACATGTTGCGGTTAATAGTATTTTCTTTGTCGTTACTTATACTCTCTGAACAAATTATGTAATGTTCACCTACTCAGTGACCTAGTGGTTAGAGTGTCCACTCTGAGATTGGTAGGTTGTGAGTTCAAACCCCGGTCGAGTCATACCAAAGACTATAAAAATGGGACACATTACCTCCCTGCTTGGCACCCAGCATCAAGGGTTGGAATTGGGGGTTAAATCACCAAAAATGATTCCCGGGCACGGCCACTGCTCCCCTCACCTCCCAGGTGTGTGACAATCATTGGAACTTTAACTTTATCAGTCAACTCATTGGTGTTAATTTTCAATCTATCAAGATAAAAACAATATCAAAATCAAATTACAGGATGTTATTTATGTAGTTTGCTAATTTTCCTCGACTGGTGCACTAACATGTGGTTAATTTTTTTAACATATGCAGCATCATCTAGAAAGATAGAAAGAATTGCTATTGTGACACCTAGTGGACACATTTAGAACAGCAGTTTCTTTCATTCAAAAATTTCGGCTCATTTTTATACTTAGCAAAATTAACCCGCGGGCCGGATAAAACCTGCTCGCGGGTGTCACACCCCGCCTCGGGTGAAGGTAATGTAACCTTTGCAAACCAGACTTTCAAAGATGGCAAGGCACACAGTTGGTAACAGTCTACAAACATTTATTGAAATCCCAAAAGTGCCAAAAGGTGAACAGGAAGAAACAAAGCACCCACAATCTGTAACAGTAATAGAGGCAATATTAGTATCGTATATTATATATAGTACATTTATATTCTAAATAAATTTCAACGTTACATGCGTTAAATATGCTTATTTTGATGAAGTATATAGGCCTATTAAAAATAATCAAAAGGTAAACCATCCATTATAACAAAATACATGTATTCATTAGTGATGGGTCCGGCAACACCGATGCATCGGCGCATGCGTCGAGCTCATAGAGCGAAACCCTGTGTCGGTGCGCGTACCGCTTTTAGAAAGTCACGTGACCAATCATGAGCTGTTTTGGTCACGTGACCGATACGCGAACTGTGTCGCACTGACGCCTCCTCTGTGCCCTGTGAGCGGGTCTTTTCTACAGCCAGAGAAATAATAACTAAGAAGAGAAATCGTCTAAAATGTAATACGTCGGAAAAACTTTTTTTTTTTTTTTTAATAAAAATGTGTAAAAAAATAAAATTAAAAAAATTCCCAGTCCACAATCATCCACAACACGTTCTCTTAGATTTCCATGTTATGATACATGTTCACATTATTTATTGACTGTATCTAAAAAAGATAAAAATATATTTTTATTTAAATGAAGATATGAAATAATCCTAAATGAAATACGATGACTTGGTTTATATTATTGTATATACTAGGGCAGGGGTCACCAATGCGGTGCCCGCGGGCAACAGGTAGCCCGTAAGGACCAGATGAGTTGCCCGCTTGCCTGTTCTAAAAATAGCTCAAATAGCAGCACTTACCAGTGAGCTGCCTCTATTTTTTAAATTGTATTTATTTACTAGCAAGCTGGTCTCGCTTTGCTCGACATTTTTAATTCTAAAAGAGACAAAACTCAAATAGAATTTGAAAATCCAAGAAAATATTTTAAAGACTTGGTCTTCACTTGGAATAAGCGGTAGAAGATGGATGGATGGGTCTTCACTTGTTTAAATAAATTCATTTATTTTTTACTTTGCTTCTTATTACTTTTAGAAATACAATTTTAGAGAAAAAATACAACCTTAAAAATGATTTTAGGATTTTTAAACAAATATTCCTTTTTACCTTTTAAATTTCTTCCTCTTCTTTCCTGACAATTTAAATCAATGTTCAAGTAATTTTTTTATTTTTTTTTTATTGTAAAGAATAATAAATATTTTAGCTTCTGGTTTTTCGACGAAGAATATTTGTGAAATATTTCTTCAAACTTACTATGATTAAAATTTAAAAAAAATATTCTGGCAAATCTAGAAAATCTGTAGAATCAAATTTAAATCCTATTTCAAAGTATTTTGAATTTCTTTTAAAATTGTTGTTCTGGAAAATCTAGAAGAAATACTGATTTGTCTTTGTTAGAAATATAGCTTGGTCCAATTTGTTAAATATTCTAACAAAGTGCAGATTGGATTTTAACCAATTTAAAACATGTCATCAAAATTCTAAAATGTATCTTAATCAGGAAAAATTACGAATGATGTTCCATAAATTATTTTTTTAATTTTTTCAAAAAGAATTCAAATTAGCTAGTTTTTCTCTTCTTTTTGTCGGTTGAATTTTGAATACCAGCACTTCAGTCGTCTCTTCTTAGTTATTATTTCTCCGGCTGTAGAAAAGACCCGCTCACAGGGCACTAGTGATGGGTTGATGAGGCCTCATGAAGCATTTCGACACATTGCAAAACTGTATTGATACTGTGTCGATACTGTGTCACTAAATACTGACATCTGCTGGACATTAAAAATCCCTACAGGCAACCTATGGACCGACTCAATTGACACTGATTTTATGACCTAGTACAGTGGTTCTCAAATGGGGGTACGCGTACCCCTGGGGGTACTTGAAGGTATGCCAAGGGGTACGTGAGATTTTTTTTAAATATTCTAAAAATAGCAACAATTCAAAAATCCTTTATAAATATATTTATTGAATAATACTTCAACAAAATATGACTAAGTTCATAAACTCCGTGAAGCACAAGCTCGGGTTTGTCACTAAAATGTCTGTCAAAAAGAACTGTGAAAAGAAATTCAACAAGGCAATATTCAGTGTTGACAGCTAGATTTTTTGTGGACATGTTCCATAAATATTGATAGATTTTTTTTTTCTGTGAATAAATGTTTAGAATTAAGTTCATGAATCCAGATGGATCTCTAATACAATCCCCAAAGAGGGCACTTTAAGTTGATTATTACTTCTAGGTGTAGAAATCTTTATAATTGAATCACTTGTTTATTTTTCAACAAGTTTTTAGCTATTTTTATATCTTTTTTTCCAAATAGTTCAAGAAAGACCACTACAAATGAGCAATATTTTGCACTGTTATACAATTTAATAAATCAGAAACTGATGACATAGTGCTGTATTTTACTTCATCTTTTTTTTTTCAACCAAAAATGCTTTGCTCTGATTAGGGGGTACTTGAATTAAAAAAAAATTCACAGGGGGTACATTGCTGAAAAAAGGTTGAGAACCACTGACCTAGTATATACAATAATATAAACCAAGTCATTGTATTTCATTTAGGATTATTTCATAACTTCATTTAAATAAAAATATATTTTTTGTCTTTTTTAGATACAGTCAATAAATAATGTGAACATGTATCATAACATGGAAATCTAAGAGAACGTGTTGTGAATGAGGATGCTTGTGGACCTGGAAATTATTATTATTATTTTTTTTACACATTTTTATAAAAAAAAAAAAAGTTTTTCCAACGTATTCAATTTTAGACGCTTTCTCTCTTCTCTTCTTAGTTATTATTTCTCCGGCTGTAGAAAAGAGCCGCTCACAGGGCACAGAGGAGGCGTCAGTGCGACACAGTTTGCGTATCGGTCACGTGACCAAAACAGCTCATGATCGGTCACGTGACTTTCTAAAAGCGGTATGCGCACCGACACAGGGTTTCGCTCTATGAGCTCGACGCATGCGCCGATGCATCGGTGTTGCCGGACCCATCACTAGTGCACGCCGTGCACTAGTGCTGAACACCCTCTCTGATGATACATTGCTGTGTGGCACGCACAAAAGTGCTTTCATCAAATGCACTAGAGTCTGGAATCTTCCATCTCTCCCTAGCACGGCCCAAAACCGGTCAATCTTTGCTTCCTGAGGAAGATCTTCACTGCCAAGCACTTGGTAGTCCACTACTTCTTCCCGGAGGCTATCCAGGTCCAATCGCAGCTGCGGCTTGGAACTTACAAGCGTATTTCTTCATCTTACTCGTCGTCGGCGTCGCCATGGCTGTATCTTCCTCGTTCTTCTGATTCGTCTCCTTGTTGTGTGCGCAGTTGTGCACTGCACTCTCTAAAAGCCGTAGATGTTATTGTCACATATGCATGTACAGTAGATGGCAGTATTCTCCTGTTTAAGAGTGTCACAACATTGCTGTTTACGGCAGACTAGTGATGGGTTGATGAGGCGTCATGAAGCGTTTCGACACATTGCAAAACTGTATTGATACTGTGTCGATACTGTGTCACTAAATACTGACATCTGCTGGACATGAAAAATACCTACAGGCAACCTATGGACCGACTCAACTGACACTGATTTTATGACCTAGTATATACATAATATAAACCAAGTCATTGTATTTCATTTAGGATTATTTAATATCTTCATTTAAATAAAAATATATTTTTATCTTTTTTAGATACAGTCAAGAAATAATGTGAACATGTATCATAACATGGAAATCTAGGAGAACGTGTTGTGAATGAGGATGCTTGTGGACTGGGAATTTTTATTTGTATTTTTTTTACACTTTTTTATTTAAAAAAACCCAGTTTTTCCAACGTATTAAATTTTAGACGATTTCTCTTCTTAGTTATTATTTCTCCGGCTGTAGAAAAGACCCGCTCACAGGGCACATAGGAGGCGTCAGTGCGACACAGTTCGCGTATCGGTCACGTGACCGAAACAGCTCATGATTGGTCACGTGACTTTTGTCACGGGTTTTGCTCTATGAGCTCGACGCATTGGTGTTGCCGGACCCATCACTAGTGCACGGTAGTGATGGGTTGATGAGGCGTCATGAAGCGTTTCGACACATTGCAAAACTGTATTGATACTGTGTCGATACTGTGTCACTAAATACTGACATCTGCTGGACATTAAAAATCCCTACAGGCAACCTATGGACCGACTCAACTGACACTGATTTTATGACCAAGTATATACAATAATATAAACTAAGTCATTGTATTTCATTTAGGATTATTTCTAGAGATAAATGCATTAAAATGTAATATCGGAAATTATCGGTATCGTTTTTTTTATTATCGGTATCGGTTTTTTTTTTTTTTTTTTTTTTTTTAAATCAACATAAAAAACACAAGATACACTTACAATTAGTGCACCAACCCAAAAAACCTCCCTCCCCCATTTACACTCATTCACACAAAAGGGTTGTTTCTTTCTGTTATTAATATTCTGGTTCCTACATTATATATCAATATATATCAATACAGTCTGCAAGGGATACAGTCCGTAAGCACACATGATTGTGCGTGCTGCTGGTCCACTAATAGTACTAACCTTTAACAGTTAATTTTACTCATTTTCATTAATTACTAGTTTCTATGTAACTGTTTTTATATTGTTTAACTCTTTTTTTATTCAAGAAAATGTTTTCAATTTATTTAACTTATTTTATTTTATTAATTTTTTTAAAAAGTACCTCATCTTCACCATACCTGGTTGTCCAAATTAGGCATAATGTGTTAATTCCACGACTGTATATATTGGTTGATATCGGTATCGGTAATTAAAGAGTTGGGCAATATCGGAATTTTGGCAAAAAGCCATTATCGGACATCCCTAATTATTTCATATTTTCATTTAAATAAAAATAGATTTTTATCTTTTTTAGATACAGTCAATAAATGTGAACATGTATCATAAAATGGAAATCTAAGATAACGTGTTGTGAATGAGGATGCGTGTGGACTGGGAATGTTTTTTTTGTTTTTTTTTACACATTTTTATTTTAAAAAAACTGTTTTTCCAACGTATTAAATTTTAGACGATTTCTCTTAGTTATTATTTCTCCGGCTGACAGCATTGAGGAGGTGGATTTGTTAATGTACGACAATTCTGTCGTACAAATGAGACATTTAACCTGCAGAAAATATGAATAGTAAACTAAGAATCATTTTGAAGAGATTTTGAATTCTAATAGATCAAGTGGAAACTTTGAAAGAAGAGGATGAAACGACAAGGAAATTAACACAAATACATTTTTTTCCGATATATGATCAAAATATTCCCACACGGCGGAAATCTTTCTTTTTGCCTGAGGCTGTTCCATGATCTCCGACGACGATAAATTAGAAATGACCAACGACAGAAGTGCGACGATTCTGTTGGCAGCAGCATCTCGTTGACAGATGCGCTTCCTTATAAAAACACAGTTTGGCGCGCAGGCGTCAGTGCGACACAGTTCGCGTATCGGTCACGTGACCCCAACAGCTCATGATCGGTCACGTGACTTTCTAAAAGCGGTATGCGCACCGACACAGGGTTTCGCTCTATGAGCTCGACGCATGCGCCGATGCATCGGTGTTGCCGGACCCATCACTAGTGCATGGTTTGTGAGGAAGTTTTAGGTCAAACAGTGACAGTGTGGGGTCAAACTGTCACAGCGGGCCTGATGCGGCCCATGGGCCCTACGTTTGAGACCCCTGGTTTAGCTGCTGTGCAACAATTTTTTTCAAGGATTTTCGAGATAAAGGGAAGGTGATTCTGACCAAGAGGTCAGAATCGAGCAGAGGATGAATAACCGCTTTTTTGAATAATTATTAGGGATGTCCGATAATGGCGTTTTGCCGATATTCCGATATTGTCCAACTCTTTAATTACCGATACAGATATCAACCGATATATGCAGTCGTGGAATTAACACATTATGCCTAATTTGGACAACCAGGTATGGTGAAGATAAGGTACTTTTTAAAAAAATTAATAAAACAAGATAAATAAATTAACATTTTCTTGAATAAAAAAGAAAGTAAAACAATATAAAAAGTTACATAGAAACTAGTAATTAATGAAAATTAGTCAAATTAACTGTTAAAGGTTAGTACTATTAGTGGACCAGCAGCACGCACAATCATGTGTGCTTACGGACTGTATCCCTTGCAGACTGTATTGATATATATTGATATATAATGTAGGAACCAGAATATTAATACCAGAAAGAAACAACCCTTTTGTGTGAATGAGTGTGAATGGGGGAGGGAGATTTTTTGGGTTGGTGCACTAATTGTAAGTATCTTGTGTTTTTTATGTTGATTTAATAAAAAAACCAAAAAAAAACGATACCGATAATAAAAAATAAAAAAACGATACCGATAATTTCCGATATTACATTTTAAAGGCCTACTGAAATGCGATTTTCTTATTTAAACGGGGATAGCAGGTCCATTCTATGTGTCATACTTGATCATTTCGCGATATTGCCATATTTTTGCTGAAAGGATTTAGTAGAGAACATCGACGATAAAGTTCGCAACTTTTGGTCGCTTATAAAAAAAGCCTTGCCTGTACCGGAAGTAGCAGACGAGTAGCGTGACGTCACAGGTTGTGGAGCTCCTCACATCCGCACATTGTTTACAATCATGGCCACCAGCAGCGAGAGCGATTCGGACCGAGAAAGTGACGATTTCCCCATTAATTTAAGCGAGGATGAAAGATTCGTGGATTAGGAAAGTGAGAGTGAAGGACTAGAGGGCAGTGGGAGCGATTCAGATAGGGAAGATGCTGTGAGAGGCGGGTGGGACCTGATATTCAGCTGGGAATGACTAAAACAGTAAATAAACACAAGGCATATATATACTCTATTAGCCACAACACAATCAGGCTTATATTTAATATGCCACAAATTAATACCGCATAACAAACACCTCCCCCCTCCCGTCCATATAACCCGCCAATACAACTCAAACACCTGCACAAAACACTCAATCCCACAGCCCAAAGTACCGTTCACCTCCCCAAAGTTCATACAGCACATATATTTCCCCAAAGTCCCCAAAGTTACGTACGTGACATGCACATAGCGGCACGCACGTACGGGCAAGCGATCAAATGTTTGGAAGCCGCAGCTGCATGCGTACTCACGGTACCGTGTCTGCGTATCCAACTCAAAGTCCTCCTGGTAAGAGTCTCTGTTGTCCCAGTTCTCCACAGGCCAATGGTAAAGATTGACTGTCATCTTCCGGGAATGTAAACGATGAAACACCGGCCGTGTTTGTGTTGCTGAAGTCGGCCGCAATACACCGCTTCCCACCTACAGCTTTCTTCTTTGCTGTCTCCATTGTTCATTGAACAAATTGCAAAAGATTCACCAACACAGATGTCCAGAATACTTTGGAATTTTGCGATGAAAACAGACGACTTAATAGCTGGCCACCATGCTGTCCCAAAATGTCCTCTACAATCCGCGACGTCACGCGCTGACGTCATCATGCCGAGACGTTTTCAGCAGGATATGTCGCGTGAAATTTAAAATTGCACTTTAGTAAGCTAACCCGGCCGTATTGGCATGTGTTGCAATGTTAAGATTTCATCATTGATATATAAACTATCAGACTGCGTGGTCGGTAGTAGTGGGTTTCAGTAGGCCTTTAACGCATTTATCGTCGGATAATATCGGCAGGCCGATATTATCGGACATCTCTAATTATTATTTTTCCTCCAGATCTCATCTTCTCTCCTTGCTGGTAACCTGTGAATGTGACATCGCTTCGCCTGGGCAGGGAATAAAAAAGCCATCGCCATGAATTTCGTAATGAAGCAAGCGTTGGGAGGTAAGATTTTCCTTTTCTTGTGCCGTGCTTTCAGCTGGAAGGACTGCTTGAACGATGTCGGTACCTTCCGGGACCTTGACTCTTACTTTAGTGTTTGCGTGACCGCCTACCTAGTGCGGGGCCTCCCTGAGTGGACTTTAGACCGGAAGCTACACCATCCGGAATGGCCTGTGCAGCCGCTCTTATCCGCACATGCCGAGCCCATGTTCCCCCACCTGAAGGGAGACAAAGATAATAAAGACGGCTTGTAATCTGCCCATCCTTTCATTCGAGAACACGAGCCGCAATCGCTCCCTGGACGTGACATTATCACGGCGATGCCTCCAATAAAATCAACTTGTTATCATGTAGGAATATGTAGATGGATGAGTGCACGGGTGTTGTTGCGCCTTCAGAGAGTGTTTGCATGGAGTCAGCCTCCTTAACTCTGTGTTAACGTTCAACGAGATGCGATTAAAAGTAGTGTTTGGGGAAAACGGGAGTACAAACCATCATTTATTTAACTCGTTAAACTCCTTTTAACCGAGTGAAATGATCATCTCAGTGCGTTCAGAGGAAATAATGTCTTTGCGTAATTTAGCAGTTGGTAAAAGTGTCCAAAATGAGCACACGGAAGTGAGTGTGTCATAGTGTTGTAACGATACCAATATTTTGGTACAGATACTAATATTTTGATACTTTTCTTAATAAAGGGGACCACGAAATATTTTGCATTATTGGCTTTATTTTAACAAAAAGTCTTAGGGTACATTAAACGTATGTTTCTTATTGCAGTTAAGTCCTTAAATAAAATAGTAAACATACAAGACAACTTGTTTTTTAGTAGTAAGTAAACAAATTTAGCTGCTGACATATGCAGTAACATATTGTGTCATTTATCATTATTTTGTCAACATTATTAAGGACAAGTGGTAGAAAATGAATTATTAATCTACATGTTCATTTACTGTTAATATCTGCTTATTTTCTCTTTTAACATGTTCTATCTACACTTCTGTTAAAATGTAATAATCACTTAGTCTTCTGCTGTTTGATACTTTACATTAGTTTTGGATGATACCACAAATTTGGGTATCAATCCGATACCAAGTAGTTACAGGATCATACATTGGTCATATTTAAAGTCCTCGTGTCCAGGGACATATTTACTGACTTTATAAACATAATATACATTTAAAAACAAAACAAAAGATGTTGTGATGCCAAAAAATATCGACGTAATCACAGTATCGACTAGATACATGCCTGTACTTGGTATCATTACAGTGGATGTCAGGTGTAGACCCACCAATGGTGTTTGTTTACATTGTGATGCCGGTGAGGTACGGTGTGTAGTGAAGCATGTTTAGCTATTCCTCGTCCTGCAGGGATGATACTTGTAAGAAACTTTATTTGTCGCCATGGAGACGAGGATGAGTGATTTAGAAGTAGCGAAAACACTGCCGACGTTAGCCGCTAGCTAGCCATGTCTTAAAGCACCTCTTCCTGAGGGCGTTTCAGTGTTATAACTTCACCTTTATCGTTAGTTTTTAAGCCAAAATGCGTCCGTTCTCCCTTTTCTGTCTACACACTGTCTGCTTGTAAGTACTCAGTGACTGTGCGCTGCCGAACATGCTCCTATGCTCGTAAACCAGCAATGTTATGACGGGGTGGGGGATCGGTACGTTTCCGAAGCGATATCGTACTGAAAATGATTAATTAGTATCGCGGTACTATACTAATACCGGTATACCGTACAACCCTATGTCATAGGCATTGAAACTGGGATGTGCTGCAAACTTACCACACTTGGTTGTTGTGCAGCGGGAAATGTGTGGGGGGAAAAAAGCTGGCGGATATTCTATCAAATGTTGGCAATGTTGCTCGGCGTACTTTTAAAAAAAATGGCCGTAAAAACTACAGCAAGCGTTTGTTCAATAGCGATAGTAAAACACCGTAAAATGAAAAATGGATTATCCCAGTAGTAAATGTAGTGGATTCCTGCCAACCAAGAAACAGTACATGACCTAAATGACTGCAATTATAGTAAGGAGAAAACACCACTTCGCTGTGAAAACAAAGCATTTGGAATTGCAACGTTACAAGCATGCAAATACTCTAAAATATACAGTATTATTCTGTCTAAATCAAAGATTTTGCAAATTAAAGATTTTGCAGATTGCTCACTTGAATTTTCAGCGTATATTAATTGGGGTGGCCTGGGGGCCGCATTAGGCTAAAAAAAATGTAACTTTATGTATGTACGTATGTATATGTATAATATGTATATGTATATATGTGTGTATATATATATATATATACATGTGTGTGTGTACATATTATATTGGATATATAATTAATAGAATTATATGATTATATAATTGGATATTAACAGTATGTGAAAGTTGTACTCTTATATTGTTTACTTCCTGATTGATGAAGGTTTTGTTATCGATTAGAAATACCAAGCAGCTAAAATGTGTTATGCATTATTCCCATCATGCTTTGTAATGGAAAATGGGTGTAATTTTGAATTTTATATTGTGCTTTGACATTATTTATAATGTCCACAAATTGTGTTACATTGTGTTATGTGTGGCCATGTCTGTTGGCATTTTGTGTCGTTTGATTTTTTTTCTCCCCTGTACCATGACTAAGGGAGGTTGTTTGCAATGGGTCATATAAGTAATTGCTGCGTTTGGTTGCATTCATAGTATGATAAGTGAAATAGTAATGTTTTCCTCAAGATGGTGGCATTATAGCAGAAACACAAAATTTGATTTGTCAAACTCATGACATTTCAGGGACCAAATTCAACACGCCCGTCAGCCGCCCATGGCGCGTGGCCCATAGTTTGGACACCCTGTTTTAGGAGTTTGTGTTAAAGCATTAGCCTAGTTAACTTTCACCTAACATGTTTTTTTGTGTTTTTGTGACAAGTGGTTTCAGACATTGAGGAGTTATGTCTTTGTGCTTGTTATAATTGCCAATAGTTTTTTTACTACCAAAAAATAAAAAATTTTAACTTGTGAATCGTAGTTTGAAATTTTTTTTTTAATTTTTTTTACTTGCAGAAAACATTTCTTTTTTTTTTTTTACTTACAATCATTTTTTAAACTGCAGAAATACTTTGTTTACTTGCAAATCATATTTTTTACTTGCAGAAAATATATATTTTTTAAACTTGAGAATGTTTTTTTATTTGCAAAAATAGTTTTTTGTTTTTTTTTACTTGCAAATTGTTTTTTTACCTGCAGAAAATAGGTTCTATACTTTCGGGAAAACATTTTTTAGTTGCGGTGATTACCTTTTTTTTTCTTACAAATTGTTTTATACTTGCAAAAATAATGTTTTTATACTTGAGAAGCTTTTATTTATTTTCAGAAAATAGTTGCAAATCGTTTTTTTACTTGGAGAAAATACTTTTTTTTTTAAACTTGCAAATTGCTTATTTGCATTTTTTAATTTATTTTTTTAACTTACAAATCGTTTTTTCACTTGCAGAAATATTATTTTTATTCTTGCAAACATTTTTGTACTTCCGGAAATATTGTTTTCATACTTGCAAATCATTTTTATACCTGCTGGAAATAGTTTCTATATTTGCAAACCGTTTTTTTACTTGCACAAAATACTTTTTTTTAACTTGCAAATCTTATTTTTACTTGCAGAATTTTTTTTAATGTTAGCAAATCTTTTTTTTTACCTGCAAAAAAGTTTCTATTCTTGCGAATTGTTTTTAATTTGCAGAAAATGTTTGTTTTTTTCACTCGCAAATTTGTTTTTCCAATCCAATCCACTTTATTTATATAGCACATTTAAACAACAAAAATGTTTCCAAAGGGCTGCACAACAAGATTAAAAATAATATTAAAAACAATATTAAAAACAATATTCAAATATTATCCTTTGCTCCACCAATGACTGAATAAAAACAAAAATAAATAAATATTAAACCAATTTAAAAACAATATAAAAATATGATTAAAAATGATTTTAAAAGGAAAAACCAATTAAAACAGTAAATAAAAATAAAAATGTATAAAAAAAAAAAAAAAACAGAGGACAGAGGACCACACAACTCACGTAGTGTTAAAAGCCAAATAATAAAAGTGGGTCTTAACTGAAGAAAAAAAAAGTTCTACTTGCGAAATTTTGGGCTTGAGTAACAACATTTTTACAGTTTTGGCAGTAATTACACTCCATAGATTTTGCACTCAATACGGTCAAAATGGTGAGTGCACAGTGTTGCACTCTTACTACCCTCAATAATCACCATTGTGGCTATGTAATGGAAGGGAAGGGTTTAAACCAAAAAAATAAAGTCGGTGTTTAATCAGGCAATCCAATGTTGGCAATAATGTGCTGTCAAGTGACCATTTTAGGACGACACTATGATGTCAGTATACCGTATTTTTCGGATTATAAGTCGCAGTTTTTTTCATAGTTTGGCCAGGGGTGCGACTTATACTCTGGAGCGACTTATGTGTGAACTTATTAACACATTGTCGTAAAATATCAAATAATATTCATCTCATTCACGTAAGAGACTAGGCGTATATCAGCAATCGTCACACACACACATGTCAACCGATACAAATTGGGCGGGGGCGGATCATGGCAGAAGTGCATTGTGGGGAAAAAAAGATGCCACCTGCTACTACTTCCGTACCTATGAAAATTGATCATTTCAACATTGGCGGTAACTTATAAGAACTGAGAAGGGTTGAACAAAAATGGCGATTAGGAGTGACAGATTGTTTGGTAAACGTATAGCATGTTCTATATGTTATAGTTATTTGAATGACTCTTACCATAATATGTTACGTTAACATACCAGTTGGTTATTTATGCCTCATATAACGTACACTTATTCAGCCTGTTGTTCACTATTCTTTATTTATTTTAAATTGCCTTTCAAATGTCTATTCTTGGTGTTGGGTTTTATCAAATTAATTTCCTCAAAAAATGCGACTTATACTCTAATGCGACTTATATGTTTTTTCCTTCTTTATTATGCATTTTCGGCTGGTGCGACTTATACTCCGAAAAATAGGGTACTCATGATGGCGTAGTGATGGAAGTATTCTATTTGAGACACTGCAATAGTGTCACATCTGCGACGGTGTGTGCAAGAAAACAAACATGTCAGCCTGAGTGCAGGTACGGACGCCTACGTGTCAAATCTGGAACAGCCTGCGTCTTCAAAAGGTTGCGAGTCTTTGTGCACGGCGCATGCAGGGTTTGTGTTCCGTGTCTCGCCGAACGCGCTCGTCCGCGGCTCAGTGTCGTGGAAGGCAGGAGAACGCGGCGTGCAGGCTTTTAGGCAGAGTATTTGGCGAGAAGTTCACTTGCCTTTCGGCAAACTAACGAGTTTGGAGTGTGCGGTGGATTAGCTGCAGGCAATTATCTCGCCCGCTCCGCGAGCCACCGCCGCACAGTCACACTCCATCTGCTCCCGACCAGGCCGACATTTGTATTCTGTCGGCCCTTTTTCCGTGACGGGCAAGGTCGTCCACCCGTCCGCCCACCCGGGACCCTCCCCCGCCTCGCAGTGCAGCTCTCAGGGTCCTAGAAGTCGAGGAGTGTTTCATGTCAAGGGAGGCTGGGCGAGCATGACGGGAATGGTTTGACAGGATGCACGCTACACTGCAAAAAGTCAGTGTTCAAAAACAAGAAAAAGAAAATACAAAAATTAAAGGTATTTTATTTGAACTAAGCAAAATTATCTGCCAATAGAACAAGAAAATTCGGCTCGTCAAGACTTTCCAAAACAAGTCAAATTAAAGCTGCAAGCAGCGATGGACGGGACCGACTTTGACGGCACATAAAATCCAAACCGGAGCAGTAATTAAAACTCTTTCGTCAAATTTTAATCAGAAGGGTTCAATCTCTCTCCTGTGCTAGTTTGAAGTCGACACAACAAACGCGCTCAGAGGAGATAATGTTTGAAAAAAGGTGACCGGTTTTTACAAAACTTTTGTTTTGAAGGGGAAATTGCAAACTTCCTGTTGATTTTTGCTGGGGGTTGTCAATATATGAAATGTAGGTCTAACTGAGACCTACATAGAGGTTTTTGTTTCATGTCTCTAAGACATTCCTACTGGAAGTTGCAGGCAGTTTTGTCTGAGTTTTCTTCCTAGGAGAAGTTGTCTGTGTTTTCTTCCTAGGGGGTGCTAGAGCGCAATTTTGAGTTTTGGGATTGGGTTTTTTATTAGATCGCAACTTTTGCTAGTCCTGATGTGTGTGTCCAGTTTGGTGAGTTTTGAAGCATGTTAAAGGGGTCAAATTACAGCTCAAAGAGGCAAAAGTGACAGTTTTTAGTAAACTTTTGTTTTGAAGGGGGAATTGCCAACTTCCTGTTGATTTTTGCTGAAATATGTCAATGTATGAAATCTAGGACTAAGTCAGACCTACATAGACATTTCATGTGTCTACGACATTCCTACCGGAAGTTACAAGCAGTTGTGTCTGTTTTTTACTAGGGGGCGCTAGAGCGCAATTTTGAGTTTTGGGAGTTTTTCTTTTATCAGATGGCAATTTTCGCCAGTCCTGATGTGTGTGTCAAATATGGTGAGTTTTGAAGCATGTTAAGGGGGTCAAATTACAGCTCAAAGAGGCAAAAGTGACTGTTTTTAATAAACTTTTGTTTTGAAGGGGGAATTGCCAACTTCCTGTTGATTTTTGCTGCAGGATGTCAATGTATGAAATCTAGGTCTAAGTCAGACCTACATAGAGGTTTTTGTTTCATGTCTCTACGACATTCCTACCGAAAGTTACAAGTTTTGTCTTTGTTTTCTACTAGGGGGCGCTAGAGCGCAATTTTGAGTTTTTATTTTTTATTTTTTATTAGATGGCAATTTTCGCCAGTCCTGATGTGTGTGTCAAATATGGTGAGTTTTGAAGCATGTTAAGGGGGTCAAATTACAGCTCAGAGAGGCGGCCGGTATAATAATAATAATAAAACCTTACAATTACAATAGGGTCCTATGTCCCAAAGGAACATTGCGGTCCCTAATTAGCTAACCTCAATGAACCCAAAAATACCTTAAGTATATTCTTACTAAACTAGTTTTTCAATAACACCTGGTGTCCAACTTTGAGATCGGCCCCAGTCCACAAAAACATTTCACCATCTCTCCCAAGTTAATTGGGCATACATGCACGCACCCGCCCTTCCCCCAATCAACGCCATCACCACTGCTTAATTCCTCTTTGGGGTTGTGGACGGCTGTTGCGAGTTGTTGTGATTACATGTATCATGTTTGTGTGCTTTGCTACGTGAGTTTTTTTCCTTAGACTCAGTCTGGACCCCCTCCCAAGGGTCCAGCCTTAGACTGATACTTTTTTTACTCTTCCCCCTTTCCCAATGTCACCTTTTTCCCACCTTTTTTAAGGAGCGCTGTAAGTGGCTGATCCGCTGGCGGTCCCGTCTTGTCCCCCTGTAACGTATGTCTGCTCTTAGTTGTTCTGTGCCGAAAATGACATTTCAGTTCTTATGTGTCTTGTACATGTTAAAGAATAATAAAGCATCTTGAATCTTGAATAACAAGTGCACTTTTATTGGTAGGAAAAAAAACAACCTTTTTGCTCAATATGTTGAAAAATATTCTTAAATTAAGTAAATGCCAGTGCCATTATCTTGACATAATATGCGCTCGGCATCATGTTTTTTTTTTCATGTTTGAAGTAAGAAATTATTACTTTAAAAAAGTCGTTTTATACTTGTGAGTGAGCTGTAATATCTTACTGAGATCATTTAGGACCAAAACCCTTAAAACAAGTAAAACACTCTAACATAAAATCTGCTTAGTGAGAAGAATTATCTTATCAGACAAAAAATAAGCAAATATCACCCTTATTTGAGAGACTTCATCTTACTTAGACTTCAGTTTTTGCAGTGTACCTCGCGTCTCGTTTAAACTTTCATATTTAGATCGACGATAGAAATGCAAATGCGAGACGCCACCGCCGCCTCATCAACATTATGAGGTCCCCTGTGCAGGAAAAACACAAAAGTGTGAGCTCTGACTCCATCAAGATGTCACACAGCAAACAGGCTATCAAAGACTCAGCAGGGGGTGTCAAACGTACGGCCCGAGGGCCGGATCAGGCCCGCGGGATGAGTTTGCCAAGTATAAAAATGGTAACACTTTAGTATGGGGAACATATTCTAAGTCAGTGTTTTTCAACCTTTTTTGAGCCATGGCACATTTTTTATTAACTGTATCCACTCGGCATCCATTGGACATACACTTTTTGAACTGCTGCCCCTCAGGCAGGAGATACAGGACAATAAAATGCCGGACAAACAGACTTAAGAACACTTTTTACCCGAGAGCAATAGTGTCGCTGAACATAAGACGACAATAATGACTGTGCATGTGAGCTGTGTGCTTGCTATTTTTATGTATTATGTGTTGCGTTTTGGACCAGTTGTTCCTCCCAGGGAATTCAAGTCACAAGTCGCTCCCAAGCTCTTTACGACACTTAAAGCTGAGTTGAAAAACCACCAGAGACAGAATAGGTATTTTGTAATATATTTGCAAAGCTTTGCAGATATACATTGAGACCAGTCCAGCATAGAACATTCAATTGCGCCGCTAAGATGGTCTGTTCCCCCCGACCAAACCATCTCCCCTCTTAAGTCCCTGGCAGTCATGTCCCTCTAGCCAAAACAAATGCCCATTATCGCTCTTTCTAACATTCCAAAGCTTCAAGGTTAGCACACACAGTTTACTTGCAGACAAACAGAAAGAGAACAAATGGAAAAACACGAGCTGTTTTCAAATATGACTATGAAATAAAAGTAACACTTAAATTCGGATATATGTAAATATCTGCCTCCGAAATTATCTATTTATGTTTTTGTGTTATGAATTTGCACTAAATTAGTTTTGCTTACAATTTCGTTGTACAATGACAATAAATATATATTCTATTCTATTCAATTGCACCGGTCACCCAAGGGCGGGGGGTTTCCACATCTGCGGTCCCTTCCAGGGTTTCACGTCGTTCCCATTGGGTTGAGTTTAGACAGCACACAAATCAAATCAAGGGAGCCTGCTCGCCAAGTAGGCACTTTTATTTTTTGCGCTGAGCATGTTCCTACAGTTGTAATGTATCTCGTCTTCCATATAGACAGATTATATTTCTATGCTGAGAAGTGACGCAATATACCGCATTTTTCGGACTGTAAGTCGCAGTTTTTTTCATAGTTTGGCCGGGGGTGCGACTTATACTCAGGAGCGACTTATGTGTGAAATTATTAACACGTTACCGCAAAATATCAAATAATATTATATAGCTCATTCACGTAAGAGACTAGACATATAAGATTTCATGGGATTTAGCGATTAGGAGTGACAGATCGTTTGGTAAACGTATTGCATGTTCTATATGTTATAGTTATTTGAATGACTCTTACCATAATATGTTACGTTAACATACCAGTTGGTTATTTATGCCTCATATAACGCAGTGATTTTCAACCACTGTGCCGCGGCGCCGTGATATATTGCCTGGTGTGCCGTGGGAAATTATGCAACTTCACCTAGTTGGTCCAAAAAATATTTTTTGCAAATCAATAGGCAGAGCACAGCGGGAGACAGCGTGCAGGTAAAAAGGTATGTAACGCTTAAACCAAAAATCAACAAAAGGCAAGTCCCGCTAGGAAAAAGCACTGAAGCATCGGGATGGCTATGTAAAACAAAAGTAAAACTGAACTGGCTACAAAGTCAACAAAAACAGAATGCTGGACGACAGCCAAAACTTACAGCGTGTGGAGCAAAGACGGGCGTCCGTCCACAAAGCACATCCCGTACATGACATGACGATCAACAATGTCCCCACAAAGAAGGATAGCGTACGCACAACTTAAATAGTCTTGATTGCGAAAACAAAGCAAGGGCAATAGCGCTCAAAGGAAGGCGTGAAGCTGCTACAGGAGAACACAAACAAAACAGGAAGGGTCACCAAAATAACAGCGCACGACAGGAACTAAAGCAATACACACAGGAAACAACAACAAACTCAAAATAAGGCACGACAACCTGGTGGAGTTGCATTTTTTAACCTTTTCTACTGATGGTGTGCCTCTGTATTTTTTTTATGAAATAAATGTGCCTTGGCTCAAAAAAGGTTGAAAAACACTAATATAACGTACTTATTCAGCCTGTTTACTATTCTTTATTTCAAATTGCCTTTCAAATGTCTATTCTTGGTGTTGGATTTTATCAAATTTTAATCAGAAGGGTTCAATCTCTCTCCTGTGCTAGTTTGAAGTCGACACAACAAACGCGCTCAGAGGAGATAATGTTTGAAAAAAGGTGACCGGTTTTTACAAAACTTTTGTTTTGAAGGGGAAATTGCAAACTTCCTGTTGATTTTTGCTGGGGGTTGTCAATATATGAAATGTAGGTCTAACTGAGACCTACATAGAGGTTTTTGTTTCATGTCTCTAAGACATTCCTACTGGAAGTTGCAGGCAGTTTTGTCTGAGTTTTCTTCCTAGGAGAAGTTGTCTGTGTTTTCTTCCTAGGGGGTGCTAGAGCGCAATTTTGAGTTTTGGGATTGGGTTTTTTATTAGATCGCAACTTTTGCTAGTCCTGATGTGTGTGTCCAGTTTGGTGAGTTTTGAAGCATGTTAAAGGGGTCAAATTACAGCTCAAAGAGGCAAAAGTGACAGTTTTTAGTAAACTTTTGTTTTGAAGGGGGAATTGCCAACTTCCTGTTGATTTTTGCTGAAATATGTCAATGTATGAAATCTAGGACTAAGTCAGACCTACATAGACATTTCATGTGTCTACGACATTCCTACCGGAAGTTACAAGCAGTTGTGTCTGTTTTTTACTAGGGGGCGCTAGAGCGCAATTTTGAGTTTTGGGAGTTTTTCTTTTATCAGATGGCAATTTTCGCCAGTCCTGATGTGTGTGTCAAATATGGTGAGTTTTGAAGCATGTTAAGGGGGTCAAATTACAGCTCAAAGAGGCAAAAGTGACTGTTTTTAATAAACTTTTGTTTTGAAGGGGGAATTGCCAACTTCCTGTTGATTTTTGCTGCAGGATGTCAATGTATGAAATCTAGGTCTAAGTCAGACCTACATAGAGGTTTTTGTTTCATGTCTCTACGACATTCCTACCGAAAGTTACAAGTTTTGTCTTTGTTTTCTACTAGGGGGCGCTAGAGCGCAATTTTGAGTTTTTATTTTTTATTTTTTATTAGATGGCAATTTTCGCCAGTCCTGATGTGTGTGTCAAATATGGTGAGTTTTGAAGCATGTTAAGGGGGTCAAATTACAGCTCAGAGAGGCGGCCGGTATAATAATAATAATAAAACCTTACAATTACAATAGGGTCCTATGTCCCAAAGGAACATTGCGGTCCCTAATTAGCTAACCTCAATGAACCCAAAAATACCTTAAGTATATTCTTACTAAACTAGTTTTTCAATAACACCTGGTGTCCAACTTTGAGATCGGCCCCAGTCCACAAAAACATTTCACCATCTCTCCCAAGTTAATTGGGCATACATGCACGCACCCGCCCTTCCCCCAATCAACGCCATCACCACTGCTTAATTCCTCTTTGGGGTTGTGGACGGCTGTTGCGAGTTGTTGTGATTACATGTATCATGTTTGTGTGCTTTGCTACGTGAGTTTTTTTCCTTAGACTCAGTCTGGACCCCCTCCCAAGGGTCCAGCCTTAGACTGATACTTTTTTTACTCTTCCCCCTTTCCCAATGTCACCTTTTTCCCACCTTTTTTAAGGAGCGCTGTAAGTGGCTGATCCGCTGGCGGTCCCGTCTTGTCCCCCTGTAACGTATGTCTGCTCTTAGTTGTTCTGTGCCGAAAATGACATTTCAGTTCTTATGTGTCTTGTACATGTTAAAGAATAATAAAGCATCTTGAATCTTGAATAACAAGTGCACTTTTATTGGTAGGAAAAAAAACAACCTTTTTGCTCAATATGTTGAAAAATATTCTTAAATTAAGTAAATGCCAGTGCCATTATCTTGACATAATATGCGCTCGGCATCATGTTTTTTTTTTCATGTTTGAAGTAAGAAATTATTACTTTAAAAAAGTCGTTTTATACTTGTGAGTGAGCTGTAATATCTTACTGAGATCATTTAGGACCAAAACCCTTAAAACAAGTAAAACACTCTAACATAAAATCTGCTTAGTGAGAAGAATTATCTTATCAGACAAAAAATAAGCAAATATCACCCTTATTTGAGAGACTTCATCTTACTTAGACTTCAGTTTTTGCAGTGTACCTCGCGTCTCGTTTAAACTTTCATATTTAGATCGACGATAGAAATGCAAATGCGAGACGCCACCGCCGCCTCATCAACATTATGAGGTCCCCTGTGCAGGAAAAACACAAAAGTGTGAGCTCTGACTCCATCAAGATGTCACACAGCAAACAGGCTATCAAAGACTCAGCAGGGGGTGTCAAACGTACGGCCCGAGGGCCGGATCAGGCCCGCGGGATGAGTTTGCCAAGTATAAAAATGGTAACACTTTAGTATGGGGAACATATTCTAAGTCAGTGTTTTTCAACCTTTTTTGAGCCATGGCACATTTTTTATTAACTGTATCCACTCGGCATCCATTGGACATACACTTTTTGAACTGCTGCCCCTCAGGCAGGAGATACAGGACAATAAAATGCCGGACAAACAGACTTAAGAACACTTTTTACCCGAGAGCAATAGTGTCGCTGAACATAAGACGACAATAATGACTGTGCATGTGAGCTGTGTGCTTGCTATTTTTATGTATTATGTGTTGCGTTTTGGACCAGTTGTTCCTCCCAGGGAATTCAAGTCACAAGTCGCTCCCAAGCTCTTTACGACACTTAAAGCTGAGTTGAAAAACCACCAGAGACAGAATAGGTATTTTGTAATATATTTGCAAAGCTTTGCAGATATACATTGAGACCAGTCCAGCATAGAACATTCAATTGCGCCGCTAAGATGGTCTGTTCCCCCCGACCAAACCATCTCCCCTCTTAAGTCCCTGGCAGTCATGTCCCTCTAGCCAAAACAAATGCCCATTATCGCTCTTTCTAACATTCCAAAGCTTCAAGGTTAGCACACACAGTTTACTTGCAGACAAACAGAAAGAGAACAAATGGAAAAACACGAGCTGTTTTCAAATATGACTATGAAATAAAAGTAACACTTAAATTCGGATATATGTAAATATCTGCCTCCGAAATTATCTATTTATGTTTTTGTGTTATGAATTTGCACTAAATTAGTTTTGCTTACAATTTCGTTGTACAATGACAATAAATATATATTCTATTCTATTCAATTGCACCGGTCACCCAAGGGCGGGGGGTTTCCACATCTGCGGTCCCTTCCAGGGTTTCACGTCGTTCCCATTGGGTTGAGTTTAGACAGCACACAAATCAAATCAAGGGAGCCTGCTCGCCAAGTAGGCACTTTTATTTTTTGCGCTGAGCATGTTCCTACAGTTGTAATGTATCTCGTCTTCCATATAGACAGATTATATTTCTATGCTGAGAAGTGACGCAATATACCGCATTTTTCGGACTGTAAGTCGCAGTTTTTTTCATAGTTTGGCCGGGGGTGCGACTTATACTCAGGAGCGACTTATGTGTGAAATTATTAACACGTTACCGCAAAATATCAAATAATATTATATAGCTCATTCACGTAAGAGACTAGACATATAAGATTTCATGGGATTTAGCGATTAGGAGTGACAGATCGTTTGGTAAACGTATTGCATGTTCTATATGTTATAGTTATTTGAATGACTCTTACCATAATATGTTACGTTAACATACCAGTTGGTTATTTATGCCTCATATAACGCAGTGATTTTCAACCACTGTGCCGCGGCGCCGTGATATATTGCCTGGTGTGCCGTGGGAAATTATGCAACTTCACCTAGTTGGTCCAAAAAATATTTTTTGCAAATCAATAGGCAGAGCACAGCGGGAGACAGCGTGCAGGTAAAAAGGTATGTAACGCTTAAACCAAAAATCAACAAAAGGCAAGTCCCGCTAGGAAAAAGCACTGAAGCATCGGGATGGCTATGTAAAACAAAAGTAAAACTGAACTGGCTACAAAGTCAACAAAAACAGAATGCTGGACGACAGCCAAAACTTACAGCGTGTGGAGCAAAGACGGGCGTCCGTCCACAAAGCACATCCCGTACATGACATGACGATCAACAATGTCCCCACAAAGAAGGATAGCGTACGCACAACTTAAATAGTCTTGATTGCGAAAACAAAGCAAGGGCAATAGCGCTCAAAGGAAGGCGTGAAGCTGCTACAGGAGAACACAAACAAAACAGGAAGGGTCACCAAAATAACAGCGCACGACAGGAACTAAAGCAATACACACAGGAAACAACAACAAACTCAAAATAAGGCACGACAACCTGGTGGAGTTGCATTTTTTAACCTTTTCTACTGATGGTGTGCCTCTGTATTTTTTTTATGAAATAAATGTGCCTTGGCTCAAAAAAGGTTGAAAAACACTAATATAACGTACTTATTCAGCCTGTTTACTATTCTTTATTTCAAATTGCCTTTCAAATGTCTATTCTTGGTGTTGGATTTTATCAAATAAATTTCCCCCAAAAAATGCGACTTATACTGCAGTGCAACTAATATGTTTTTTCCCTTCTTTATTATGCATTTTCGGCCGGTGTGACTTATACTCCGGAGCGACTTATACTCCGAAAAATACGGTAATATTCAGGTCATGATATGCGTAAAGACTGTTTGTGTATTTTGTGGGCAAAATAGAGAGCCCCCATTGTCTCCATTGTTAGCTGACTTTTTTTAATGTATTTATTTATTAATGACCTAGAATGAATAAAAAAAGAAAAACATACGTCTTCATGCCTTATACAGGGGTTGTGAATGATAGACCGCACATCTCTGTCCAATTTTTGCGCATTTCCAGTACGACCTGATCTAATATTATAATCAGAGTGCAAAAGGTTTACGACAGTGACGTTAAATTTTGGGAAATTGCGGAATATTCAAAATGGCTGACTGAATTTGTGGCATTTTATGTTGAGACGGTATTTTCACATACTTTGCGGAGTGTAAATGGATATGGTTTAATGGATGCAATGAAACACAAGCATTGTCAACTTGTTTTTCCACTCCACTGCCACTTTTAGGTAAGACACCGGCAAAGTGTGAACTTTACGACCTGCCACTGTTGTAAATACAAGCAATGTGTGCATGCATGAAACATTAATGTGGTTTGGACCTGTAGTCGTAATATACTCGTGTGGACCCCTCCCCCTTTAACAGCCCTACTGCACACTCGTAAAGCCTTGGGGCATACAGCTCGTTGTGAGAAAAGTGGACAAATGACAAATTGATTTAATCTGTAAAGCAGGAAGAGTGATGAGTGCAGTGTGTGTGTGTGTGTGTGTGCGTGTGTGTGTGTGTTCTTGTATTTCTATCCTTCTTGAGACACCAACAAGGAAAAGTAGCTTCCATATGAGGTGTGAACAAGTTAGGACATAAATCATGGTCCTAATACGAAAAAAAAAACCATTGCATGTAATAGAGAATGTCTCATTTGTACCCCTGGTGGTGAAATCTATCAAAATTAAGGTAGTCCCGAAAAAAACAAACTGTCGGTTCTAAAAGTGCTCCCCCTATGGTCAACATATGAAATAACAAGTGTTTGTAAAAATTCGAAGTGCTCCCCCGCTGGCCAACATATGTAATAAGTGTGTGTAAGATATTGAAATTTGCCCCCTTTGGCAAAAAATGTATAAAAAAATAAAGCAAATATGTATATAGAGACATACTGTAATAACGAAGTAAATAAGGAAGATTAAAAAACATTTACAAACAAAAACAACTTTTTCTCTCAATGTGTTGACTTCTTTCTTATAAAATTGGGAACAATTTCTCATATTCTTTCTGCTTCTGTAATATTGCAATATTTTCTCGTGAAATGATTACTTTTCTATGTAAAATTATTACTTTTTAATGCAAAATGGTGACATTTGTCATATCAAATTCTGACTTTTATCACAATATTGCCCTTTTTTTTTTTTTTTGTTCTTGTAAAATAGTGACATATTTTGAGTAAGATTATGACATTTGTCATCTTTTTGCCAAGTAAAATTTTGATTATTATTATAAAATTCTATCTGTGTTGGCCCTGTGATGAGGTGGCGACTTGTCCAGGGTGTACCCCGCCTTCCGCCCGATTGTAGCTGAGATAGGCTCCACCGCCCCCCGCGACCCTAAAAGGGAATAAGCGGTAGAAAATGGATGGATGGATTATAACATCCTATCTGTTGGCCCTGCGATGAGGTGGCGACTTGTCCAGGGTGTACCCCGCCTTCTGCCCGATTGTAGCTGAGATAGGCTCCAGCGACCCCAAAAAGGAATAAGTGGTAGAAACTGGATGGATGGATTATAAAATTGCCCAAATTTTAAAGTTTTCTTATAAAATTGTGACTTTTGTCGAGTAAAATTACGACTCTTTTCAGAAAATTGCCAAAATGTTAAGCTTTTCTTGTAAAATTGCAACTGTCATTGAGTACAATTCGAACTTTTATCATAATATTGCACAAATGTTCAGTTTTTCTTAAATTTTTCAGCCGTACACCTCAGAGTCACATAACTTCATACTTGACACACGCTAACTGTTAGCATGCTAATATTACCGTGGAAGCCTGCTAACATTAGCTTGCAAGTTAGGTTTTTTTTTGCCAATTTTGCAGCCGTACACTTTAGTAATAACTTTGTATTTTACACATGCTAACTGTTAGCAAGCTAATGTTTTGATTGATTGATTGAGACTTTTATTAGTAGATTGTACAGTACATATTCCGTACAATTGACCACTAAATGGTAACACATGAAAAAGTTTTTCAACTTGTTTAAGTCGGCGTCCACGTTAATCAATTCATGTTAGCGTGCTAGCATGCTAACATTAGCACGTTACATTTTCTAGCCAATTATACAGCCGTACACCCCTATCATATAACTTGTTAAAGGACACGTGCTACTGTTAGCATGCTAATATTACCGTGGTAGCCTGCTAACATTAGCTTGCAAGTTAGTTTTTTTTTTGCCAATTTTGCAGCCGTACACTTCAGTAATAACTTTGTATTTTACACATGCTAACTGTTAGTAAGCTAATGTTTTGATTGATTGATTGAGACTTTTATTAGTAGATTGCACAGTACAGTACATATTCCGTACAATTGACCACTAAATGGTAACACCCGAAAAAGTATTTCAACATGTTTAAGTCGACGTCCACGTTAATAACATTAGCACGTTAATTTTTCTAGCCAATTTTACTGCCGTACACCCCTATCATATAACTTGTTAAATGACAAATGCTACCTGTTAGCATGCTAACATTCATCCATCCATCATTTTGTGTTGAGTAAAATTACGACTTTTATTATAAAAATGCCAAAATTCCAAGTTTTACTTGTGAAATTGTGACCTTTTTCTTGTGAAATTCCAACTCCCTTTTCACAACAAGCTTTTTTATATTTGCATAGTATGTACATATTAATGTTGTAAATACACTAGGGCTGCAACTAACAACTAATTTGATAATCGATTAATCTGTCGATTATTACTTCGATTAATCGATTAATAATCGGATAAAAGAGACAAACTACATTTCTATCCTTTCCAGTATTTTATTGGGGGGAAAAAACGCATACTGGCACCATACTTATTTTGATTATTGTTTCTCAGCTGTTTGTAGATGTTGCAGTTTATAAATAAAGGTTTATTAAAAGAAAAAAAGTAGCCTCTGCGCAAAGCATAGATCCAACGAATCAATGACTAAATTAATCGCCAACTATTTTTATATTCGATTTAATCGATTAGTTGTTGCAGCCCTAAAATACAAATCTTTATATATCTAGAAAGGGTGGTCCTAAAGAGGTCTCAAGAAGGTAACAAATACACGAGTGTGTGTGTGTGTGTGTGTGTGGATGTGTTTATAGTTTCCGTGCTGGTGAGGATTTATCACCCATGGCATCAGCGCCTCCTCCTCAGGCCTGGGAGGAAAAGGATGCCGAGGTTGCCAAATGGCTCCCTTAAAAGCGTGCACCTGGCAACGTGCACTGTTAACGGAGCACGTTTGGCCTCCTCGGACTTTTTCTACGGCGTCTTTCCATTCATCGCTCACTCTTGCCTCTTCTGTGTGCACTTCCCCCTCCCCACCTTCCCTCCCGCTGCCACCATTACTGTAAATCTGAAGGGCGAGGCGAGGAAAACCTCAATCAGGGAGGCAGCAGGGAAGAGTGTGTTGCCAAGCATGTAGTAAAAAAAAAGTGGATGAAAGCACACCCTGAAACGGGAGATTGACCATTAGCACATTTGTGTTGACGTCGAGCGCCGATTCGGCGCGCTGCGGCGCAACGCTGGGAGTTGTGACACGACGCCAACAAGTGAACACGCCGCATGCACTGCAAAAAGTCAGTGTTTAAAAACAAGAAAAAAAAAAATACAAAAATGAGGGGTATTTTATTTGAACTAAGCAAAATTATCTGCCAATAGAACAAGAAAATTTGGCTTGTCAAGACTTTCCAAAACAGGTAAAATTAGCTAACCTCAATGAACCCAAAAATACTTTTATATAAATATGTTCTCACTAATAACAAGTGCACTTTTCTTGGAAGAAAAAAAGACCTTTTTGCTCAATATGTTAAAAAATATTCTTAAATGAAGTAAATACTAGTGCCATTATCTTGACATAATGATATGCGCTCGGCATCATGATTTTTTTTTCATGCTTGAAATAAGAAATGATTACTTTAAAAAAGTAGTTTTATACTTGTGAGTGTTGATGACACAGCTTTGCATCAGTTGATATTCTAGTTTCACGCATGTTTTACTCAATATAGGTCATCAAATCTCAGCTACAAGCTGTAATATCTTACTGAGATCATTTAGGACCAAAACCCTTAAAACAAGTAAAACACTCTAACATAAAATCTGCTGAGTGAGAAGAATTATCTTATCAGACAGAAAATAAGCAAGTATTACCCTTATTTGAGATATTTAATCTTACTTAGATTTCAGTTTTTGCAGTGTGTACAGCATCACTCCAGCAGTTGTTCTCATGAATGCTCACATTTGATGAATTAAGACTGCAAGCTCACACTGTGCTACTTTGTGTGTGTGTGTGTGTGTGTGTGTGTGTGTGTGTGTGTGTGTGTGTGTGTGTGTGTGTGTGTGTGTGTGTGTGTGTGTGTGTGTGTGTGTGTGTGTGTGTGTGTGTGTGTGTGTGTGTGTGTGTGTGTGTGTGTGTGTGTGTGTGCGCGCACACCGTAGATCCACACCACTCCAAGATTTGCCACAAATGGCCAAAAAACCCTAAAAGTGCTCTATTATAAAATAATACAAACTTTACACTGCAAAAACTGAAATCTAAGTAAGATGAAATATCTCAAATAAGGGTGATATTTGCTTATTTTCTGTCTGATAAGATCATTCTTCTCACTAAGCAGATTTTATGTTAGTGTTTTACTTGTTTTAAGGGTTTTGGTCCTAAATGATCTCAGTAAGATATTACAGCTTGTTGCTGAGATTTGATGACCTATATTGAGTAAAACATGCTTGAGGTCTTAACTCATTCTCTTTCTATGCCACATCAATATGGAATGCACTCCCAACAGGTGTTAAAGAAAGTGCATCTCTATCCTCCTTCAAAACCGCACTAAAAGGAACCCCTCCAGGCAACTTCAACCCTAAACTAACACCCTCCCTTCCACATCCCACCTCCCCGGATTCAATCAATCAATGTTTATTTATATAGCCCTAAATCACAAGTGTCTCAAAGGGCTGCACAAGCCACAACGACATCCTCGGTACAAAGCCCACATAAGGGCAAGGAAAAACTCACCCCAGTGGGACGTCGATGTGAATGACTATGAGAAACCTTGGAGAGGACCGCATATGTGGGTAACCCCCCCCCCCCCCTCTAGGGGAGACCGAAAGCAATGGATGTCGAGTGGGTCTGACATAATATTGTGAGAGTCCAGTCCATAGTGGATCCAACATAATAGTAAGAGTCCAGTCCATAGTGGGGCCAGCAGGACACCATCCCGAGCGGAGACGGGTCAGCAGCGCAGAGATGTTCCCAGCCGATGCACAGGCGAGCGGTCCACCCCGGGTCCCGACTCTGGACAGCCAGCACTTCATCCATAGCCACCGGACCTGTGCCCCCCCCCCCTTTCCACAAGGGAGAGGGGAGCAGAGGAGAAAAGAAAAGAAACGGCAGATCAACTGGTCTAAAAAGGGGGTCTATTTAAAGGCTAGAGTATACAAATTAGTTTTAAGATGGGACTTAAATGCACTCCCAACAGGTGTTAAAGGGCATCTCCTTCAAAACCGCACTAAAAGAACACCTCCAGGCAACTTCAACCCTAAACTAACACCCTCCCTTCCACATCCCACCTCCCCGGATTGTAAATAATCAAATGTAAATAATCAAATGTAGATACTTATTCTTATGCTTTCTGATCTCTCTCTCTCTGTCCACTACTTGCTGTACATATCCTACCAAGTCAGTCCTACACTGTTTCAATGTCCATTTCTCTGATGATGCAATTGTTGATGACTCAAGTGTTATCAACCAAACCTAACCCCCCCTCCACTTCCCACACCCCGGATTGTAAATAATTCAATGTATATACTCTGATTATCTTATGTGATGACTGTATTATGATAGTATATATCTGTATCATGTATCAATTTAAGTGCACCCCGACTTAAACAAGTTGAAAAACGTATTCGGGTGCTACCATTTAGTGGTCAATTGTACGGAATATGTACGTCACTGTGCAATCTACTAATAAAAGTCTCAATCAATCAATCAATGAAACTAGAATATCAACTGATGCAAAGCTGTCATCAACACCGACAAGTATAAAACTACTTTTTTAAAGTAATCATTTCTTACTTCAAGCATGAAAAAAAAAATGATGCCGAGCGCATATCATTATGTCAAGATAATGGCACTAGCATTTACTTTATTTAAGAATATTTTTCAACATTTTGAGCAAAAAGGTCTCATTTTTTTTTCTACCAAGAAAAGTGCACTTGTTATTAGTGAGAATATACTTATTTGAAGGTATTTTTGGGTTCATTGAGGTTAGCTAATTTTACTTGTTTTGGAAAGTCTTGACAAGCCGAATTTGCTTGTTCTATTGGCAGATAATTTTGCTTAGTTCATATAAAATACCCCTAATTTTTTATTTATTTTTTCTTGTTTTTGGACACTGACTTTTTGCAGTGTAGAATGTGCATTTCATTATCAAATCCATTCAAATTCAGTTTTACACATAAAAAAACAATTACACGCTAACTGTATGCAATATGGGCAGCATGGGGGTACAGGGGTTAGTGCATGTGCCCCACAATACGAAGGTCCTGAGTAATACTGGGTTCAATCCCGCGCTCGGGATCTTTCTGTGTGGAGTTTGCATGTTCACCCCGTGATTGATTGGCAACACTAAATGGTCCCTAGTGTGTGAATGTGAGTGTGAATGTTGTCTGTGTTGGCCCTGTGATGAGGTGGCGACTTGTCCAGGGTGTACACCGCCTTCCGCCCGAATGCAGCTGAGATAGGCTCCAGCACCCCCCGCTACCCCAAAAGGGACAAGCGGTAGAAAATGGATGGATGCAATATTATACTTACACAATATGAGGTCTTAATTTTGTGCGATCCATTTTATCCAGTTTGTCGCTCTCTCTCACATTGTGAACACAGCCTTTGTCCAACGAGTTTAACTACCCAGCCCCCACAATGCATTGCAACATCAAGTGGCCTTTCGAGTGGCATTCTTTTCGTATTGTTTCACTTTTGTAAAATCACCCAAACGTCACCGTGGAGTTATTGAGTCTGTTAAGCTGATTGGAGAGCTAGCTTTTGCAGCGAGTGGGTCCGTGACAATGGCTTCTGTTTTGTTTGATCAGCCGTTTTACCACCATGTTGCAGGCACCGTTTGGAAACAATTAACCTCTAAAGGCCTTAGTGGCCACATGTGTGGACAGCACATTTTAGCTCTTATTTCCAAAATTGTGTACACTACTGAATTGGGGTCTTATGGCCGCTTAAGTGGACACTTATACTGCCATCTGGTGGTGTCAAGAGTATAACATACAACGGAATTTGGAAAAAAAGTGTAAAAATAAGAATTAGCATGTCACTAAACATGAAGTACACGTTTGTGTACTTATGGACTAAGTACATCATATTAAAAGATTATTCTTAGTTTTTATTCTAATTAGGGTCCAATAAGCCCAAATAGCAAAGATAGATAAAAAAAAGCATGTAAACAAACAGCTTGGGCCTTAAGAGGTTAATGCTGAAAGGTACATACAGGTTTTCGTTGCCATCCAAGCAACGTTACCATGGACGCCCCTGCTTATTTCAGCAAGACAATGCCAAGCTACATGTTACAACAGCGTGGCTTCATAGTAAAAGAGTGCGGGTACTAGACTGGCCTGCCTGTAGTCCAGACCTGTCTCCCATTGAAAATGTGTGGTGCATTATGAAGCCTAAAATACCATCAAGCAAGAATGGGAAATAAATCCACCTGAAAAGCTTCGAAAAATTGGTTCCCAAACGTTTACTGAGTGTTGTTAAAAGGAAAGGCCATGTAACACAGTGGTAAAAATGCCCCTGTGCCAACTTTTTTGCAATGTGTTGCTGCCATTAAATTCTAAGTATAAAAAACAAAACAAGTTTCTCAGTTCAAACATTAAATATCTTGTCTTTGCAGTCTATTCAATTGAATATAAGTTGAAAATGATTTGCAAATCATTGTATTCTGTTTTTATTTACCATTTACACAACGTGCCAACTTCACTGGTTTGGGGTTTTTGCACAAGGTCCGCTTTGCAAAATGAGCCAGGTATACATATCGAGTGAACCCACATCGGTTTTTAGCGCTTTTAATGTACACAATGTATCAAAGTGCCCAAGTCGCCTTAAAGCGAGTGTTTCTTGAAGGCACATATATTACAATAAACCTCAATGAAGATTATCTTTCTTTTCTCGCTGCCTTTCAAAGAGCAGAGAGACAGAGTCTTACACAAACACACACACACACACACACACACACACACACACACACACACACACACACGCTTCTTCTTGTCATATTTGATTTAAAGAAGGTAAACATGAGATTTGTGTGGAGTGAGACATCCCGCCTGTTATTTATCCCTGTCACTTCTGCACGTGCTCAGACTCTTCCGAGCAATTTTTCACGCTTTCAGCCTAGTGCTCTTTGAATGTGCGACGGCAGCACACGGCAAGGCGGCCTACCTCACACGCTTAGATAACACGACATGGGCTTTAAATAACACACGCTTCCCGCCGCCCTCGGTGCAGCGCCTTAGCGCATGGGTGGCCAGCCCGGACGAGAAATTCAAATGAGATTCTTCACACTTTGCTGGCTCCGGAGCCGAGGCGGCTCGCCAGAATAATGTTTCACGGCCAGGTCTCGGCCCGTTTCAACCCCCTTCGGCGGAGGCAGGCCATGCAAACCTGATGAATTGATACCCGATAATGATAGCTGACGCGTTTTGGCGCCCGCGCTGCACACTTGCGGAGTCTTGGAACGTCTGAACGCGCGGCGAAATCAAGAAGCCTGAGGAAGAAAATGTAAGCCTGCTAATGTGTTAATTGCTCTTTGATTGCGATTACATCATCGCTGGCTCAGTTGGGAATTGTCCTTTGTGGCTGCTTACTTCCTTGCAAGCACTCTGGAATATTCCTCGAAGGAAGGCTTTCAATCACTGTGCTGTTACACCAGACAAGTGTGTAAGGCAGGGGTGTCCAAAGTGTGGTTCGGGAGCTTATGTTTTACCGGCCCGCGGCGCATCATTCTAAAATATACAAAAAAATTATTTTAAAAAATCATTAAAAAGTGGAATAAAAGAGCAAATAGGTGAAATGCAAGGAGAAAAAGTTGCATTGTTGACTCGAATAACACAATTTTTTTTTTACAATTTCTCCAAAAATAATAATGAATCAAAATCAATGAGAAAAAGTTGCATTGTTGACTCTAATAACACAATTTTACAAAAAAAATTCTCTAAAAATAATGAATCAAAATAAACGAGAAAAAGTTGCATTGTTGACTCTAATAACAACATTTTTTAAATAATTTTTCCAAAAATAATAATGAATTAAAATCAACGAGAAAAAGTTGCATTGACTCTAATAACACAATTTTTTTTTCTAATTTCTCCAAAAATAATAATGAATTAAAATCAACGAGAAAAAGTTGCATTGTTGACTCTAATAACACCATTTTTTTTCCTAATTTCTCCAAAAATAATAATGAATCAAAATCAATGAGAAAAAGTTGCATTGTTGACTCTAATAACACAATTTTTAAAAATATTTTCTCCAAAAATAATAATGAATCAAAATCAACGAGAAAACGTTGCATTGTTGACTCTAACACAATTTTTTTTAGAATTTCTCCAAAAATAATAATGAATCAAAATCAACGAGAAAAAGTTGCATTGTTCACTCTAATAACACAATTTGGTTTTATAATTTCTCCAAAAATAATAATGAATCAAAATCAACGAGAAAAAGTTGCATTGTTGACTCTAATAACACAATTTTTTTTCATAATTTCTCCAAAAATAGTGAATCAAAATCAAGAAAAAGTTGCATTGTTGACTCTAATAACACCATTTTTTTTTAGAATTTCTCCAAAAATAATGAATCAAAATCAACGAGAAAGTTGCATTGTTGACTCTAATAACACATTTTTTTAAATTTCTCCAAAAATAATTATGAATCAATATCAACAAGAAAAAGTTGCATTGACTCTAATAACAATTTTGTTTTATAATTTCTCCAGAAATAATAATGAATCAAAGTCAACGAGAAAAAGTTGCATTTTTGACTCTAATAACACAATTTTGTTTTATAATTTCTCAAAAATAAAATAATGAATCAAAATCAACGAGAAAAAGTTGCATTGTTGACTCTAATAACACAATTTTTTAAATAATTTCTCCAAAAATAATAATGAATAAAAATCAACGAGAAAAAGTTGCATTGTTGCCTCTAATAACACTTTTTTTTAAATAATTTCTCCAAAAATAAATATGAATCAATATCAACAAGAAAAAGTTGCATTGTTGACTCAAATAACACAATTTTGTTTTATAATTTCTCCAAAAATAATAATGAATCAAAATCAACAAGGAAAAGTTACATTGTTGACTCTAATAACACAATTTTTTTTTATAATTTCTCCAAAAATAATAATGAATCAAAATCAACGAGAAAAAGTTGCATTGTTGACTCTAATAACACAATTTTGTTTTATAATTTTTCCAAAAATAATAATGAATCAAAATCAACAAGAAAAAGTTACATTGTTGACTCTAATAACACCATTTTTTTAATAATTTCTCCAAAAATAATAATGAATCAAAATCAACGAGAAAAAGTTGCATTGTTGACTCGGACACAATTTTTGTTTTCTAATTGCTCCAAAAATAATGAATCAAAATCAACGAGAAAAAGTTGCATTGTTGACTCTAATAACACAATTTTTTTTTCTAATTTCTCCAAAAATAATAATGAATCAAAATCAATGAGAAAAAGTTGCATTGTTGACTCTAATAACACAATTTTTTTTATAATTCCTCCAAAAATAATTAATCAAAATCAACGAGAAAAAGTTGCATTGTTGCCTCTAATAACACTTTTTTTTTTTAAATAATTTCTCCAAAAATAAATATGATTCAATATCAACAAGAAAAAGTTGCATTGTTGACTCAAATAACACAATTTTGTTTTATAATTTCTCCAAAAATAATAATGAATCAAAATCAACAAGAAAAAGTTACATTGTTGACTCTAATAACACAATTTCTTTTATAATTTCTCCAAAAATAATAATGAATCAAAATCGAGAAAAAGTTGCATTGTTGACTCTAATAACACAATTTTTAAAAATAATTTCTCCAAAAATAATAATGAATCAAAATCAACGAGAAAAAGTTGCATTGTTGACTCTAACACAATTTTTTAATATAATTTCTCCAAAAATAATGAATCAAAATCAAAGAGAAAAAGTTGCATTGTTGACTCTAATAACACAAATTTTTTTTATTTCTCCAAAAATAACAATGAATCAAAATCAACGAGAAAAAGTTGCATTGTTGACTCTAATAACACAATTTTTTTTTAAATAATTTCTCCAAAAATAATGAATCAAAATCAATGAGAAAAAGTTGCATTGTTGACTCTAATAACACAATTTTACAAAATAATTTCTCCAAAAATAATAATGAATCAAAATCAACGAGAAAAAGTTGCATTGTTGACTCTAATAACACAATTTCTTTTTATAATTTCTCCAAAAATAATAATGAATCAAAATCAACGAGAAAAAGTTGCATTGTTGACTCTAATAACACAATTTTGTTTTATAATTTCTCCAAAAATAATAATGAATCAAAATCAACAAGAAAAAGTTACATTGTTGACTCTAATAACACAAGTTTTTTTTATAATTTCTCCAAAAGAAATAATCAAAATCAACGAGAAAAAGTTGCATTGTTGACTCTAACACCATTTTTTTTATAATTTCTCCAAAAATAATGAATCAAAATCAACGAGAAAAAGTTGCATCGTTGACTTTAATAACACAATTTTTTAAAATAATTTCTCAAAATAATGAATCAAAATCAACGAGAAAAAGTTGCATCGTTGACTTTAATAACACAATTTTTTTTCATAATTTCTCCAAAAATAATAATGAATCAAAATTAACGAGAAGAACGAGAAACGAGAAAATGTAATTATTTTGACTTCGTTCTGTTTAAGGACAAAACACAATGCGTACACCCTAGGTTTTTATCTTTGCAAATACACACATAGGATCTTATTAGGTTTCGATGGTGAGAAGAGGTGCCAGGAACGAGAGACAGCAAAAGTGGCCCAAACAACGTCGCCAGGTAGGGGCAGCAAAAAAGACAAAAGCACGTGAGCAGAGGGACAATCGAGAGAGAACGTGCCGGACTTTGTGGGACACTGTTTTCTCTCCAGCGCTAATGTAATGTAATTACACTAATGTAATTTGTAGACGACATTGTTCATCTCCCATTCTAGTCTCCTGGCCTTATTCAGACAAACCTTTTAGGACAAAATAACCTCGCTCTTTAAAAGGAAGATCCCAACAATACTGTAGCGGGTACAATGTGAAAGGTACCGATTGCTACTCCCAATTAGTGTTGTCCCGATACCAATATTTTGGTACCAGTAGCAAAATCATTCCGATACTTTACTAAATAAAGGGGACCAAGAAATGTTTTATTTGGCTTTATTTTAACAAAAAATCTTAGGGTACATTAAACATGTTTATTATTGCAATTTAGTCCTTAAATACCGGTACTTTTTAGAGGCAGTATAGTACAGAGTATGATTCATTATTATCGCGGTACTATACTAATACCGGTATACCGTACAACCCCACTCCCAATACATTCACACGTCTATTCTGTAAACAAGTACAGTGGAACCTGTTTGAGTCGGTCACACTTTAACAAGTACATGTTCAAGCAATGGCTAGTTTCAGTTTTGATTTCGGTCAAGTTGACAACAGCTTACATTGCCTCTGGCCTGTGGAAGTTCCATCCATCCATTTTCTACCGCTTGTCCCTTTCGGGGTCGCGGGGGGTGCTGGAGCCTATCTCAGCTGCATTCGTGACAAACTTAATCATGAAAGCTGTTGTACGTGAGTTTGATGTTTTGTTCCCTTATTGTACCGGAGTTATCTTAAAACTGAACGATGTACCAAACTGTGATTGTGGCATACCATTACACCCTCCCTACTCGGTCAAAAGAGCCATGTGACATTTTCAGGTGCGGTTCAAAAGGACTGATTCCAATCTTGGACTGTCCACGACAGGCTTATTTGTCCGAATCAAATTGTCCAACAGTTTAAGAACGTTTCTCAACGAGCTGTTGAAAGGAATCTACGGTCCGTAATATCAAAAGGTTCAGAGAATCAGGAACACTATAAAAAACCACTCAGTAACTACAGTTTGTCGCTACATCTGTACGTGCAAGTTAAAACTCTACTATGCAAAGCGAAAGCCATTTATCAACAACACCCAGAAACGCCGCCGGCTTCGCTGGGCCCAAGCTCATCTTAAATGGACTCATACAAAGTGTAAAAGTGTGCTGTGGTCTGACGAGTCCACATTTCAAATTGTTGTTGGAACTGTGGACTTCGTGTCCTCTGGAACAAAGAGGAAAAGAACCATCCGTGTGGTTCAAAAGAATTGATTCCAATCTTGGACGGTCCACGACAGGCTTATTTGTCCGAATCAAATTGTCCAACAGTTTAAGAACATTTCTCAACGAGCTGTTGAAAGGAATCTACGGTCCGTAATATCAAAAGGTTCAGAGAATCTGGAGAAATCACTAAGTGGCTAAGCCCATGACCTTGGATCCCTCAGGCAATACTGCATCAAAAACTGAGATCAGTGTATGAAGTATACCACCTCATGGGCTCAGGAACACTTCAGAAAACCACTGTCAGTAACTACAGTTGGTCGCTACATCTGTACGTGCAAGTTAAAACTCTACTACTATGCAAAGCGAAAGCCATTTATCAACAACACCCAGAAACGCCGCCGGCTTTGCTGGGCCCAAGCTCATCTTAAATGGACTGATACAAAGTGTAAAAGTGTTCTGTGGTCTGACGAGTCTACATTTCAAATTGTTTTTGGTAACTGTGGACGTCGTGTCCTCCGGAACAAAGAGGAAAAGAACCATCCGTATGGTTCAAAAGAATTGATTCCAATCTTGGACGGTCCACGACAGGCTTGTTTGTCCGAATCTAATTGTCCAACAGTTTAAGAACAACATTTCTCAACGAGCTATTGAAAGGAATCTACGGTCCGTAATATCAAAAGGTTCAGAGAATCTGGAGAAATCACTAAGTGGCTAAGCCCGTGACCTTGGATCCCTCAGGCAATACTGCATCAAAAACTGAGATCAGTGTATGAAGTATACCACCTCATGGGCTCAGGAACACTTCAAAAAACCACTGTCAGTAACTACAGTTTGTCGCTACATCTGTACGTGAAAGTTAAAACTCAACTATGCAAAGAGAGAGCCATGTATCTACAACACCCAGAAACGCCGCCGGCTTCGCTGGGCCCAAGCTCATCTTAAATGGACTTATACAAAGTGTAAAAGTGTGCTGTGGTCTGACGAGTCTACATTTCAAATTGTTGTTGGAAACTGTGGACGTCGTGTCCTGTGGAACAAAGAGGAAAAGAACCATCCGTGTGGTTCAAAAGAATTGATTCCAATCTGGGACTGTCCACGACAGGCTTATTTGTCCGAATCAAATTGTCCAACAGTTTAAGAACATTTCTCAAGGAGCTATTGAAAGGAATCTACGGTCCGTAATATCAAAAGGTTCAGAGAATCTGGAGAAATCACTAAGTGGCTAAGCCCATGACCTTGGATCCCTCAGGCAATACTGCATCAAAAACTGAGATCAGTGTATGAAGTATACCACCTCATGGGCTCAGGAACACTTCAAAAAACCACTGTCAGTAACTACAGTTTGTCGCTACATCTGTACGTGAAAGTTAAAACTCAACTATGCAAAGAGAGAGCCATGTATCTACAACACCCAGAAACGCCGCCGGCTTCGCTGGGCCCAAGCTCATCTTAAATGGACTTATACAAAGTGTAAAAGTGTGCTGTGGTCTGACGAGTCTACATTTCAAATTGTTGTTGGAAACTGTGGACGTCGTGTCCTGTGGAACAAAGAGGAAAAGAACCATCCGTGTGGTTCAAAAGAATTGATTCCAATCTGGGACTGTCCACGACAGGCTTATTTGTCCGAATCAAATTGTCCAACAGTTTAAGAACATTTCTCAAGGAGCTATTGAAAGGAATCTACGGTCCGTAATATCAAAAGGTTCAGAGAATCTGGAGAAATCACTAAGTGGCTAAGCCCATGACCTTGGATCCCTCAGGCAATACTGCATCAAAAACTGAGATCAGTGTATGAAGTATACCACCTCATGGGCTCAGGAACACTTCAAAAAACCACTGTCAGTAACTACAGTTTGTCGCTACATCTGTACGTGCAAGTTAAAACTCAACTATGCAAAGAGAGAGCCATGTATCAACAACACCCAGAAACGCCGCCGGCTTCGCTGGGCCCAAGCTCATCTTAGATGGACTGATACAAAGTGTAAAAGTGTTCTGTGGTCTGACGAGTCCACATTTCAAATTGTTTTTGGTAATTGGACGTCGTGTCCTCTGGAACAAAGAGGAAAAGAACCATCCGTATGGTTCAAAAGAATTGATTCCAATCTTGGACTGTCCACGACAGGCTTATTTGTCCGAATCAAATTGTCCAACAGTTTAAGAACAACATTTCTCAACAAGCTATTGAAAGGAATCTACTGTCCGTAATATCAAAAGGTTCAGAGAATCTGGAGAAATCACTAAGTGGCTAAGCCCGTGACCTTGGATCCCTCAGGCAGTTCTGCATCCAAAACTGACGTCAATCTGGGACCGTCCACGACAGGCTTATTTGTCCGAATCAGGCAAAGGGAAGAACTGGTCTAGCGCCATGACGACGAAAGCTAGGCGAGTTGGCTTTACGCTTGCCTCGTTCGTCCTAATGAACCCCATTTAGTTTGCGCTATCAGCTGGTTTGTGTTGCTTCTGAAAGAGTGCAAATGAAAAGAGACTTTGTTCCGCCTCACCTGCCCTTGGAAAGCGAGTCAGCGTGAAGATGATGGATGAAGTGATGATGCACTTGTCATAGTGCTCCTTCATCTCGCCCCGGAGGCTTCGCTGTCTCGCTTTCCTCTAAAAACATGACAGATGACAGCAGCCAGGCTGAGAACCAACTTACTGACCACATCAGAAACATGTCTCACAGATAAAAGTGCACCAAACTATCGAACAGAGCCTCATTGTTCAACACCATTTCCTGCACTTAAACAATGACTCACTCTCGAACAGACCTGGGCAAGAAGGGCCTTGGCTTGTTCCTGACCGGCTCAAATTGGAAAATAAAATGAATTGCGTCGATTAAAGGCTCTTATTTTCAAGTGTATTTTCACGTATGCCACTATGTAAATCAGTGTGTGCAATACCAATAGTTTGGTACTGTAGTGGATCCTTGCCAACCTTGAGACCTCCAATTTCGGGAGGTGGGGGGTGGAGGGTGGGGGGCGTGGTCGGGGGTGGGGCGGGGCGGGGCGTGGTTAAGAGGGGAGGAGTATATTGACAACTAGAATTCTACATCCTGAAAATATGCAAACAAAACTGTTTAGATAATTGATACTTCAAACTTGCATAAATAAATCTTAAGGAATATAACATAACTTGGCTTCTGAGAGCTTCAAAATGTAATGAATAAAATGCTAAAGTTGTTGATAAACAAGCAATTATTTTAATAATTAAATATGGTCATTTTAAATGAATTATTATGATAATTTAAAATTCATTATTTCAAATATGTTGATTTTAATGTATAATTCTATGGCTGGATGTAATGAGTCAGAAAAAATACAAATAAAAATACAGTTAATTTTGATGTTTTTAGCAAAATATAGTAAAAATTTATTATTTAAAAAAAAAGTATAAATATATTTATTTTTAGGTAAGATAAACATAATAATACAATATGTCTCTAGTCTGGATGATTTAGTTCTTGTCACCCTGTTGTCCTCCCGTTGTGAAAAAAGGCTGTCCTCACTCAGGCCCTCATGGAGCTGGAGGGGGCGTGGCCTCCAGCTCCGGCTGAAAATCGGGAGATTTTCGGGACAAATTTGTCCCGGGAGGTTTTCGGGAGAGGCGCTGAATTTCGGGAGTCTCCCGGAAAATTCGGGAGGGTTGGCAAGTATGCTGTAGTGGTGCCAACATGTATTCTGATACTTTTCGACACTTTTCAAAATAAAGGGGACCACATACAAAATATAATGAATGGCTTTATTTGAACAAAAAACTGTATGATATCTTAAACATGTTTCTTTTGCAATCAAAGAACAACTGTATCATTGAATAAGATAGTGAACGTATTAGACATAGAGATGTCCGATAATACCGGACTGCCAATAAATGCTTTAAAATGTAATATCGGAAATTATCGGTATCGGTTCCAAAAAGTAAAATGTATGACTTTTTAAAACGCCGCTGTCCGGAGTCGTACACGGACTTATAATAAGGCCAATAAACCTTAAAGGCACTGCCAGTCACATAATATCTACGGCTTTTCACACACACAAGTGAATGCAACGCGTACTTGGTCAACAGCCATACAGGTCACACTGAGGGTGGCTGTATAAACAACTTTAACACTGTTACAAATATGCGCCACACTGTGAACCCACACCAAACAAGACATTTCGGGAGAACATTGGCACCGTAACACAAAATAAATACAACAGAACAAATACCCAGAACCCCTTGCAGCACTAACTCTTCCGGGACGCTACAATATACACCACCCGCTACCCCAACCTCGCCCACCTCAACCTCCTCATGCTCTCTCAGGGAGAGCAGGTCCCAAATTCCAAGCTGCTGTTTTGAGGTATGTTAAAAAAAAAATAATGCACTTTGTGACTTCAATAATAAATATGGCAGTGCCATGTTGGCATTTTTTTTTTCCATAACTTGAGTTGATTTATTTTGAAAAACCTTGTTACATTGTTTAATGCATCCAGCGGGGCATCACTACAAAATTAAGCATAATGTATTCTTCCTCGGTTGATATCGGAATCGGTAATTAAGAGTTGGACAATATCGGAATATCGGCAAAAAAGCCATTATCGCCCATCTCTAATATAAAGTCAACTTGTTTTTCCACTTGACTGCTACTTTAATCGCATCATGTCCCGTGGCGCACCGGATGTCCGCTAATGTGCCACGGCACAGTGGTTGGCAATCACTGGTCTGGTTTGGCCCACTCAGAGGTTAACCGGATGATTATATTTTCCTGGAAGAGCCAGAACTGGATACCTCACATTAGAGCCGTGTAACATCCTCTCCAGTATGCATGTTCACAACTCGCTGCTCTCGCAGGTGTCATTGACGCCTGATCCAATTTGGAACGATGACGTCCTCCAAGAGTATAAAAATCGGGAGTGTTTTCGCGACGGGTCGCCATCCGTCACGGGGGTTGTTTTTCCATTCCAAAAAAGCATGTTGTGTAATTATACGAGCGCGTGGTCGATGGCGTGATTGTACATCGACAACAGTGGCAGCTGGCGTCCTTCCAGCCGCATCCAGCAAGCGGTCATGTCGGCGAGAAGCATCATCCAATTATTAGCCCGTGTGCTTCCCCGACACCTAATCACATCAGGGAGCCGGTCTTTTGTTTACTTTCTGATTTATTTGCTCGCATTGTGTGAATGCGGACGTTCACACTATTGTTGTTCCCCTCATCGTTACGCTGCTCATTTCAAAGATGGCTGCGAAAATGTAATTAACGATTCTTTATGTTTTTCAGTTTATACACCAACTAAATCAATATATGCTAAGCAAACATCCACATGATAGATTTGTTATTCCAATAGTAGTAGTAGTGGGAACTAAAAGCTGTGCACACTGTGGCTACTTATCAGCACTACTGTGGATTCTGTCTGATCTCAATCAATGCAAGTCATCAGAATCAGGCAATACACTAACTTATATTCTTGTCTTCATGAAAGAAAGGAATCTATTTGTGTCAAACATGCTCGTATTTTTATTAAACACCTTTAACATGTAACATAAACGTATATATTTGTGTGTGCGTGTGTGTATATATATATATGTGAATTACATGTGTATTACATTTAAAAAAATGTTTTTATATACATATACATATTTATTTGTATATATTTGTGTATATATGTATGTATGTATCTACAGTATATGTATTTATGTGTATTAATATGTATGTGTGTATATATGTGTGTATACATGTATATGCATATATGTGTGTATACATGTATGTGTGTATACATGTATATGCATATATGTGTGTATATATGTATATGAATATATGTGTGTATATATGTATATGAATATATGTGTGTGTATACAGGTAAAAGCCAGTAAATTAGAATATTTTGAAAAACTTGATTTATTTCAGTAATTGCATTCAAAAGGTGTAACTTGTACATTATATTTATTCATTGCACACAGACTGATGCATTCAAATGTTTATTTCATTTAATTTTGATGATTTGAAGT